>NC_068968.1:20990868-21293416 GCF_026419915.1 Harpia harpyja | reverse complement strand
GAGTCGCATCAGTCTGCCACAACTGCAAGGATTGCAGACCCCTAGGATTTACAGCGCCATCTCCGTGCCCAGATAATTTCTGGCACTCAGCACAGGATTGAATGATGGCTTTGGCATCTGCTATAGAAATTTGAAACTGTTTGGCTAATACTTTTGCTGGTTGGTGGAAAAAACTATGAGCTCCACGTGCCTGTAGAAGTTTATTGGGGGGTGGCCCAGTCCATACAGGATTAGCTAGCAAATCAGCTCGTTTATTCCCTTCTGTGATCCATCCAGGCAAACTGGTGTGACTTCGCACATGCATTATATAATAACACTTTGTCCGTTGGTTTAACAGAAATAGCAACATCTTAAATTTTTCAAACAATGTGATGTTATCAATTTCTTTCAAATAAGCCCGTCTCAAGCGTTTTACTACACCTACCACATATAAAGAATCAGCAATAATATTGACCTCAACATGCTGCCACTTTTTAAATACTTCTATTACAGCTTGAAGTTCCACCACTTGGGGGGAGCCTTCACATGTGACAATGTGATTTTTCCATACCTGACCTTCTTTCCAAACTGCTACTGCCTTTCCTGTTTTTCCACTGCCATCCGTAAATACTGTAGGACCATCAGTAGGTAACCCTGCACACAATTCTTTTTCTTCTAGTTGTATATTTTGTAGCAAGGTAAACATTTTGTGTGCAGGAAGATGAATATCTATCTTTCCTTCGAAATCTGCAAAAGCAATTTGTAAAGTTAGACTATTCTGTAGACACCATTGTAAATATCCTTGAGTCAAAGGAACGACAATCGTGTGTGGTTCTTGTCCACAAATCTCAATACTCCGACGTCTCCCCTTTATAATTAATTCTGAAATCATTTCAATTCAAGAAAATATGGTTTTTCGGGCCTGGTGAGCTAAAAAGATCCATTCTATTATTAACAAGTCTTTGTGACTCCCCTCCCATTGATATATGATCCCGAGGGGTTGTTTTTCTCGGTTTAAAATGCTAAGATTAATGTCAAGATTTTCTTTAATCCTAAAAGCCTGACTCTGGGATATTATATCTGTAGCAGGGAACCATCTGGAGACGTGAGCCGAGTAACAACCAGACACCGATACGGTTAAAGTAGTTCTCCCTTTATTGCCCAAATAGCGTGCTTATATACCTTGTCAAGCTAAACATCAGCTGTCCACGCGCCATAAGCTGAAATATAATTGGTTATACTAACTCTGTACATGCGCATAAACATAGGACACAATTGGCTATACTAACTAAAACATGCGAAACTTGTCTCAGTCTAATTGGTCAAGATAAACTGCCGAATTGAGGTTCTTTGTGCCAAGTTCCCTTTATCGTGGAATGCGCACCTGTGTTCTTCTAATTGGCATCTTTCTTTTTTTGTCTTCTTGTTTATTCTGTTCAAGGCCTTCTAAAGGCGTCTGGAATGCTCTTGCGACCGTTAGCTAAATATGTGTCCACAACAATTCCCCCTTTTTTGTTTTACATCAATTAACACAGCCTTACTTGATCTATCAATTAATTTTTAAACACATTGCAACATACAAGGCACACAAATTAAAATACAAAAAAAAAAAAACCCCACTACGAGATAAATCAAAACTATCTTAATTAATGATTTAAGAGCAGCTCTATTTTGTAAGGTTGTGTGTCTAATACTATCTACATCTAACAGTAAATCAGATAATACTACACCAATCTGTATTCAGGAATCCCAGAATTTGTGATTCCTGGGGTGGCAATGAGGGTGAATGCCTGATCCGTGGAAACCAGGCATTCCCATCCATTGAGTCCATGACCTGCTGCACAGGGGTCTCCATCAATAAGTTCTTAAACTTCGTTGATGCCAGTGGAACCCCCTATTAAACCTGTGAAAAAGGGATTGCTTGGTGTTGCTGTACGGAGGCATAAGCAATCTTGTCCGGTCACGTCAGCCAGGGTCATCCAGATGTTTTCTTTGGCTTGCGGTAGTATCCGTGACTACATCCATCCAAGGACTGTGAGGAAGATGGACCATCCGTACATTCTTGTGCCGTCTTGTGCTGCAAACTCAGCCCAGCAATCGGTAGGTGCCAGCTTTACGTGGGCGTCCCCACAGAGGCAACGATGGCCTTGCCATACACCAGCCCGATGCTCTTTGGAAAATCCCGGTATTTATACATTTGCAGAGGAACGGATTTCAGCACACGTGGCCAGCAGGTGCCAAAATCCGCCTCAGTTGCAACATGGGGAGCCTACGACGCATGCGCTCGCTGGCCAGGCGCGCTGCACGAGTCATAGCCACCCTGTCTATTGGTTCATGGGCTTTGTGATGCGGTTGCAATGCACCGAGAATCTTGACCTGTTATGTTGGCCAAGGTGACCTACAAGATCTATGAACACAATTAATTAAACACAGTAAAAGCAACATTATACCTAATAAAATACCCAATAGCTCTCTTTGTCTCCCTTATCCCCTGGGTCGTCTGTTGTGGTGTTCCTCCCATTCACAGTGGCAGAAGCTTTCCACGGTTTTACCCAGCGAGCCGGTACCCACTTTGGTCCAGAATCTGTAATGACACACATATATCCTCTACCGGTTACTTGTACTTCTGCTGGGCCCATCCACTGTCCTGTGTTCAAATCCTTGTACATTACTTTAATTCCTGTTGTTTTTACTGTGGATAAATCATTGCTCAAGGCACTGCTATGAATTACCATGGGAGGGTTATTGGCATTGCCTGCCAACCGCAAAAAATTGAGTACATATAAAACTTTCCAAATTCTTTCTTGTGGGGAGAGACCTATTTCCCGTGTTTTTTGTTTAGCTAACAGTCCTTTAATTACCTGATGTGCCCTTTCGATAATAGCTTGACCTGTTGGAGAGTGTGAAATGCCTGTGTGGTGTCGAACCCCCCACTGCTGACAAAACTCTGCCAAGGTATGAGAAGTGTACGCGGGTCCGTTATCTGTTTTTATGGCTTGAGGAACACCCATAATCGCAAAACATCCTCTTAGGTGTTTTTTCACATGTTTTGCTGATTCACCTGTCAATGGCGTGGCCCAAATAACCGAAGAGAAAGTATCTATGGATACGTGTAAATACTTTAGTCTGCCAAACTCAGGAATATGAGTGACATCCATTTGCCATAATTGAAGAGGCCGCAAGCCTCGAGGATTTACTCCTAAGCCAATGCCAAAACCAATCTGTTGGCAATCAGGACAAGATTGTACTATGCCTTGTGCATCTGCTAATGAAATAGCAAATTGACGAGAAAGCACCTTTGCACTTTGGTGGAAAAAGACATGTGATAGTCAGGCTTGTTCAAAACTATTCACCGGTGGTCCTGTCCACATTGGGGCTGCTAGCATGTCGGCTCGTTCGTTTCCTTGTGCTAGGCCTCCTTGAAGCCCAGAATGACTGCGAATGTGTGTAATAAAATACGCTACATTGCGTTGATTCAACAACGACAAAAGTTCACGGAAAAGACCCGACAGGACAACATTTTTTAATTCTTTTAGAACTGCATGTTCCAACCTTTGAACTACTCCCACAACATAAAAAGAATCAGACACTATGTTTAATGGTACTTCTGTCCATTGTGAAAAGACCCAAACTACAGCTTTGAGTTCTAATGTCTGTAAGGAGTCCTTTTCCTGACCCTGTATGATGTGGTCTTGCCATTCACCATCCTTTTTCCATGTAACTGCGGCCTTTCTGTTATTCTTGCTGGCATCTGTGAATACTGTAAGCCCTTGTACTGGTGTTTCAGATCTAATTGGAAAAGACTCAAAACTGTTTCCATGCAGAAAGGAAAACAATTTATGTGCGGGGTAGGTATTCACAATTTTGCCATGGTATCCTGCTAAAGCAATCTGCATATCCTGGGAGTGTCTCATTACCCATTCTAAATAGGCTTGTACTAACGGGATTATGATAAGGCAAGGTTCATGTCCTGCTATTTCTGTTAGTCTAGATCTTCCTTTCATGATTAGTTGAGACAACAACTCAAGTCGACTTAATATCGACTTCTTTGGTCTAAAAGCTAGAAATATCCATTCTAAAATTCGCAAAGGATCTTTCAGTGCTGGATCCCATTGTGCTAATAATGCAAATGGATGATCGCTACTCTTCTCGCCATTTATAACTATCAGCTTGTATCAATAGGTCGGGGTAATATCGTGCCGCCTTAGAATTCACGATTTTATCCATGATACATTGTAAGGCTTCTGTCTGCTCTATGGACAACTGTCGCTTGTCATTTGCGTTAGTGCTAGTAGATAAAAGCGGCAATAATGGTGCTAAGTCCTCATTTGAAACCCCACACAAATTTCTTATCCATTGAATGTCACCTACTAGTTTCTGAGCATCATTTAATGTAGCAATGTCCATTTTTAACGTTATTTTCTGTGGCCTAACCTGAGTGGCAGTGATAACCCAACCAAGGTAGTTCCAGGGAGAACTTTCTTGTATTTTCTCGGGGGCTACTTTAAGTCCCTTTTTCTCCAAACATGGTATTAATTCCTTGAGGACTTGATCAGAATTCATATTTTTCCCTGCAATCAATATCTCATCCATATAGTGACAGATCAGAAATTGAGCAAATCTTTCTCTGATTGGTTTCAAAGCCCAAGCAACAAAATGTTGACACATGGTAGGAGAGTTTTTCATTCCCTGTGGTAAAACTATCCATTGATACTGTCGTGCAGGCTCTGCCTTATTTATTAATGGTACTGTAAAAGCAAACTTCTCTTGATCTTCAGGATGTAACGGTATAGTAAAAAAACAATCTTTCAGATCAATAATCAAAATGCTCCAATCTACTGGAATCATTACCAGGGAGGGCAATCCAGGTTGTAAGGCTCCCATATCATGCATTACTGCATTGATCGCATGCAGATCATGTAACAAACGCCATTTCCCATTTTCCTTTGGGATGGTAAAAATTGGGGTATTCCATGGGCTAGTAGAGGGAACTATATGTCCTGCCTCTAGCTGCTCTTGTACTAACTCTTGAATCTTGGACAGCTTTTCTGCATTGAGCGGCCATTGATCAACCCATACCGGTGTTTCAGTTTTCCATCTCAGTTTTAGGATTGGCAGTCCTTCAATGGCCGCGATTAAAAACCCTGAGTTGTCAGCCTCGCACCCAGTTGACTCAAGATGTCTCGCCCAATCAATGCCATGGGAACGTTCAAAACGTATGGTCGTGTTTTCACCTCAGAGCCGTCAGAAAAACAGAAATTTAAATGCTCTTTGCTCACACTAGTGGATTGCATCCCACCAATTCCATAAATCCCTTCAGTGGTGTGTATTAGCTGCCATTCATTAGGCCATTTACTTCTGGGAATTACGGTAACATCTGCTCCCGTATCAATGATCATTTTTAAAACAATGGTTTTGTTTTTTGGTCCCATAACTCTCACTGTCTCCTCTGGTTTTGACTTTTGAATATTTAAGGCCAATAGCACTGCAGGTGAACCAGAGGATCCAAAACCTGCATCTCCTCACAAAAGTTTGCCAGATTTTGGTACTCGGGATTCAAACGGAACTAACTGCGCTATGCGTGCACCTTTCGCAATATTCACGGGTGGCGTTATTGTTTGGACCATGATCATGATCACACCAGTGTAATCAGCATCAATTACTCCTGGTAAGACAAAAATCCCCTGTCGAGATGTTGACGATCGCCCCAACAATATCGCACATAATCCATGACCAAGAGGTCCTTTCATGTTTGATGGAACGCAATGCACCTTTGTGTCCAACAAAGTTACTTCTACTGCTGTTGCCACGTCCACTCCGGCACTTCCTGCTGTGGCGGAGGGGACGCTGTCCAGACACCCTGTATTTGTGTCGTAGCGTGTGGGGATCTCGCGCTCAGTTGGGAGTTTCCCAAAACCCTGCCGCTGACATGGTACTTTGATTTACATTCTCTAGTCATGTGGCCTCTTTTCCCACATCGATCGCACGGTGTTTCACCAGAGACCTTACCATAAACTTTACATTGCGCCTTAAAATGCCCTGGCTTTCCACAATTAAAACATTTCTTTCCTCCTGACCTTTCCCCGCATTTTGTTTGTAGCAGAGGTCGCACTGCTGCGGCAAATGCAGAAGCAAAAAGAGCAGCTTTCCCTTGTTCACCCATACGGTCGCAAGCTTCTAACATCTCACTAACAGTAACACCTCGAGGTAACGTGCACAATACTCGCTTTGTTTTCGCATTTGCATTTTCAAATGCCAACTGATCAAGCAACTTAACCTTCATGTTACTATCAAGATCTGCGTGACATTCCAATGCGGTGTGCAGTCTGTCTATAAACTGAGCAAATGGTTCAGATTCTCCCTGCCGAATATTAACATAGGAAGGAGAAACCTTTCCTTGCTCGGATATGCTTTGGAGAGCTTTAAATGTCAATTCCTGTGATTGCATTAAAACTTGAGTAGTAAATTGAGCTTGCCAAGCGGCGTTTGAAAATGGTCCAGAACCCATCAGCATTTGAACAGTACATTGAAATAAGGGATCATTTTGTTGACGTCCCCTATTTCCTGCCTCTGCATCATCGCAGAGTTCCTGCCACCTATGGAAAAAATATAACTGTTGTGACGGCGACAACAAGGTTTTAGCAAGCATTCGCGAGTCATGTGGAGTTAAGGTTAACCCAGAAAATATATGGGACAAAACTGCCTGCGTAAAAGGAGATTTTAAACCATACTGAGCAATTGCAACCTTTGTTTCTTTTATGATTTTCCAATCAAATGGAACCCATTGATTAGGTCCACCCCCAGCCCCCGCAATAACCGGAAACGCTATGGGAGCTGCTATGATTTCTCCCTCAATTAAGGCATCACGAATAATTCCCCGCCATTTATTCCGGGGGTCCGTTGTTTCTGGAAAGGTGGGGATCGGTTCCCTAGGAGGTGGAGAAGGCAGAGGTATAGGTGTAGGACAAGGAGGGGACAGAGGTAAAAAAGGGTTTGAAGGAGGGGGAGGAGGAAGAGGGCGGGGGGGGGGAAGGGTGCATCAAAGGATACAGCTGGCAGTTTTTCTTGCTTCACAGCAGCCTCCAGCTGTGCCAGCTTTTCTATTACTGACTGCAACTGCTGCAAAGTGAGCTCCAGCCCCTCTTCATGCTCTTGAGGCGACCCAGGCATAGATGGAGGCAACGGAGGGTATATGCTAGGTATAATTTGTTCATGTTGAGTGGCAATATCTGGGGGCTGTTTTCTCATAGGCAGATTTTTACTCGCTTCCTGATTCTGTAGGGTTTCCTTTAAGCGTACGGTTAGGGAGGCTTGGGAACTGTCAGATGGCTGATTAATATCGGCAGTCCCAGGGAGTGGAGCAGAAGTCAAGGGCACAGGAGCAGGTGGACAAGCTCCAGGGAAGCCAAAAGTCTCTCTCGCTGCATTATGTTTTTCTCCCCGCGTTTCCCCTTCGCTTGTGGTTGGAGAGAGAGCAGCAAAAGCAGACGCAGCCGCTTTACGATCTGCTTTTATTTCTTGCAGAGTTGTCTTAATTACTTTCCATAAAGTTGCAAGACCTTTAACTTCTTTAGACCCATCACTAATTTCATCCCATAGGGAGGTTCCGATAGCTTCCCAGGTATTAAGCTCAAAAGCTGTACCCACGCTAATTAAAAGGTTTCTGTCCTTGCTCCATTGTAAAAGCCGCTTTAAACAAGCTTCATCATATTTTATGCCTCTCTTTGAGAGTATATGTTGGAGGAGCTTAACTACTGCTGCTTCTTCTTTGGAAAGCATAGACCCCATCTCCTCCCCCCTGACCTCTCGCCATTCTTGCGGACTGAAGAAAAGCAGAGCTGACTGGCACCGTCCCTTCTCCCGGGCCCACTTAACAAGGGCTTGAATCCCTTTAATATCTGCCTCGAGCCCTCTCATTGAGAGGATACTTGTGAGGAGCCGACCCGCCGCCTCGTCTTCCATGACGGTTCTTACCTTTGCAGAGGGTCGCTCAGCTGCGCGAACTCCACGCTCCGATGCTTTACTTTCGGCTCGTGCCCACCTCTGCTTCTCACATCCCCAGCCTCCTGGTATCACTTGTCTGCGATGCTTTGGAGGTTTCAGCAAGCTGTCAGGTCCAGCCTCCCGGTATCACTGTTCTGTGATGTTTTGGAGGTTTCAGCAAGCTGTCATGTCCCTGTTCGGTCGCCACTTGTTGCAGGGAACCATCTGGAGACGTGAGCCGAGTAACAACCGGACACCGATACGGTTAAAGTTGTTCTCCCTTTATTGCCCAAATAGCGTGCTTATATACCTTGTCAAGCTAAACATCAGCTGTCCACGCGCCATAAGCTAAAATATAATTGGTTATACTAACTCTGTACACGTGCATAAACATAGGACACAATTGGCTATACTAACTCTGTCCACGCGCATAAACATAGGACACAATTGGTTATACTAACTAAAACATGCGAAACTTGTCCCAGTCTAATTGGTCAAGATAAACTGCCGAATTGAGGTTCTTTGTGCCAAGTTCCCTTTATCGTGGAATGCGCACCTGTGTTCTTCTAATTGGCATCTTTCTTTTTTTGTCGTCTTGTTTATTCTGTTCAAGGCCTTCTAAAGGCGTCTGGAATGCTCTTGCGACCGTTAGCTAAATATGTGTCCGCAACACCTCTGCTAGAGTTAGTTTCCCATTCTTACTTTAAAATGGGTTACCCCATCATATACATGTGGAGTTCTAAATGGGAGCTGCTGTATGTGATCCTGTTACCGAAAAAGCCGGTCAAAGAAACTCTCTAAGACTCGATTTTGGAGTTTTAGAAAGCAGGCATTCTTCATTGCAGTGCTGGGTGCACTGGGGGATCGCTCCACCTATCGTGCACACCGTTACCTACAGCAAGCAAAATTTATATTATTCCAGTCATACATATTCATTTACATAGTGTCCACCCTTTGGTCACACGCAGTGTGGGTCATCTCTTTCTCCTAGTTAACTGGCCTTGGCAATTTTTAATTACAAAAACTCAGCAGAACTCAAAGCTTATCATCAAGGCCCAAGGCTTCTTGTCTGTTGACGCACATCAGGCCCCGAGGCCTCCTGTCTGTTGGCGCCTTTAGCACATACCATTGACAAAGCTCAAGGTTTTCTTATCTAATTAGTACATACCAAAATTTTGAAGTTTTCAAGCAAGCAAAAGTTCATTAGTACAGCGATACAGTAAAATTTTCCTTCTCCTGCCGTTGTTCAAGGCATCAATCCTAAAGAGCAAGAATACATCAGATTTCAACTGAAGTTCTTGAATGAGTTCAACCTGCTTTTTAGAAGATCTAACTTTTCCAAAAGAGATCTGAAAGACTCCAAGACAGAAGTGATATGTTACAAAGAGCATGAAGCAGTCATTTCAGAACTAACCCCCCAACAAAACCTTAATGCTGTTTAAAAATTTTTGGCATAAACAGTGCTTTCAGCACATTTAATTTTGTGAGTAAACAAGTATTAAATACACTACTTGGGAACATCTGAATATGAACAGTCTTAAAACATTAAGAGCTAGTAAGTCAGGTTTAAAATAAAGTTTTAAACGTCCTTTGAAAAATTGGAATAACTTACCACATAAAGTGAGATAAATTATTGTCTTGCTCAGTTCTGTATTTGTGTCCCTTCAAAAACTGTCAATGACGATTATCTGTTTTGTTACTTGATGCACCCGCCCCAGGTTCCTCTGCTCACATCTCATGCTCTGGGATCACTGACTAAAAGACAGAACTGGTTATATCATCTCAGCCTGGCATACCCTGCATCAAACAAGTCACCTATCCTCACCTACTGCAGAAAGTTCAGGAGGTGTCATCTCAGATCTGTTATTAAAGCATCCTATGGGCACACATGTACAAAGGAAAAGCCTTAAGCTACCTGAAAGACATTTCTACTAAAAAGTAATTATATACCACTAGTGCACTTAGAAATTCATACACAAAGTAATCCTTCCTACAGATCCTTCAAGTGTGTGTACAGACCCTTTCTCTCTGTCCAGACCCTTTTAAGTTAATCACATCTTAGCATACTGGGAAAGGAATAGGAGGGAAAAAAAAAAAGTGTAATAAATTTTGTGGTCGGTTAATCTTGTCCACCTGCTCATTCGGTCTCTCTCTCTCACTCCCCCTCCTCAACAGAAGGGGGGGGGCATGAAGAGAATGAAAAAGCTCACAGATCAAGATAAAGATCACTTACTAATTGCCATAACAGGCAAACAAACTCCACTTGGAGAAAAAAGTATTTTATTCCCAATTGAAAAGGATTTGGATAGTGAGAAACAAAGACAAAAAACTAAAACACCTTCCCCCCACAGCTCAACTTCACTCCTTCGTTCCTGGCTCCTCTATCTCCTCCCCCTGCCCTGCGGCACAGGGGAGATGGGGAATAGAGGGGTTACAGACATTACATAACAGTTTGTCTCTGCTGCTCCTTCCTTCTCACACTTTTCCCCTGCTCCAGCATGGCTCCCCTCCGTGGGCTACAGTCCTTCAGGAAAAAAATCTGCACCTCCTTCCTCTCTGACTTCAGTGTTTGCAGGGTTGTTTCTCATGCTTTCCCCCAGGCAACACTTTGGCCTTTCTTAAATATGCTTTCACAGAGGCACCACCAACTTCACTGATTGACTCAGCTGTATCCTGCAGTGGGTCCATTGATGAGCCAGCTGGAACTGGCTGCGTCCAGTACTGGACAGCCCCTTAAACCTCCTCACAGAGGCCCCCCTTGCAGCTCCCTTACTACCAAAGCTTTGCCACATACACCCAAAACAGTTATTCAAATTGCATGATAATTCTATGGCTTTGTCTTACCACGAGGCACCTACCATCAACACTTCTAAGAACTCCAAAAAACAGCTAAGCTTTATTTTGAAGCTGTCCTGGTTTTGGCTGGGATAGAGTTAATTGTCTTCCTAGTAGCTGGTATAGTGCTTTGGTTTGGGTTCAGTATGCGAAGAATGTTGATAACACTGATGTTTTCAGTTGTTGCTAAGTAATGTTTAGTCTAAAGTCAAGGATTTTTCAGCTTCTCATGCCCAGCCAGCGAGAAGGCTGGAGGGGCACAAGAAGTTGGCACAGGACACAGCCAGGGCACCTGACCCAAACTGGCCAACGGTGTATTCCATACCATGTGACGTCATGTCTAGTATATAAACTGGGGGGAGTTGGCGTGGAGGGAATCGCCGCTTGGGAACTAACTGGGCACCGGTCGGCAGGTGGTGAGCAATTGCATTGTGCATCACTTGTTTTGTATATTCCAATCCTTTTATTATTACTGCTGTCATTTTATTAGTTATCATTATCATTATTAGTTTCTTCTTTTCTGTTCTATTAAACTGTTCTTATGTCAACCCATGAGTTTTACTTTTTTTTTTTCCTGATTCTCTCCCGCATCCCACTGGGTGTGGGGGGAGTGAGTGAGCGGCTGCGTGGTGCTTAGTTGCTGGCTGGGGTTAAACCACAAAAGAAGCACTCAGTAAAATATTATCTACTTATTTACTACTATGATTCTATACTGCCTGTTTACAAATAATGTCTCTGCCTAGGAGAAACTAACAATTGATGCCCCTGAGACTGGCAGACAGCCAAAAGACAACCGCAGCGCAAGCGGGACTAGGGGCTGATGCAGCCTTACGGCCCTCCAGTCTGCGCTGGTAAAAACCCCTCGGAGGGAGGGGAGGGAGGGACGGACACCTCCCCCCGCTCCACACACACACACACACAACTGCCGCGTGGCATCTTTCAACTTCCAGAAAGTTTCCATGGGCACCGGTGCACACCAGGAGAACAATTTCCTGTGCAGCTCTCCCATAACAAAGCAAAGAAGCAGGATAAGCACCAGCCAGAGCGCTGGCTGCCACAAATGACCTAGCCTGGCCTGAACCACAGCAATGTCCTCACACCGCTATTCCACGACCAGCCAGTCCCCTCCTCAGTCCACACCACCTGGGGCCACCGCCTGGCACTCACCATGCCACTGCTGCTCACCTTCAGGTCGATCCTCTTCACTAGCGTGATGCAGCTGCCCCACCTGACACTATCACCTTCTCAGGGCCTTCGCCTCCCAGGCCAGGGGTAGTGGCAACTCCGGCTTCATTTCACTCCCACCATCCTGCCAGAGAAACTGGACGGGCAAAAAAGCCGACAGACCGAACATGAGATAACCTCCCACCCACATCAGCTGGGTAGAGGGAGCTCTATCAAACTCACAAGACCACACAGATCAGACTCAACCCTGACTCACCTCCTTCTCTTCCTTCACCTCTGAGGAACAATGCCACTCTGGAATAGCATAAAAGGCTGGAAGCTGAGAAAAAAAAGGAGGTGCAACCCCTGCCACGCCAGCTGTGCAGTACTCAATGGCAGCTGCCTTTAGTTCCTGATCAAGGTGCCCTGACCTGTTTTACAAGTACTGGCAGAAGCACCACTGGTGAAAATTCCTCACCTGATCGGAGAAATAAATCTTTTTAAAACCAGTGTCATGTGCAGTTTCATTAAACCTTGTTGAATTCCCTGCTGTTTCATCATTGTGAAGTTGTAATTGGGAGCTCGGTTTCCACTTACTTGATTATTAAAAGTCCACATGATTATTAAAAAAAGTATTTAAACACTTCTTACCTCTCCGTTCACCATATGTGTGCAAATAGAGTGTTTTCAGATAACATAGTTGTGGTGGGTTGACCCTGGCTGGATGCCAGGTGCCCATCAAAGCCGCTCTATCACTCCCCCTCCTCAGCTGGACAGGGGAGACAAAATATAACAAAAGGCTCGTGGGTTGAGATAAGGACAGTTTAATAAAGCAAAAGCAAAGGAAAACAAAAGTTTTTATTCTCTACTTCCTATCAGCAGGCGATGTCTGGCCACTTCCTGGGAAGCAGGGCAGCGGTTGCTACGGAATACAAACATAAATAATGAATGCCCCCCACTTCCTCCTCCCTTTACTTAGCTTTTATATCTGAGCTGATGTCATATGGTATGGAATATCTGTTTGGTTAGTTTAGGTCAGCTGTCCTGGCTATGTCCCCTCCCAAGATCTTGCCCAGCCCCAGCCTGCCATTGAGGGGAGCAAAAATGTTGGAGAGACAGCCTTGATGCTGTGCCAGCACTGCTCAGCAGTAGCCAAAACACTGGTGTGTTATCAACACCTTTCTAGCTACTGATGCAGAGCACAGCACTATGAGGGCTGCTATGGGGAAAATTAACTCCCTCTCAGCCAGACCGAATACAATCTCCACCCCTTATTCCATACTCCATCTCAGCCAGACCCAGTATAATAGTAATGAAAATAAAGTTTGTGACTACTAATGTTCCATGAATCATAGATTCACAGAATGGTTTGGGTTGGAAGAGACCTTAAAGATCATCTAGTTGCAACCCCCCTGCCATGGGCAGGGGCACCTTCCACTAGACCAGGTTGCTAAAAGCCCCATCCAACCTGGCCTTGAAAAATCAATATAGCAAGTGAACTGCTAGTCAGGAATAAACTATTGACCAGAGAACTAAAAAAGTCAGTGCATGGCCATTGATGAGAGGCTTTCACTC
Organism: Harpia harpyja; assembly: GCF_026419915.1. Classification (NCBI taxonomy): domain Eukaryota; kingdom Metazoa; phylum Chordata; class Aves; order Accipitriformes; family Accipitridae; genus Harpia; species Harpia harpyja. The sequence goes on along the minus strand of NC_068968.1, from coordinate 21,279,880 downwards.
TGCAAATACTTGCTTCCATCTTAATATATCATTGGAGTCAATTCATCAATTTCTCTGGGTCTTCTCAGGTGTTTACAGCTAAGTAGAATGGAATTTACAGAAACAGAACTCTTCTGTCATTAATTATTAATTTAAAATAATATTTTATGTATGTATTTTGTGAGTGTATAACAAGCTGTATACTTGCTAATTAAAACACATTGTCAAATTTCTTTATCTTCTACAGTAGGCTATGTAGTGATTCAACAAGCATGCTCTTTTACTAAAAGTTGCATGCATTGATTTGAAAGCACTTTATTTCTCTATTTTTATGTGTCTTTTCTTGAAGCTCTGAGTTTTTCTTAAACAAGACATCAGCGTTTCAACAGGAACCATGAACTAAGTTGGTATGTGTTCTGCACCGGGGGGGGGGAGTGAGAGAGAGAGATGATACGGGGTTCTTTCTGGATCTCAGGAAGAAAGACAAGATAATAAAGGATGTAATAAAATAGCTGGTTTAATAACATCAAATAAAAAGAGGAATATAGACAATGCGTAAATCTTACATCCCTTCAGATGCATGGAACCCAGTGTTCGTGCAGCATCGGATAGACCCGAGATGGATTTCTCCCATGGCACACTGTGCAGATCCTGTCCGTGGAGAGGTTCGTCCTGCCTCCCATGCCATGGGGCCTTTTATTTTGTGTAACAAGCAGTATCAAAGATTCTCCTGACACAATGGAATGTTATCTCTGCCATAACATCCACCAGCACACAGCTGTCCTCCCCCCATGTATTGGGTTTGCATGGCAAGGTTTTGGTAGCGGGGGGGTTACAGGGGCGGCTTCTGTGAGAAGCTGCTAGAAGCTTCCCCTATGTCCGACAGAGCCAATACCAGCCGGCTCTAAGACGGACCCGCCGCCAGCCAAGGCCAAGCCAATCAGCGACAGTGGTAGCACCTCCATGATAACATATTTAAGAAGGGAAAAAAAGTTGCAGGGGGCACAGAAACGGCAGTTAGAGAGAGGAGTGAGAACATGTAAGAGAAACAACCCTGAAGACACCAAGGTCAATGAAGAAGGAGGGGGAGGAGATGCTCCAGGCACCAGAGCAGAGATTCCCCTGCAGCCTATGGTGAAGACCATGGTGAGGCAGGCTGTCCCCCTGCAGCCCATGGAGGTCCACGGTGGAGCAGATATCCACCTGCAGCCCGTGGAGGACCCCACACTGGAGCAGGTGTGTTCCCGAAGGAGGCTGTGACCCCGTGGGAAGCCCACGCTGGAGCAGGCTCCTGGCAGGACCTGCGGATCTGTGGAGAGAGGAGCCCACATTGGAGCAGGTTTTCTGGCAGGACTTGTGACCCTGTGGGGGACCCACGCTGGAGCAGTGTGCTCCTGAAGGACTGCACGCCGTGGAAGGGACCCATGCTGGAGCAGTTCATGAAGAACTGCAGCCCGTGCGAAGGACCCACGTTGGAGAAGTTCGTGGAGGACCGTCTCCCGTGGGAGGGACCCCACGCTGGAGCAGGGGAAGAGTGTGATGAGTCCTGCCCCTGAAGAAGATGAAGCGACAGAGACAGCATGTGATGAACTGATCGTAATCCCCATTCCCTGTCCCCCTGCGCCACTGGGGGGGGTTAGGTAGAGAATCCGGGAGTGAAGTTGTGCCCAGGAAGAAGGGAGGGGTGGAGGGAAGGTGTTTTAAGATTTGGTTTTATTTCTCATTACCCTACTCTGGTTGATTGGTAATAAATTGAGTTAATTTTCCCCAAGTTGAGTCTGTTTTGCCTGTGACGGCAATTGGTTGAGTGATCTCTCCCTGTCCTTATCTCGACCCACGAGCCCTTTGTTATATTTTCTCTCCCCTGTCCAGCTGAGGAGGGGGAGTGATAGAGCAGCTTTGGTGGGCACCTGGCGTCCAGCCAGGGTCAACCCTCCACACCCCAGCAGAGGAAAGCAATACTCTACACTGCTTCTGATGATCTGATAAAGGCCATTTCTGAAATTGCCCTGAGTACCTTTAAGGGGAACATTCCATTTACACCCCACCAGACACAGATGCTGAAAAAGGGTGGAAAATTCATTAAAAGCCTGAGCAGTAAAAGTGTGTCCTTCAAAAGAAAGAAGCTGCTGGTGAAGCAAGCCAGTGGGTTTATTGGTCCTCTTCTAAGTTTTGGTCTTCTGCTCATCACAGGGCTTTTGGTAAAGCCGTGATGGAATATGTGGAAAAAAATTATCTGGTGCCTGCAAATCAGTTGCAACAGCTAAGGGTGTCATCATTTCCCAGGGAAGACATGAGGGCAGATAGTCCCTCTAGCTCAGTCACCCAGTGGGATGGGGGAGAGAATCGGGAAAAAAAAAAGCTAAAACTCGTGGGTTGAGATAAGAACAGTTTAGTAGAACAGAAAGGAAGAAACTAATTATGACAATAATAACAATAATAAAATTACAATAATAATAAAATTACAATAATAATAAAAGGATGGGAATATACAAAACAAGTGATGCACAATGCAATTGCTCACCACCTGCTGTCCAGTGCCCAGTTAGTTCCCGAGCCCCCCCCCCCCAGGCCAACTCCCCCCAGTTTATATACTAGGCATGACGTCACATGGTACGGAATACCCCGTTGGCCACTTTGGGTCAGCTGCCCTGGCTGTGTCCCCTCCCAACTTCTTGTGCCCCTCCAGCCTTCTTGCTGGCTGGGCATGAGAAGCTGAAAAATCCTTGACTTTAGACTAAACATTACTTAGCAACAACTGAAAACATCAGTGTTATCAACATTCTTCTCATACTGAATCCAAACCATAGCACTATACCAGCTACTAGGAAGACAATTAACTCTATCCCAGCCGAAACCAGGGCAACCTTCCAGTTTATCCATGCACAAACAGGTCTCCAGACTTTCCAGTTACGCTTGCAATTTCCTGGTTTTCTTTCACTCACTTTCTCGGGTCTCCCACAGTTGCCAAAGGCAAGTTAACAATAACCATTTACTACTAAGATCTCATTGCCATCTGCCCTGTCCTACCCCTTGCTTCTCTAAACAGCTCTTAATATCCTCAGGGGTGGGGCACTGGGGTATTCCTTGTCAGTTTCCCAGCTCACCAGAAGGGTCACAAGAGCTAAATGCTGCGTGTGGGGCCAGCCTGGCACCCATCAGAGCTTTCCCTGCTCTCTGCTAATGGCATTCTTCCAAAATGGCATTTCTTATCAAGAACCTGTCTGTGATGCCAAATATTCTGCACTGATGAGGGCAGGTGGTGGGGTGAGGTGAGATGAGAGAGGCGGTGCATTTGTTTTCCTTATGACAGGGTCATAGACCTCGTTAGTACATCATCAGTGTCATTTAGCCCGTTGTCCATGAGATGCAAGTTGCTCCTAAGGCAACAGAAGGTAGTCCATAAAATATTGCAATCCAAGAAATAGCATGTACCATGAGGGAAAGTTAGGAACCAGTTCATCATTGTTGCCAGTATCTTCTTGCATCCCAGCCTGTATTATGTTCTTTTATTGATATTCTATACTTAGTTGTTTCTAATTTGAAATGAAACATAATTTTATATAGCAATAACTTTTTATTTACATACATGACATACAGCTGTGCTTGTCTCCCTTGCCTGCTGCTTAACAATAGAAGCATGCAGTTGTGTGTGTGTGTTCTAAAGAGGTTAGGTGGTATATTGATTAAAACTGTTGAAGAACACTGCTTTAAGGGAAGAAAATTAATATGATGTAGTTTGAGGTTCCCACCTGTGCTTAATTAGAGTTATTTGTCCTTGTTCAATTATGTTGATGTATTATTGTGCAACTCTAGTGCAACATGCTGCACTGAGGTGAAGCAGAGCATTTACTGGTGCAAATTTCTCTAATCTAGACAAAGCTCTGCTCTTCATGTCAGGCTTCTCAGGAAATGCACATCAACAGAACTGCATATGCTTAAGTGCAGTAAATCTGAGTGCTAAGTGGAAATACAACATAGAAAACTTCACACAGCAAAAGTTCACATTTTTTAATGATCTCGAAATAATTTGTAAGGTTCCTTAATGTTATCCCTGATTTATGCCATTGTCTTTACTGCCTCTTGCACAGGCTTTGCCCATATGGAGCCAATTAGTGCACTGGAGAAAAATACATTCTTAAAAAAAAAGGAATTTTTAATCTTAAAAAAAACCCCAGAACATTTTGCTGGTTCTAAGAAACCTAAAGCTCTTTAGAGTATTAGGTAACCAAAATTTGCGGCGTTCCTATAAAGTTGCTTAGTATTACTTCCTTTTTAGAGATGAGGAGAGTGAGAAACAGAGCTATTTTAGGTTTTTACAAGTTTGTGGTTAGATAAGGCCTAGAAGCTTGGAGCCTTGATTCTAAGCACTCCCCTCTGGAAAAAAATTGTCATCATAATATGAATTCTTGTAGATAGAAGGATTGTAGTAAGTACATAAAGCTTGTGATTGTCTTATCCTTTCAAAAATATTTTATTTTGTTGCTTGGAATTGGTTTCATGTGGTGCAGCCAGCAAACAAACCAAAAACATAAGAGCCAAACAGTTGCATGGCAGGGAGTCCTTAACCATGAGACACATGTGGAAGGACTGTCCAGAAAACAGCTGACATCACTGTATTTTTAAATCATCCATTTTTGAAGCACATATTTATAATCTTTGTAACATGCATATCAGTGTCCCATTTGGTCTATAGGAGTAAACTTTTTTTAGAATTTCCACTTCCTGCATAGACATCAGTACTGAATATAGAAAAGACTTGTGAGATGACTCACAGATATTAAACTTTCTATTGTCAAATAAAGTAACTGACTGGATTTTTGCTCTCTCTCTCTATTTCTAGTAGTGCATCATTACTTTACAGATATATGTTTTAGAAGAATATAACAGATATTATGTCTAGCTTTTTCAAAAGTAAGACAATGGATCAGTATACTAAAATGGCATATGCATCCTTTAAACCATATAACTATATGAAAATCCACAATGTTTAATCAGGAAAAAATATAGAACAATTAGATATGTGCAATACATACATAGAAGTGCAACACAGACTTCTTTAGCAATAAAAGCTTCACAAAAATCTCTGTAAATAATTTGTACTTAAATATATCAAGCACTCCAAAGTACTGAAGATGACTGGTGTCAGGAAGATGATGTAAAACATTCATATTGGTATCTGTGGAAAAATGAAAATTGTGTAAATAAATGCAAAAATTAAAGCAAACCAAAAAAAACCCCCAAACTAGGGAATTATAGCTAGAATACAAAACTCCATATTAGGCAAATTGAAGGAAGAATAACATGATTCCATTTTAGCAGCAGTGATGAATTGCACATAAAAGGATTACATCAGTGTAGCTTTGCTTTCTAGTTTTTTAATCTATAGATTTTCCTTGAAGACATTAATGTATTTCCATTTTGGGTTTAAGAGGCACTACCTTCTACTTGCCTTGACTAAGAAATGCTTTCTAGTTTTTGTAGTGCTTTTTAGAAACTTGAAAATAAAATTTATTTCCTTACAAACTGTTAGTCAAAACAGGAACCGGGTTCACAGATACACTTTCAAGAAGACAGAGACATAGGCTAAGTGCGAGGATACAATTGCCTTATTGATTATACTCAGGATACGTCTGGCAAGGGGAAGCCCCAGGACCTTGCAGAGAAGCAGCGGGGGATTACCAGGCACAGCAGAGCATCTGTCCATGGTCGAGACTTCAGTGAGGGGTCAGTCCCAAAGGATTTTTTTTTGGCGGGGGCGGGGAGGGCAGGGTGGTCACACATGCCCACTATTAACTATACATGATATAGCTATGTGGCTGGCTGTAGTCAACAAGATATTATGAAAATTTGCAACTGGCCCATGCTGACTGAGGAGAAAGGCTAGGACCCAAAGTATAGAATTACAAGGGTAAATATTTATTCATGCACATGAGGTGTCCCAGCCAAATTGGGGCACTCCAAATGTCATTTTACACAGGGTTCTTACACCCTTCAAGCATTCAGGTACAACATGATTTGACTAATCACTAACACCCATGCTGCTGATTACTGATCATAGGAAAACTTTGCAAAGCAACTATATTTCTGCAGCATTCTTGCTGCTTATCTATTGATCCAGGTGTCCCTTCAGTCAGGATATGTCATAATAAATCTAAAAGCATGCTGGATTTTACAGAATTTCTGTTTATTAATTCAGAAACTGTTTTATGAACCAATCATTCAATCTTTGCTTTATATTGAAGTGTAATAAAAGGAAAGTTATATTTATTCACAGGATCTTCAATGCATGATGCTGAAGATTGTCTTCCAGGAATCTATAGCTTTGATCTTAGTGAGTACAAAAGTTCAATCAAGATGAATGCTATTTATAGTTTCATTAAGGCAATGACAAATACAAAGGGCTGGGTTTTTTTCAAGTATAGCATTTTTTCAGTGTTGCTTTTATAATGGAAAATAGTGATAAGAATTCTCATGTATTCAGTTAGTGTCCAAGTAGGGCTCCTTACATCCTTATTGCTTCTAAAAATGTCATATTTATATTATAAATATATAAATATGTTATAATATTTAATAACACTGTATATTGTTAAATATTTTTAATGTAATTATACTATATGGCAAAGAATTTACCTATTGTCTTAGAATACCATGGCTTTACAAATATGAAAACTAAACAAAATCTATGTTAAATTCTGAAAGTATAGCATATTATAAAAACTTTTTCCATTAAGAGAAGGCTTGTTAGCTACAAGACTTTAGCTAGCTCTAGAGATACTATGTTTCTTAGTGATTTAATAGAATAAATATGGATATAGTAATAGGTTAATGTCCTGGTTTCAGCTGGGATAGAGTTAATTGTCTTCCTAGTAGCTGGTAGAGTGCTATGTTTTGAGTTCAGTATGAGAAGAATGTTGATAACACTGATGTTTTCAGTTGTTGCTAAGTAATGTTTAGTCTAAAGTCAAAGATTTTTCAGCTTCTCAAGCCCAGCCAGCAAGAAGGCTGGAGGGGCACAAGAAGGTGGCACGGGACACAGCCAGGGCAGCTGACCCAAAGTGGCCAACGGGGTATTCCATACCATGTGACGTCCCATCCAGTATAGGAACTGGGGAGTGGGGGCGGGGAATCGCCGCTCAGGGACTAGCTGGGTGTCGGTCGGCGGGTGGTGAGCAATTGCACTGAGCATCATTTGTACATTCCAATCCTTTCATTATTGCTGTTGTCATTTTATTAGTATTATCATTATTAGTTTCTATGATTCTATGATTCTTCTTTTCTGTTCTATTAAACCGTTCTTATCTCAACCCACGAGTTTTACTTCTTTTCCCGATTTTCTCCCCCATCCCACTGGGTGGAGGGGGAGTGAGTGAGCAGCTGCATGGTGCTTAGTTGCTGGCTGGGGTTAAACCACGACAGTTAACTTTCTTTATTGGTGTAGCTGCTGCTGTAATACTAGAGCTTACTTTCTCAAGCCACACAGAAACCTAGTTGGAATGCAGTTTATTTAGGAATGTCTCTTTTACATCTCCTCTTACTACATTCACTTCATTACTTCATTCACAAGGCAGCTTGGCTCAGTGGGTGAGGTTCCTTGCTGTGAGCTTTCCAAATAAAAGGCTAATTCTGTGCCAGATGTCAGTTCCCAATGTACAGCATTTCAGGTCCCACTTCAGTGTAATGTTCCCACTTATTAGTTCCACAAAGGAACATAGTCTGAAACAATGATCTAAACACAGTTCCTTTCAAGACTATAATTTTCAGTGCTTAAATAAAAACAGGAACTTTAATAAATACATCTTGAAAAGTATTCCCAGACATTGTGTATAGAGTTTGGTGGGAAATGTCTTCAGAATTTCCATAATATTCCCATACTACATCAGGATAAACTAAATATATATTTTAAAATTTCCCTTTCCTTCTTCAACTCCCCTGAAAAAAACCTGAGATACTAAGAATATGTGATCCAGTGACAGGACATTTCCATGAAATATGGGATATTCTGGCACAGGAAGCATATGAACCCGAGTGTTCCATAGCTGAGGTGCCCACCCAGCTATTAGACTATGGATTTATTCTCTCTCTCTCTCTCTCATTCTCTATTTTTAGATTAATTTATATAAATGGAACAACTCCAGTAGGAAAAGCCAGGAGATCTATCCCAGAACTTTTCTGGTTTTGCAATATTTCATTATAGTCTTGTGGTCAGGATATGAATCTGGGATGTGAAAGAGACAGCTTCAAGTTCCTGGCTTGAAGCAGGCAGGATAACATTTTGAATGTTAATGCCTAACCTTCTAGCCTTTTTCCCCTCAAACAAATTACAAAAGAAATAGAGGAGCAAATGATAAAAAGGTACCTACAAACCAAATAAAAAAAACCTGACACATTTTGATTTCCTGAAATAGTGGGAGACAGAAAGGTAAAACAGCTCCAGCAGATAGAGTGGCATTGAATCAGACAAATTATTTGAAAAGATGAGTATACATTATGTACTGTGTCTTCCATATAAAAGTTATGGGTAAGATCCAGTTCCAATTGATGCACCAGTGACTGCTGTGGATCTGTCTTGAGAAAGGAAGAGAAAGGTCACTGTAGATGTATGTTGTTGAGTGGGCAGTCATAAGACAGGAAAATTGTAAAGATGTGTTTGCACACACAGCATCACATTAAATGGAGAATACCATTAAAAATCAGGCTGGCAGACCTTTGGCCTATGCTATATAAACATGAATCATTTACCTTAATAACTTTCTTACTACCTTCCACAGGATCAATACAATGTAAGACTTACTTAAAGATGAAGGGGAAATTCAAGTTGTAAGTGCTCAGCAATAGTAATTTGTGACCAAGGAATGATCTGACATGGAGGGCAAGAAGGCCTAACTGCAGAACAAGTTCAACTTGCTGGAAACAGGAATGCCAGAGACAAAAAGACTCCATGTAGGGAAGTGAAATTTCCCTTGGTGATGAGAGAATAAACCCTGCAGTGTTTTCTTGTAGCAATTTGGATTTTGAGTGCTCAGGGGCCACCTTTGGTCAGCAGAACTGGCGCTGGGGGATGAACCAAATGCCAGGCTAAGGCACCTGATGCTGACACTCACATGATTGGTGCAGGTGTAAGTGTATATAAGGAATTGGCTCATGCCACATCTTTGCAGATTCCTTGTAGAACCCTTACGGCAGTAGGACTCTGCCCAATGCATTGTTCATTAAATCTCTTTATATTTAAGCACAAACATGTGTTTAATTTGCCTCAAGGGGTACAATAAAAATTCCCAAAAAAGGACATGCATATAAGTCCCCATATTTCAGGTCATATTATGTATTTATGCACCTAAGTAAATAACCTGAAACTAGTAGCTGAAACTCACAGATTCCACTTAGTTGGATGGAAGATTGTTATCCAGCTATGTAACTAGTCTTCTTACAGTTAATGATAATAAACTATAAAAAGACCAGTTACATAGCTAGATAACTTTAGGCACTTCTTTTGTTTTGGTAAAATATCAACTATATTACATATATATATTACATATCATAGAATCATAGAATCATTTCGGTTGGAAAAGACCTTCAAGATCATCGAGTCCAACCATTAACCATGCCCCCTAAACCATGTCCTGGAGTACCCTGTCCACTCGCTTTTTGAATACCTCCAGGGATGGTGACTCAACCACTTCCCTGGGCAGCCCATTCCAATGTTTGACAACCCTCTCAGTAAAAAAATTTTTCCTAATATCTAACCTAAATCTCCCTTGCCTCAACTTGAGGCCATTTCCTCTTGTCCTGTCTCCAGCCACCTGACAGAAGAGACCAACACCCACCTCACTACAACCCCCTTTCAGGTAGTTGTAGAGAGCGATAAGGTCTCCCCTCAGCCTCCTCTTTTCTAGACTGAACAGCCCCAGATCCCTCAGCCGCTCCTCATAAGACTTGTGCTCAAGGCCCCTCACCAACTTGGTTGCTCTCCTCTGGACACACTCTAGCAGCTCAATGTCTTTCCTGTAGTGAGGGGCCCAAAACTGAACACAGGACTCGAGGTGCGGCCTCACTAGTGCCGAGTACAGGGGAACAACCACCTCCCTGTTCCTGCTGGCCACACTGTTTCTGATACAGGCTAGGATGCAATTGGCCTTCTTGGCCACCTGGGCACACTGCTGGCTCATATTCTGCCAGCTGTCAACCAGCACGCCCAGGTCTTTCTCTGCCGGGCAGCTTTCCAGCCACTCTTCCCCAAGCCGGTAGCGCTGCATGGGGTTGCCATGACCGAAGTGCAGGACCCGGCACTTGGCCTTGAACATCATGCGATTAGCCTAGGCCCATCGATCCAGCCTGTCCAGATCCCTCTGTAGAGCCTCCCTACCCTCAAGCAGATCGACCCTGCCTCCCAACTTGGTGTCGTCTGCAAACTTGCTGAGGGTGCACTCAATCCCCTCATCCAAATCATCAATAAAGATATTAAACAGAACAGGGCCCAACACCGAGCCCTGGGGAACACCACTCGTGACCCGCCGCCAACTGGATTTCACCCCATTCACCACTACCCTCTGGGCTCGGCCATCCAGCCAGTTTTTCACCCAGTGAATAGTGCACTTATCCAGGCCAGGAGACGCCAGCTTCTCAAGGAGTATGCCATGAGAGACAGTGTCAAAGGCCTTGCTGAAGTCTAGGAAAATAACATCGACAGCCTTTCCCTCATCCACTAGGCGGGTCACCTGGTCATAGAAGGAGATCAGGTTGGTCAAGCAGGACCTGCCTTTCGTAAACCCATGCTGACTGGGCCTGATCCCCCGCTTATCCTCGAGTTGCCATGTGAGTGCTCTCAAGACAAACCGTTCCATAATCTTTCCCGGTACCGAGGTCAGGCTGACAGGCCTGTAGTTTCCTGGATCCTCCCTCCGACCCTTCTTATAAATGGGAGTCACATTGGCAAGCCTCCAGTCCTCTGGGACCTCCCCTGTTGACCAGGAACGCTGATAGATGATAGAGAGTGGCTTGGCAAGGACCTCCGCCAGTTCCCTCAGTACTCTTGGATGGATCCCATCAGGTCCCATAGATTTGTGAGTGTCCAGGTGGCGTAGCAGGTCCCTAACTAATTCCTCCTGGATTAAGGGGGGGTATGTTATGCTCTTCATCCTTACCTTCCAGCTCAGGGGGTGGAGTACCCTGAGGATAACTGGTCTCCCTATTAAAGACTGAGGCAAAGAAGGCATTAAGTACCTCGGCCTTTTCCTCATCACTGGTTGCTACATTCCCTTCTGTATCCATTAAATGAAAGATATTCTCCTTGGGATTCTTTTTACTGTTAACATATTTGTAAAAACATTTTTTGTTGTCCCTTACGATAGTGGCCAGATTTAGTTCTAGCTGAGCTTTCGCCTTTCTAATTTTCTCTCTGTATGATCTAACAAGATCCCTGTACTCCTCCCAAGTTGCCCGCCCTTTCCTCCAGAGATGATAAACTCTCCTTTTTTTCTTAAGTCCTAGCAAAAGCTCCCCATTCAGCCAGGCCGGTCGTTTTCCTCGGCGGTTCGACTTGCAGCATATGGGAATAGCCTGGTCCTGAGCCATTAAGATTTCCTTTTTAAAAAATGTCCATCCCTCCTGGACCCCTTTGCCCTTCAGGACCGTCTCCCAAGGGACTCTCTCAACCAGTGCCTTGAAGAGGCCAAAGTTAGCCCTCCGGAAGTCCATAGTGGTGGTTTTGCTGACCACCTTCTTTGCCTCACCAAGAATTGAAAATTCTATCATTTCATGGTCACTAAGCCCAAGACGGCCTCCGACCATCACACCTCCCACCAGTCCTTCCCTGTTCGTAAACAACAGGTCTAGCAAGGCTCCTCCCCTGGTTGGCTCACCCACCAGCTGTGTCAAGAAGTTATCTTCCACACACTCTAGGAACCTCCTAGATTGCACAAGTCTTATGAGCACAAGTCTTATGAGGAGCAGCTGAGGGATCTGGGGCTGTTCAGTCTAGAAAAGAGGAGGCTGAGGGGAGATCTTATCGCGCTCTACAACTACCTGAAAGGGGGTTGTAGTGAGGTGGGTGTTGGTCTCTTCTGTCAGGTGGCTGGAGATAGGACAAGAGGAAATGGCCTCAAGTTGAGGCAAGGGAGATTTAGGTTAGATATTAGGAAAAAGTTTTTTACTGAGAGGGTTGTCAAACATTGGAATGGGCTGCCCAGGGAAGTGGTTGAGTCACCATCCCTGGAGGTATTCAAAAAGCGAGTGGACAGGGTACTCCAGGACATGGTTTAGGGGGCATGGTTAATGGTTGGACTTGATGATCTTGAAGGTCTTTTCCAACCGAAATGATTCTATGATTCTGTGATTGTTTACTCACTGCTGTGTTGTATTTCCAGCAGATGTCTGGAAAGTTAAAGTCCCCCACAAGGACAAGGGCACACGATTCTGAGACTACTGCCAGCCGCTTGTAGAACGATTCATCCATCTCTTCAACCTGGTCGGGCGGTCTGTAACAGACTCCCAGCACAATATCTGTCTTATTGGCTTTCCCTCTCGTCCTCACCCATAAGCACTCCACCTTGTCATCAGAATCGTGTAGCTCTGAACAGTCAAAACATTCCCTAACATAGAGAGCCACCCCACCACCTCTTCTACCTTGCCTATCCCTTCTGAAGAGCTTGTAGCCATCCATTGCAGCACTCCAGTCATGGGAGTCGTCCCACCATGTTTCCGTGATGGCGACTAAGTCATATCTATCCTGCTGCACAATGGCTTCCAGCTCCTCCTGTTTATTGCCCATGCTGCGTGCGTTGGCATAGATGCATTTGAGCTGGGTCATTGAATCCACCCCTAACATTGGCACGCTGCCCCCAGGCTCATCTCTGGTGCACCTAGTTTTATCCCTTGCCCCCTTCAAACCTAGTTTAAAGCCCTTTCTATGAGCCCTGCCATCTCATGAGCAAGGATTCTCTTACCCCTTTGAGATAGCTGGACACCATCTGTCGCTAGCAAGCCCGGTGCTGTGTAAGCCTCCCCATGATCAAAAAACCCAAAATGCCACCGATGGCAGCAGCCTCTGAGCCACGTATTAACCAGGTGTGTTTTCCTGTTCCTTTCAGTGTATTTCCCTGCCACTGAAGGGATTGAGGAAAACACTACCTGTGCTCATCACTGCTGAAGTCATGACAATGCCTTTTGGATAGTTAACATTCTTTTTGCATTGTCATATTGAGTCCTAATTTTTTATTGGAATTCACGACTCTTGCAAAGGGTGCAAGTTATAAATTGAATCAATGACTTTTGGTTTAAAATTCCATATTATGTTTCAGTATCTTTTAGTTGATACCAGTTAAGCTAGTGCCAGACTGGTACTGAATTCTATTAAGACTCTCAGTAGAGCACAACAAATTATTTGATTCAAAGGTTCAAAGTAAAATGAGCTCACAAATGATGATGAATTTGCCAACTAATTTCCATTTCAAGCTGAAATTCAAGCTCCAAGCAGCAAATACAGTATAATTTTGTACTTCTTTCCAAAACTCTCATAGGATAAATGTCACTTTTTCTGACATTTAAACATATAGAAACAAAACATTCTTATTATTTTTAGACTGTGACATATCAAGATGCATATTTAAGAAGCATTTACTTGGAAATAAAAAGGCTACACCTGTATTGTTAAAATGATCCTCATTAAGAAAGTCAGTTAACTGTCCTGAAAAGTTTATATTCTAGAGAACATGATGAAACAAATCAACTTCAAAATAGCAAATTCTTTGATGAATGTTACATGGATGCATAAGACCTGAAGTAAGAAAAACATTATTCTACAAGTATTTCACTAACCAAGAGGTATTTAGTTGACCTCCGAAAAATGAATGTGCCAAACTTAGTAAAATAAAAGAAATTTTGAATGCTGCTTTAAATGCAAATATCCAAAATGACAAATGTTGCTAAGCCAGCAATTTAGTTGGAGAAATGCTGAAAAATTATGTTTCATCACCTACTGCCATGAGAAAATGGCTGGAAGACATAAGTGAGATTCTTCAGGCTCTATAGCGAATTTGAAATGGAAATAGAATTTGCAATCTTTGTTAGTGGTTTTTTTGGATACCTCATCAAAATGTTTTGTTTTGATTTCATTTTCTTGGCATGTTAATTGATGTAGCAACATATATGACAACCGTTTAAGAGTTTCATCAGACATAATTCTTTTTAAGTCTTATTTAAGGGAATTTGGGAACTTGAAAGCAATGTGATTTTCCGATTTGTCTAGTATGAGGACAGTATTTGGATCTTAGTAGAGCTAAATGATTACCTATTCCATCAGTGGTCAAATTCACTGCAAGCTCTTTCCATTGTACAGCCCAGAAGGTATATACATGCTAGCAGCTTGGCTCCTCCAGAACAAGGTTTTGGAATCTAGGAATAATAACTGGTAGCAAGTGTTTATGTTCATTTCCCTGAACTATTGCCAGTAATGAAAGGCAGTTTCCTGGTGTCACAACCCGGGCTGGACAGACCAGGGAGTCATGTTGAGTTCGGAATTCCCTCGGGCTAAATTAAGGTGAAACGACACCAAACGATCAGGTAAACATTTTATTCATGGCAGAAGCAAACTGAACTTGGGAGGCATAACAGTAGGTGGCGTGGTTTCTCACAATAGCAACTGGCATGAAACTACCTCAGTAAATCATGTAACCCGTGGTAACCATATACATCAATTCAGGGAAGAAAATAAGGAGATCCCTCCTGTTGAGTCACGTGGTTCGGAGTGGACCCCTTTGCTTTCTAGACTCCTTCTCAGAGAAGAGCCTAGGGGCAGCTAGATCCACTCTTAGTCCCAGACTTGGTCAACGGTTTTATATCTTAAAGGGATGAGGTGTAGGGATTATGAAAAGGAGAGAGAGGGAGAGAGAGACAGAGGAAAAGAAAAGAGAAAGATTTCACCAGTCCTGGGTCCAGCATTGGTCCAGTCAGTCTAAAGGTCCAGTTCCGGTGGGTGTGCACGTGTGGGGCTTCAGTTTGTGTCCTTTTATCATCCTTGCCCCTCCTTCAGGCGGGCACTTCAACTCATTAGGCTAATTAAGTGTCATGCACGGTTTGTACTTCCAGAACCTTAGGGAAATGGGTCAGTGGGCTTGGGGGTTGTTTGGGGAGTAACTTCTCCTTCCCTGCAGACATGACCATTGTTTGATCTTTGGCCATACATGGTGAGCTGCCCTGCTCAGCATATCAGAACACAGAGCTGTGCACCCTCCAGCATGCCCTCCCCATCCTATTGCTGATGTCCTGTGCTGATCAGCTTCTTTTCACCTGTGGTTCGTTGTTAGGCAGATCTTGCCCCACCACAATGTTTGAGATATTAACTCTTTCAGTCTGTCACACTTGGCTAACATAAACACTTGCTGTCAGTCATTTCAGTCTTTTCTCACCTTCCCACAGGCTTCTGGACAGCTCACAGGAAACTGAGCTGCTTCTGATTTCTGTCTTCTACCATGTTCATGACTTGCTTGAGGGTCTTGACCTATAGTTTGAGTATCACAGCTCCATAGAATCATAGCTCCATAGAATCAGATAATAGTTTGGGTTGGAAGAGACCTTATAAGATGTAGTCCAACCCCCCTGCCATGGGCAGGGACATCTTTCACTTGATCAGGTTGCTCAAAGCCCTGTCCAACCTGACCTCAAACACTTCCAGTGATGGGGCATCCACAGTTTCCCTGAAGTTAAGAGTCATTGTGATGGTTAAAAATCACAGTCTCTTCATAAGCATCTGAAATGTTTGTCTTTCAGAATATTATACAAATTTTTAGTGTCTCCTCCTTAAACACACACATATATAGATATATACACACATGCATGCATGCACATACACACACAAAAATATTTCAGACAGATCTAGTAATCTTAAGGTCAACTATTACTTCTCATTATAACATGCCTTATAATTTTACCAAGTGTAATCATTTGGGCGACAGTTTTACAAGCCATATGTTTCTTTCCCCAGTGCTAGCTATTTTGTTTTCTCCAGGATGCAAAATTCTAGCAAACATTATGAGGTGGGTTGACCCTGGCTGGATGCCAGGTGCCCACCAAAGCTGCTCTATTACTCCCCCTCCTCAGCTGGACAGGGGAGAGAAAATATAACAAAGGGCTCGTGGGTCGAGATAAGGACAGGGAGAGATCACTCAACCAATTGCCGTCACAGGCAAAACAGACTCAACTTGGGGAAAATTAACTCAATTTATTACCAATCAACCAGAGTAGGGTAATGAGAAATAAAACCAAATCTTAAAACACCTTCCCTCCACCCCTCCCTTCTTCCTGGGCACAACTTCACTCCTGGATTCTCTACCTAACCCCCCCCCAGTGGCGCAGGGGGACAGGGAATGGGGATTACGATCAGTTCATCACATGCTGTCTCTGTCGCTTCATCTTCTTCAGGGGCAGGACTCAACACACTCTTCCCCTGCTCCAGCGTGGGGTCCCTCCCATGGGAGACGGTCCTCCACGAACTTCTCCAACGTGGGTCCTTCACACGGGCTGCAGTTCTTCATGAACTGCTCCAGCATGGGTCCCTTCCACGGCGTGCAGTCCTTCAGGAGCACACTGCTCCAACATGGGTCCCCCACAGGGTCACAAGTCCTGCCAGAAAACCTGCTCCAATGTGGGCTCCTCTCTCCACAGATCCGCAGGTCCTGCCAGGAGCCTGCTCCAGCGTGGGCTTCCCATGGGGTCGCAGCCTCCTTTGGGCACCCACCTGCTCCAGTGTGGGGTCCTCCACGGGCTGCAGGTGGATATCTGCTCCACCGTGGACCTCCAGGGGCTGCAGGGGGACAGCCTGCCTCACCATGGTCTTCACCATGGGCTGCAGGGGAATCTGTTCTTCGGCGCCTGGAGCACCTCCTCCCCCTCCTTCTTCATTGACCTTGGTGTCTGCAGGGTTGTTTCTCTTACATGTTCTCACTCCTTTAGAAAGCTTCTGTTTGGGATAACACTGGTAATTTTGTGTATGGTCTTTTCTTTAAAGTTTGTCTTTCATCTCTTCTGTGCTCTTAATCTCCCCTTTCCTCACCTTCTGAGTTTCTAGCCCAGCTGTGAGGAAGAAGAATACACCTCAGTGTAACTCAAGGTTCCCAAAGTTTGGTATTTATTTGGTGCCAAAAAATATAGGAGCATCTCATCTTCCTTTAGGGCTTATCCAAATAGAAGCTGGCAAAATGTCGGAGACTTATTCTGGTGAATTTAATTACAGAGGTCTGTGCAGAGAATGTTAAGATTCCAAGTATACTGATGACCTGAATGGCTGTCATTACAATCTTGTGCAATGGTATTTATCCTTTTCCAGTATTTGTTTGTTCTATGAGATGAGCAGTGTCTATACCGTGCACTGAAACAGGCAAAGAAAACAAAACAAAAAAACCCAGGCAACCATGAAATTAATGACTATATCAAAATATACACACACGAGAGGTGAATTAATTTTACTTATTTTCTGACTTTGGAACTTGTCCAGGGAAAAAATTAATTTACCTGCAGCTGGATTTCTGAAGGCAATAATAAGTAGATGTTAAATGGTTTGAGGGTCTGGGGGTGGGAAGGTTAGCAATTTTGCTAGCATCTTCTCCCTTCATGCAGTTTCTTCAAACATTCAAACCCAAGATCAATCACATAAGCCATGAGTTGCCCTCATCCAAAAAAACCTTTTTGTTTTTTTTTAAAACAGAACGCTAACTTATGGGAAACTAGCTGTGGTGGTGTAGCCTGCCCCTGGGCCATGTCAGGACCAGCCAACATTGTGTTCTTGCGCAGTGAGTTGGGATAACCCGGTACATTCTTATCCTTGCCATGGGACAGTGAGTCAGGATACTTAGGCACCCCATAATCACACCTGAAACTCCTGTTGCCTGGAACTGTACCTGAGACTCCTGCTGTTTGGATCATGGCTCACCTTTGTGGTTACCTGACAAGAATTATGGCCGGAATGAAATTACACTGACCAAAGTCAATCATCTTGCGAACCTATAGACAGCAGTCCCAAGTGAGGCCCTTTGAGCTCTCCTGGACTGCAGCAGGCTGTGACCAGCATCTCCCCCTGAGGGGGACGCCTCTCAGAGCTGGAAAACTCTCCAGTTTGTGAAAATCAGAGGACCATCGCCGAAAGCTGATGATGGGACCTGGGCTGACACCTTTCACTCCTTGAGGCTCAACCCTTTGCCTGTTGAGAAACGTCGAGACATTTGACATGAATATTTCACTGAACTCAAGGGGAATTTTTAACAGGTATACCTTTATTTATCTCTCTCTCTTTTAGTGTCTGTGTGCATGCATGTCTGAATTGACCTGGATATCTGATAGCAAGTTTACTATAAATATTGCCCTTTCGAATCTATAATTGTCACAGTTGTGACTGTAGTAAATTCCACTGAATCACTTTGTAAATGTTAGTCAACAATTAAGTGCTGTTAAATCTTGTGATTCACCTCAAACTGTAAATGAACCTGATTGTTGCTACACACATAATCCCTTTAGATATAAACTGTTGCCCAAGTCTGGGACTAGGAGTAGATCCAGCCGCACCTAAGCTCCAATAGGAGTTTAGAAAGCAAGGGGGTCTTCTCTGAACCTCATGATTCAATGGGAGGGTCTCCCTTGCCTTTTTACATCTCCAGTCTCTGTAATAATCATGAAAAATCAATTCTAACTTGATTTTCCTTTGTATTTTTCTCCCTTACCCTTTTGTGTCTTCGGTCTCTGTATAAATGATTCTAGTTTGAATCTAACTTGATTTTTCTTTGTACATTTCATCCATGTATTAAGTAAAAGAGTGAACCTTGCCATCGAACTTTGTGAAGTCGCACTTTCGTAAATTCCTATTAAATCACTTCTGCTAATACCTTTGACAGTGACTCTTTAAGCAGTCCAAACCACTCATTCACAACACTAGCTAGATCAGGGGAGTTGCAATAGAATAAACAGGCATCCACTTCTGCTTTCCTGCATTATGTCGAAATTGCCTATTGTCCTGGGTTCAGCTGGGATAGAGTTAATTTTTACAGGAACCTGGGAGGTGGGGGGGGGGGGCATAGCCGGGGTAGCCGACCTGAACTAGCCAAGGAGCTATTCCATACCATGTGACATCATGCTCAGTATATAAATGGGGAGCGGGCCGGGGGGAGCTCTCTCGACTTTTGGTGGCGGAGCATCGGGTTCCGGGTGGTGAGCAGTCGCACTGTGCATCACTCTTTTTGTATATTCTTTCATTAGTACCGTTGTTGTTGTTGTAACCTTTTTTTTTGTGTTGTCCCAGTAAACTGCCCTTATCTCAACCCTCGAGGTTCCAGGTTTTTTTTTCTTTTCTCTCCTCCGTCTCCTCCCTATCCCACCGGAGGGGGGCGGGAGGAGTGAGCGAGCGGCTGCGTGGTCCTTTGTTACCGGCTGGGCTGAAACCACGACAGTCCTTTTTTGGCGCCCAACGTGGGGCAGGAAGGGTTGAGATAACGACAGATCTGGCCAGAGCGTGTTGAAACAAATTTATCATACGCATTTCTTATATTAGATAATAGAATCATAGAATCATAGAATCATTTCGGTTGGAAAAGACCTTCAAGATCATCAAGTCCAACCATTAACCATGCCCCCTAAACCATGCCCTGGAGTACCCTGTCCACTCGCTTTTTGAATACCTCCAGGGATGGTGACTCAACCACTTCCCTGGGCAGCCCATTCCAATGTTTGACAACCCTCTCAGTAAAAAACTTTTTCCTAATATCTAACCTAAATCTCCCTTGCCTCAACTTGAGGCCATTTCCTCTTGTCCTGTCTCCAGCCACCTGACAGAAGAGACCAACACCCACCTCACTACAACCCCCTTTCAGGTAGTTGTAGAGCGCGATAAGGTCTCCCCTCAGCCTCCTCTTTTCTAGACTGAACAGCCCCAGATCCCTCAGCCGCTCCTCATAAGACTTGTGCTCAAGGCCCCTCACCAACTTGGTTGCCCTTCTCTGGACACGCACAAGCAGCTCAATGTCTTTCCTGTAGTGAGGGGCCCAAAACTGAACACAGGACTCGAGGTGCGGCCTCACCAGTGCCGAGTACAGGGGAACAACCACCTCCCTGTTCCTGCTGGCCACACTGTTTCTGATACAGGCTAGGATGCGATTGGCCTTCTTGGCCACCTGGGCACACTGCTGGCTCATATTCAGCCATCTGTCAACCAGCACGCCCAGGTCTTTCTCTGCCGGGCAGCTTTCCAGCCACTCTTCCCCAAGCCGGTAGCGCTGCATGGGGTTGCCGTGACCGAAGTGCAGGACCCGGCACTTGGCCTTGTTAAATTTCATACAATTGGCCTCAGCCCATCGATCCAGCCTGTCCAGATCCCTCTGTAGAGCCTCCCTACCCTCAAGCAGATCGACCCTGCCTCCCAACTTGGTGTCGTCTGCAAACTTGCTGAGGGTGCACTCAATCCCCTCATCCAAATCATCAATAAAGATATTAAACAGAACAGGGCCCAACACCGAGCCCTGGGGAACACCACTCGTGACCCGCCGCCAACTGGATTTCACCCCATTCACCACTACCCTCTGGGCTCGGCCATCCAGCCAGTTTTTCACCCAGTGAAGAGTGCACTTATCCAGGCCATGAGATGCCAGCTTCTCAAGGAAGATAGAAGAATAGATGTTAGTCACAATGTTGATTCATTTGTTTACATGGTGGCGTTTTGTAAGTTCTTATATGCTCTATGTATTGCCTGTATTTACGTTTCTCACCTCTGGGAGAGTGATTGGGATTATCATTTTGCTGTACTGGGCAATGTCGACTTGTGAAATGATTACATCACTGGTCATGAGGTTAAGCTGGTATCTGTATGAGGCAGTGATATCATTTCCATACTTCGGGCACCTTCTATCGGATTTTATTGGTAATTACACCCAATCCATGGGGAAGTTAGGGGGGGATACTTCCCCCTGTCCATTCACCTCCCTTCTCTCCTTCCGACTAATTACAACAGCTTTTGAGAATTTTGAATATCCTTGGGATGCGCAAGCCAGTGTGCTGTTAGTGCTATGCCTCCTGAATATGTTTCAGGTCTTGTTTAGGGCTACAAAAAGGCTCTTTAAGAGTACCACCCAGAGATCTGCCCCAAGGCTGGATATTCATGGGTGGCACGGTGTATTGGCTTTGTGTGGCAAGGTTTTGGTAGCGGGGGGGGTTACAGGGGTGGCTTCTGTAAGAAGCTGCTGGAAGCTTCCCCTGTGTTCAAGAAAAGCCTATACCAGCCGGCTCTAAGATGGACCCGCCGCTGGCCAAGGCCGAGCCAATCAGCGATACTGGTAACGACACTGTGATAACATTTTTAAGAAGGGAAAAAAAGTTGGGACGGAGGTATTCAGCAGCCAGAGAGAGGAGTGAGAACATGTAAGAGAAACAACTCTGCGGACACCAAGGTCAGTGAAGAAGGAGGGGGAGGAGGTGCTCCAGGCGCCAGAGCAGAGATTCCCCTGCAGCCCATGGTGAAGACCATGGTGAGGCAGGCTGTCCCCCTGCAGTCCATGGAGGTCCAGGGTGGAGCAGATATCCACCTGCAGCCCGTGGAGGACCCCACGCCAGAGCAGGTGGGTTCCCGAAGGAGGCTGTGACCCCGTGGGAACCCCGCGCTGGAGCAGGCTCCTGGCAGGACCTGCGGATCTGTGGAGAGAGGAGCCCACGTTGGAGCAGGTTTTCTGGCAGGACTTGTGACCCCGTGGGGGACCCACGCTGGAGCAGTCTGTGCCTGAAGGACTGCACACTGTGGAAAGGACCCATGCTGGAGCAGTTCATGAAGAACTGCAGCCCATGGGAAGGACCCACGTTGGAGAAGTTCGTGGAGGACTGTCTCCTGTGGGAGGGACCCCACGCTGGAGCAGGGGAAGAGTGTGATGAGTCCTCCCCCTGAGGAGGATGAAGTGGCAGAAAATAACGTGTGATGAACTGACCGTAAACCCCATCCCCGTCCCCCTGTGCCGCTGGGGGGGGTTGGTAGAGAATCCGGGAGTGAAGTTGTGCCCGGGAAGAAGGGAGGGGTGGAGGGAAGGTGTTCTGAGATTTGTTTTTATTTCTCATTACCCTACTCCGGTTGATTTGTAATAAATCGAGCTAATTTTCCCCAAACTGAGTCTGTTTTGCCCGTGACGGTAATTGGTGAGAGATCTCTCCTGTCCTTATCTCGACCCACAACTTTTTGTTATATTTTCTCTCCCCTGTCCAGCTGAGAAGGAGGGGGAGTGATAGAACGGCTCTGGTGGACACCTGGCATCCAGCCAGGGTTAACCCATCACACACGGTGTGTGGGAGGATATGGGCAGGTATCTAGAGAACTTCTCACCTCCAGTGGCTTGGAAGTTCACTCCCGAACAACTACAGAACCCTCATGAAGTGGTAGAATATTTGAAAGAAAAATGCTGTGGCTATTCCAAAGACGTACAAGTCACTGCACTGTGCTGGGCCCTGGCCAGTATCTACCAAACACTGCTTGATATTAGGCAGCACCCTCAGGGGGAAAAGGGGGAAAAGATGGAAGAGAGGGCAACAGGCACCGTGGCTACCCCTACCCCGGCAACAGGCAGTGTGGCTACCCCAACCCCGGTGACAGATACTGCAGCTAAACCAGAGAACCAACCTGTGCCAGTATCAGTCGCCCCTGTACAGAAAAAGAAACACACAAAGAAATCAGTTCGCTTAGTGAGAGATGAAGATGAACCAGGGTCATCGCGAGAACAGGAGGAAGAGGCAGAACCTGAAATAATTACCCGATCTCTATCCCTGAGTGAGTTGTGTGACATGTGAAAAGATTTTAGCCGCCACCCAGGTGAGCACATTGTTACCTGGCTGCTCCGATGCTGGGATAATGGGGCCAGTAGTTTGGAATTAGAGGGTAAGGAAGCCAAGCAGTTGGGATCTCTGTCTAGGGAAGGGGGCATCGACAAGGCCATTGGGAGAAAAACACAAGTCCTCAGCCTCTGGAGGCGACTTCTGTTAGGTGTAAAGGAAAGATACCCCTTCAAGGATGAAGTTACATGTCACCAAGGCAAGTGGACCACCATGGAGAGAGGTATCCAGTACCTGAGGGAATTAGCCGTGCTGGAGGTGATTTATAATGATCCAGAAAATGCGCAGTCACCCACAGATCCAGATGAAGTCCAACGCACACAACCCATGTGGCGGAAGTTTCTACGAAGTGCACCACCAACCTATGTCAACTCATTGGCAGTAATGTCCTGGAAAGAAGGCTATGGACAAACGGTGGATGCATTGGCTGTCCAACTCCGGCAATACGAAGGAAGTCTCTCTTCCTCCCTACGGGCCTGTGTCTCGGCTGTAGAGGAATTGTCCCGGGAGTTCCAGCAATTCAAAGTGCACATGTCCTCCTCCCCACCTGTACAGGCACACATCGCAGCTATTGGGAGTAAGCACTCCTCTGCCCAAGAGAGAGGAGAGAGAAAGTACACACGACGGGCTAACCTGTGGTTTTACCTGCGTGACCATGGAGAGGACATGAGGAAGTGGGATGGAAAACCTACCTCAGTCCTGGATGCACGGGTACGGGAGTTGCGAGAAAAAGCAACCAGAAAAGAGGATTCTTCTTGGAAAGCTGCTGCTCCAGTTTCCCGTGAGCAGTCCCCCAGACGCAGTAGATGGGCTGATCCCATTTCTGATCCTCTTGAAGGGACTTCTGATTCACGTGTGCGAAAAGTGAGTAACGGATATTCTAACCAGGATTAGAGGGGCCCTGCCTCCAGCCAGGTGGAGGAGAGGGACAACCGAGTCTACTGGACAGTGTGGATTCGATGGCCTGGCACATCCGACCCACAGGAATATAAGGCTCTAGTAGACACTGGTGCACAATGCACCCTAATGCCATCAAGTTATAAAGGGGCAGAACCCATCTGTATCTCTGGTGTGACAGGGGGATCCCAAGAGCTAACCGTATTGGAAGCTGAAATGAGTCTAACCGGGAATGAGTGGCATAAACACCCCATTGCAACTGGCCCAGAGGCCCCGTGCATCCTTGGTATAGATTATCTCAGGAGGGGGTATTTCAAGGACCCAAAAGGGTACTGTTGGGCCTTTGGTATAGCTGCCTTGGAGACGGAGGAGATTGAACAGCTGTCTACCCTGCCTGGTCTCTCTCAAGACCCTTCGGTTGTGGGGTTGCTGAAGGTTGAAGAACAACACGTACCAATTGATACCACGACGGTGCACTGGCGGCAATATCGCACCAACCGAGACTCCCTGATCCCCATCCATAAGCTGATTTGCCAATTGGAGAGCCAAGGAGTGATCAGCAAGACTCACTCACCCTTTAATAGTCCCATATGGCCCGTGCGGAAATCTAGTGGGGAATGGAGACTAACAGTAGATTATCGTGGGCTGAATGAAGTCACGCCACCGCTGAGTGCTGCTGTGCCAGATATGTTAGAGCTTCAATAAGAACTGGAATCAAAGGCAGCTAAGTGGTATGCCACAATTGACATGGCTAATGCATTTTTCTCCATTCCTTTGGCAGCGGAGTGCAGGCCACAGTTTGCTTTCACTTGGAGGGGCGTCCAGTACACCTGGAATCGACTGCCCCAGGGGTGGAAACACAGCCCCACTATTTGCCATGGACTGATCCAGGCTGCACTGGAAAAAGGTGAAGCTCCAGAACACCTGCAATACATTGATGACATCATTGTATGGGGCAACACGGCAGAAGAAGTTTTTGAGAAAGGGAAGAAAATAATCCAAATCCTTTTGAAGGCTGGTTTTGCCATAAAAGAAAGTAAGGTCAAGGAACCTGCACAGGAGATCCAGTTCTTAGGAGTAAAATGGCAAGATGGGCGTCGTCAGATCCCTATGGATGTGATCAACAAAATAGCAGCTATGTCTCCACCGACTAATAAAAAGGAAACACAGGCTTTCTTAGGTGTTGTAGGCTTTTGGAGAATGCACATTCCAAATTACAGTCAAATTGTAAGTCCTCTCTACCAAGTGACCCGAAAGAAGAACGATTTTAAATGGGGGCCTGAGCAACGACAAGCCTTTGAACAAATTAAGCGGGAGATTGTTCATGCGGTAGCTCTTGGGCCAGTCCGGGCAGGACAAGATGTTAAAAATGTGATCTATACTGCAGCTGGGGAGAATGGCCCTACCTGGAGCCTCTGGCAGAAAGCACCTGGGGAGACCCGAGGCCGACCCCTGGGGTTTTGGAGTCGAGGATATCAAGAATCCAAGGCTCGCTATACTCCAACTGAAAAAGAGATATTGGCAGCATATGAAGGAGTTCAAGCTGCCTCAGAAGTGGTTGGTACTGAAACACAGCTCCTCTTAGCACCCCGACTGCCAGTGCTGGGCAGGATGTTCAAAGGGAAAGTCTCCTCTACACATCATGCAACTGATGCCACGTGGAGTAAGTGGATTGCACTGATCACACAACGGGCTCGCATAGGAAACCCCAGTCGCCCAGGAATTTTGGAAGTGATCACGGACTGGCCAGAAGGCAAAGATTTTGGAATTTCGCCAGAGGAGGAGGTGGCACGTGCTGAAGAGGCCCCGCTGTATATTAAACTGCCAGAAAATGAGAGGCAATATGCCCTGTTCACTGATGGGTCCTGTCGCATTGTGGGAAAGCATCGGAGGTGGAAAGCTGCTGTATGGAGTCCTACACGACAAGTCGCAGAAACTGCTGAAGGAGAAGGTGAATCGAGTCAGTTTGCAGAGGTGAAAGCCATCCAGCTAGCGTTAGATATTGCTGAAAGAGAGAAGTGGCCAGTGCTCTATCTCTATACTGACTCATGGATGGTGGCAAATGCCCTATGGGGGTGGCTACAGCAATGGAAGAGCAACTGGCAGCGCAGAGGTAAACCCATCTGGGCGGCCGCACTGTGGCAAGATATTGCTGTTCAGATAGAGAATCTGGTTGTAAAAGTACATCACGTAGATGCTCATGTACCCAAGAGTCGGGCCACTGAAGAACATCAAAACAACCAGCAGGCAGATCAGGCCGCCAAGATTGAAGTGTCTCAGGTGGACCTGGACTGGCAACATAAGGGTGAGCTATTTATGGCTCAGTGGGCCCATGATACCTCGGGCCATCAGGGAAGAGATGCAACATATAGATGGGCTCGTGATCGAGGGGTGGACTTGACCATGGACACTATTGCACAGGTTATCCATGAATGTGAAACATGTGCTGCAATTAAGCAAGCCAAGCGGCTAAAACCCCTGTCGCATGGAGGGCGATGGCTGAAATATAAACAGTGGGAGGCCTGGCAGATTGACTATATCACACTCCCACGAACCCGCCAAGGCAAGTGCCATGTGCTTACAATGGTGGAAGCAACCACTGGATGGCTGGAAACATATCCTGTGTCCCACGCCACTGCCCAGAACACTATGCTGGGCCTTGAAGAGAAAGTTTTATGGCGACACGGCACCCCAGAAAGAATCGAGTCGGACAACGGGACTCACTTCCGAAACAACCTCATAGACACCTGAACCAAAGAACATGGCATTGAGTGGGTATATCACATCCCTTATCACGCACCAGCCTCCGGAAAAATCGAACGATACAACGGACTGCTGAAAACTACATTGAGAGCAATGGGGGGTGGAACTTTCAAACATTGGGATACACATTTAACAAAAGCCACCTGGTTAGTTAATACTAGAGAATCCGCCAATCGGGCTGGCCCTGCCCAACCAAGACTTCCACATACGGTAGAGGGGATAAAATCCCTGTAGTGCGCATGAGGAGTATGTTAGGAAAGACAGTCTGGGTCAGTCCCCCCTCAAGCAGAGACAAACCCATCCAAGGGGTTGTTTTTGCTCAGGGACCTGGGTACACCTGGTGGGTGATGCAGAAGGATGGGGAAGTTCGATGTGTACCTCAGGGAGATTTGATTTTGGGAGAGAATAGCCAGTGAATTAGGCTGTATGATATTTAACTGCTAAATAACCTGCCAGTGCATGTCATTGTATCTATAGTGGCTATATGCCATATCAAGGGTATTACTGTAAGAATTACCCAAATGACTGAAGGATGGACTTTGAAACTGAGCCAAGTACAACAGTGATAGAACTTGAATTGGTGCCCAGCAATTTCCTCAAGATCAACCTCTTCGACCTGCAGGCCAAGGGTGTGGGTTGCACCAAATGTACCGGCCACAAGTTCCAGAGGCAGCATACAACAACCTAACACCTCACACCATCTCTCTTATCCTGAAGAACTGTTACAACAGATGGAGCCCCAAAGTCATGGACCAAATAAAGTTGATGGACACATTGGAGGGATAGCCCATCGACTAAGGGAATACTATTTGTGTGTGTGTGTTGGGGGGGGGTGTCCATATACATATATATATATAAGACAAGGAAAGTGGTAGTAGTTGATTGGAAAATGTAAGATCTGGGCATGATGTAGATGGTATAGAATAAGGGGTGGATAATGTCCTGGGTTCAGCTGGGATAGAGTTAATTTTTACAGGAACCTGGGAGGTGGGGGGGGGCATAGCCGGGGCAGCCGACCTGAACTAGCCAAGGAGCTATTCCATACCATGTGACATCATGCTCAGTATATAAATGGGGAGCGGGCCGGGGGGAGCTCTCTCGACTTTCGGTGGCGGAGCATCGGGTTCCGGGTGGTGAGCAGTTGCACTGTGCATCACTCTTTTTGTATATTCTTTCATTAGTACCGTTGTGACGTGCGGAAAACAGACTCCACAATCAGTGAGATTGTAAAGTAGGTATGTTTATTCAGCGCTGGGCCGCACGGGGGGTAGTCCCACCAAAGTCGTGCGCGCCGCACTCGGCAGTTTGTCTCAAGTTTATACAGTCAAGTGTTACATATTCACAATACACCTATACATATGCATGACCTATCCCCGCTCCATATTAAAATTAGCTCCGAGAGGTCATTTCCATAGTCTCCTCTCAACTGCGCTTGCGCAGTGCCTCTTTATGGTGGTCGTCTGGTGGTCGCAGAGATGAAGATAGATGACTCCTCTTCGTCACCGCTAGTAACCTTTTTTCTTGCGCAGGCTCAGTGGTTTCTTGGTATTCACCCAAGCCGCAGGACCAGTCTTAGCTGGCTCTTGGGGCCTGCTCCTGCTTCTTATCAGGAGCTGTCTTTACCTCACTGGCTGGTCCTTGGGACTAGCTCTTCTTATCAAAGACTGTCTTTGCCTCAGCTAATTTCAACAATGTAAGCGCTAAACATCATCCTTCATCCCCCCTTATTATGTCTACTGAGATTCTTTTGACTCCCCTTGTCTCAGTTGTTGTTGTTGTAATCTTTTTTTTGTGTTGTCCCAGTAAACTGCCCTTGTCTCAACCCTCGAGGTTCCAGGTTTTTTTTCTTTTCTCTCCTCCATCTCCTCCCTATCCCACCGGAGGGGGGCGGGAGGAGTGAGCGAGCGGCTGCGTGGTCCTTTGTTACCAGCTGGGCTGAAACCACGACAAACAGTAATAATAAAAGGATTGGAATATACAAGTGATTGGCACAATGCAATTGCTCACCACCCGCCAACCGGTGCCCAGTTAGTCCCCAAGCGGCGATTCCCTCCACGCCAACTCCCCCCAGTTTATATACTAGATGTGATGTCACATGGTATGGAATATTCCTTTGGCCACTTTGGGTCAGCTGCCCTGGCTGTGTCCCCTCCCAACTTCTTGTGCCCCTCCAGCCTTCTCGCTGGCTGGGCATGAGAAGCTGAAAAATCCTTGACTTTAGACTAAACATTACTTAGCAACAACTGAAAACATCAGTGTTATCAACATTCTTCTCATACCTAATTCAAAAACATAGCACTGTACCAGCTACTAGGAAGACAATTAACTCTATCCCAGATGAAACCAGGACAGCAAGCATGCCGTGATTTGACTTACGTTGTGAATTTTTTCCAAATGACTGTATGAGCTGCAAAATTAAATTGTTATTACAGATGAGTACGTTTTGATAAATCACCATCAACAAAATCATCTTGTCTTTCATTTTTGACTGTTTCTTGTACACAAAATCTCTAAAAACATTTCTTTATACTAATAATAGTCAAAGGTAACATAAACCAAAAAGTTAAAACAGCAATCAGTATTATTTTTAAACAGCTATTTTCCCAAGTACAAGTCATGAATTTCTGGATAACTTTAATTTTAAAGGTTCTATTTCTTCAGATTTCCAAAAGTTCGTTGCCACAGTAGGTGCTTTCTTTACCCTGGTATAATGTATCCAGGAGTCAATTCCTTCTACCTTGACAGCAGTATAAGTCTTTAACAACACAGTATAAGATCTTTTCCACTTTTCCTTCAAAGGTTCGTCTTTCCAAGTTCTTATATAAACTGCTTTTTAGAGTTTGGTTCATTCGTTCTATTTTACCACTGGACTGTGGATTCCAAGAGGTATACAGATCCCATTTAATACCCAACAATCTAGAAACTCCCTATAATATTTCTGCAATAAAATGGGGTCCTTTATCAGAAGAAATACCTTCTGGAATACCAAACCAAGGGATAATTTCTTTTAATAGTCATTAATTAGTTCTCTAGCCTTGTTGGTACAACATGGAAAGGCCTCTGGCCAACTAGAAAAGGTATCTACTATCACCAATAAGTATTTGTATAAATTACACCTTGGTAGTTCTGTTAAATCTATTTGCCAGTATTCCCCAGGAGTCACAACTCCTCCTACAACCCTCTTGATAATTTTTGGATTATTATCACAACAAATAGCACATCTTTTAACTATTATATCTGCTAAACTTTGTATTTTTGCTCTAAAGTTTGAGTAGATGTTACCACAGCGTATCCAGCTTTTCGCCTTCCTTTCAATACAAAAATGCTCCCATCAGTAAATAGCTCCAACTCCACATTAGGCAAGGGTTCATCCCACAGGTCAGGTCTACTGGAATACACCTGTTCAGTAGTAGTCAAACAGTCATGATGCAATTCACTGCATTCAGAAATCAGGAGTAGTAGAAGTCATTGAAATTGCTACATCATCTTGTTCCAGCAACACAGCCTGATATTTAGCTAACCTGTTTGGTGATATCCAATCATGTCCTTTGTTTTTGAGGACAGACGACACGGCATGTGGTACAAACACAGTAATTGGTTGGCCTAATGTTAATTTCCAAGATTCTTCAATCAATGTTACAGTAGCTGCTACTGCCCTCAGGCAGGCTGGCCATCCTTTACTGACTTCATCTAATTGCTTGGAAAAGTATCCTACCGGTCTTTTCCAGCTTCCCAGGTTTTGTGTCAAAACTCCTAGTGCCACATGCTGTCTTTCATGTACATACAAATAAAAGGGCTTTCTTAAGTTCAGAGGTCCTAAGGCAGGGGCTTCCATAAGCTTTCTCTTAATTTCATCAAAACTTTTTCTACGTTCTGGTGTCCATTCAAGGATCTCCTCAGGTCCCTTTATGGCAGCATACAATGCTCTGGCAATTAGTCCAAAATTGGGGATCCATAAACGACACCATCCAGGCATTCCCAGAAATTCTTTCAATTGTCTTTTTGATGTAGGTACAGCGATCCTACAAATCGCTTCTTTCCTTTTGTTACTTAATTCTCTTTGTCCTTTCATAATTTCAAACCCCATGTATTGGACCTTTTCTTTTCCAATCTGTGCCTTTTTCTTAGAAACTTGATATCCGGCCAGGCCCAGGAAGTTAAGCAAACTAACGGTGGCTTCCAAGCATGCCTCATAACTATCAGAACCGATTAGCAAATCATCAACATATTGCAACAATGTCACAGCATCATTATCACTTTGCCATTGTTCTAGCTCTTTAGCCAGTATGTTTACCAAACAAGGTGGAGCTATTCTTGAATCCTTGGGGAAGAACAGTCCAACATAGTTGTGTCTTTCACCCTGTAGTTGGATTTTTCCCATTTGAAGGCAAAGATGGTCTGGCTTTGCTTATCCACAGGAATACAAAAGAAAGCATCTTTTAGGTCCAACACTGTAAAATAAGTATTATTGTCAGGGATTGAAACAAGGAGAGTGTATGGATTCGGGACCACAGGGTGAACATCTACTGTCCTCACATTAATTTCTTGTAAATCCTGTACCAGTCTATACTCTGAAGAATGAGATTTCTTTACGGGTAAAACTGGAGGATTATATTCTGATTGGCATTCTCTTAACAGTCCATATTCCAAAAAGGAGCTCATCATGGGTTCTAAGCCCTTCTGGGCTTCTAGCTTAATAGGATATTGTCTTTTTCTTACCAGCTGGACTCCCAGTTTAAGTTCTATCTTTACTGGAATCACATTCTTCACTTGTCCAGGTATCTTCGATGCCCACACCAAAGGTATAACTGTGTTTAGTATTTCCTCTGGAATATCCATTTCTTCATCAGAATTCTCTTCAGTTATTAAACATATCTGGGCTTTCCAAGCCATCTCTGGAGGAATATGCAACTGAATAGAGTCTTCAGAAAAGGTTAGTTGTGCATTCAATTTACAAAGTATGTCTCGTCCAAGCAGTGGTAAGGGGCATTCTGGCATATAGAGAAATTCATGAGTTAATTTAGTATCACCAATTGAACACTCCATAGGTTTTAAAAATGGCCTTAAGGTCTTTTTCCCTGTCCCACCAACAACATTTATCTTAGTTTTACTTAAGGGTCCTTTACAACTAGTTACTACAGAAAGTGTGGCTCGCTATTAACTAAAAAATCTATTATCTCATTCCCCAGCTTAACGGGAACCAGAGGATCGGCTGGGGAGATTTTAATAGATTCCTCCGGTCCCCTTCAGTCTAACCCAAAATCTGCTAGTTCTTCAGTAGCTTCCTCTTTCCTCTTTCCCTTATCATTAGAGAGATTAGGGCATTCCTTTTTCCAGTGTTCCTCCTGTCTGCAATATGCACATTGATTTGCTCCTAAAGGGACATTGTCATTTTCTCTATCATAACTTCCCTGTCCTCTTTCCCTTCTTTGAAATCCACCTCTTCCATGTCCCCTTCCTCACCCTCTACTTCTCTCATCAATTATGACATCTACTAGGGATGCTTGAATTTTGGCCCATCTTTGTTTTTCCTTCTCAGCCTCGTCATCTCGATTATTATATACTTTATATGTAAGGGATAATAACTGTGAAATTGTCATTCCATCTGCCCCTTCTACTTTTTGCAATTTTTTTCTAATATCGATTGCAGCTTGACTGATAAAAAACGTATTAAACAACTTCAAATTGCTGGGATCTTCTGGTTCTAAATCAGTCCATTTTTGTGTCACTTCACACAATCTCTCATACAAAGCAGAAGGGGTCTTTTTATCCCTTTGTCTTATTTCATATAATTTGGATATTATGCATCCCTTCAGGATTGCTTCAATATGATCCAATCACCTGTTTCTAATTTAACAAATCAAAGGTGGTAAATGGTACATGTACATATACTGGTGTTTCTTCTGGTCCCACTACTTGTCTAAGGGGAGCCTGCACTATAGGTTTCTGTTGTCTTGTTCTTCCTGAGACCGGACTCATATTATCACTTTCTTCATCACTCGAACTATTTGCCTCTGAATTCTTAGGGGGGTATACTAGTAATTGTACATCCTCTTCATTCTCTCTAGTCTCAGTTTTTCCACACCCACATCCAGTACAACAAGATTTAGTTTCTTTTTCCTTTCTTTTTTAAATGATTTTCCTTTTTTTTTCAGTGCATATATAGCAATTTGATGTTTAAAATCTACTAAGCCACATTTTTTTGAACATCCCAATCATTTCTCAAAGTAAAGAATAAATCAACATAAGCTACCTCATTCCATTTTTCAGTCCTATGATAAACCAACAGTAATTATAATATCATATTATATTTCAAAGATCCAATTTTTGTCCAATTCTCACCATCCTCTAACTGGTATTGTGGCCACCACTCATTACAACAATGTTTTAATTTATCTTTTGTCAGGGGATCCCCACCAAATTTATTCCAATTCTTTAGGATGCATCCTAAGGGAGAACAGGAGGATATTTCTCGAGAAGCAGTAATGCCCATTTCGGTACCAAAAAGAATTTATAAGGGACATCTCCCTTTGTCTTCTGCTGCGTATCCTCCTTGATATGTCTTACGCAGGATCCAAATGCTCACTGCTTTTCAGTAGTCTTCCTCTCCTCACTTTTTCTAAAAAAAATACCTCTTTCCAGTAGCATTGCACCGTTGTGTTGCTTACCACCTGACTGCAGGAGAGGAGCTGATGGAATCCCCGATCAACAAGTCGGTGCGTGCTGGAGTCCACTCAGTTCTTTTCTCCCCATCGGGTGCGGCAAGACAATCTGGGCAAGGCTGTTAGCGCAGTCCCATCTGGGTCACCAGAAAACTGTTGTCCCACAAATGGGGTTAATTTACCCAGTGTGCAAGCCAATAACACACAGAGTGGAGGTATTTTCAAACTAATTTAACTGATGTGCATGAATGGGTGCCTGTCTCAAGACAGCACACCTTTGTCTCAAAAATTCCCACATTTATATACTTAAGGAATACGTATTTGTTACGGATGCACGACTAACCAAATCCAACAGGTGTTAAAACTCAGATTTATTCTTCAGCAAAAGTTAGTTAGAAGTCCGGTAACATCTAATAAAACCACAGGCTCAATGATGTAAAGAGAATTAATACTACACGGCCGACTTAAGAATTCCCAAGATTTAAAGTGATGGCTCAAAATGCGCGTATCACTCACCTAAAAGCTGAGGGCTCTCTCCCTCGAGGAGTTACCTCGGGTGGTGCCCCGGCCCGAGGGGGAGTCCCCGACTGCAGACCCGCTGCTCCGAGGAGGACTGATTCCAACATGTCCCTGTTTATACCCCTGTCGAATCTGACCTGTGGTCATTTAAGTCTATTGGCTAGGAGGGTCACCTTGGTGTACCTGGCGTATCTCGATTGGCCAGTTCGAATTTCAACCTGCAGCCTCCAGGGTTTCCTTCCCCTTCTCCCTTCCTGGAGAAGTTTTGTTTCCTGCTGGCAAGATGGGGGGGGCGGGATGTACTGCCACAATATTCATTATTATTTCCCTAAATGATTGGTTTTTTCTTCTTCTCCCCTCATGTAAATTAGTGCACAGACTCTGTTTTCTTCCTTCATTGTCTTCTTTTGAGTAGGTGGTATCATTTGAGTAGGTAGTCGAGTCAGTCGTCACGATCTCCCCCTGTAGGAATTACTTTTTACCTACTTCTTACTCTGTCTTGGCAGTTCCAAGCAGTTCTTCAAGGTTTATTGACCAGACCACAATCCGTTACCTTTTCTGACATAAACATCCTACTTATTTACAAAGCCCCATTGAATAGTAGTTAGTTCCTAAACCCTAAATCATGTCTAGTTACTGTTTCCCTATTTTAAATATTAACTGATGGGGGCTGTACACAGG
This sequence comes from Harpia harpyja, assembly GCF_026419915.1. NCBI lineage: Eukaryota > Metazoa > Chordata > Aves > Accipitriformes > Accipitridae > Harpia > Harpia harpyja. Next base: position 21,245,540 of record NC_068968.1, on the reverse strand, counting down.
ACTTCAGCAGCTCCCTGGTTATTTCAATCATATTATACATATTAATTGAGAACAAGACAACAAAAAAAGGCTTTTCTTTAACCCTAGTTGGTCCCTAAAAAAGAGTGGAACTTGGACTGCACATTAATGTGTCAACAGTTAGATCACATTGTTCTGCCTTTTTGGGAGTAGCTTACACTGGCTGGCTAGCATGGTTACATGGATGAACTCTCACCTCTCCAAAACTACCAAAAAGAGATGTGACTGGTATCTTAGGAACAGGACTGGAAGTGTTGAACAGCATAGATGCTGAAGTCCTAATGAACAAATAACTGCTGCTACCAACAACCTAAACAAATTAGAACACCCACTGAAATCATCTTTAGTGGCATTAGGAACAAGTCAATGGCTCCTATCAGACATTCTGCCTTACTGGGAACGAATAGATGAAAATGACCATCAATTAATTGTAAACGCCCTTGGAGCAACTCAGGGTAATACCTCTCTTGCCTTGAGCTGTATCCAAGCACAATTATGGATACAGTCTGTAGTAGCAGCTATTATTAGAGAAGGAGAAGGGGGAACCCTACCTACCGAAATTCATAAAGTGATTTGGGACAACGCCTCAGAATTTGAGAAAGAGTTTCAATCATGGTGGCAATTAGTCAACTTTACTTATCATTGAGAAGGTGATAAGATTGTCACCTTTGTCCTCACAATACACAGTGCTTCTGTATATACCATAAACCCAATCATTATGCTAGGATTAAATCACAATGGAATCATACTCTATCCCTTAGAACATAGGGTATGGGGCCATCAGAAGGAGGGAAAGTGGCAAGCAATTGATGTAAGCACATGCGTTGTGCGAGAACCACAAGGTTTTATTTGCGAAAGTAATACTCTTAAAGCTCAAGATAACTGTTTAGACACAGAACAAAATATTTGCCACTTTGAAATACATTCCAATGAGGTTCCTAAAACTGTAGTTATATATATATATTGGAAAGGGATGTGTATGTATGAGAACATTGTGTGAATCCTTGTTAATAGATGATGTTGTTCACAACATAACCAACCACTTTAACCTATGCATGTGCAACTTTTCTATGGTCATTGGTTGTGAATTCAATTTTTCTGTACCCATAACTATTCACGAAGATTTGTCTTTTGATTACACGCTATATCGCGAGCTGCAACCAAAACCTATTGGAATGAATCTGACTTCAGTCAAGCGACTCATCGACCATCCTTGTTGTCCTAAAAGAGGATTCATTACCTGGTGTGCAATAGACCAATATCTCGAACACTCAGGAGAGATATTGCTTTATTCTGCGCAGGGTGCTCGGTGGACTTTCCACAAATCAAGCACACCAGATTCATCAGGTGTGTCCCTTTTATACAGTAACGATTGCATCTAATTTATTAAACTACTCCTACCAAATACATATTCAAACTATCTAATGCATATGCATAGCATTACGTAACCATGACATATCAGATGCCTTCTCCGCATGCGCGGGGGTCTCGGGTGGTCTTCAGTGGTCGTTTGAGGAGGTATCCCCTCCTTACTTTGACCGCTAAGTCACTCTGTATCGGGTCAGTGGTTCATTTTCCTGCCAAGAGGGTTGCACCATCAATCAGGAAGAACAGAAAGGATCAGAATTGGTGCTCCAGGTGAGGCACCATTAAACAGGAAGAATAGAAAAGATCAGAATGATCTCACCCGTGGGTTGAGATAAGAACGGTTTAATAGAACAGAAAAGAAGAAACTAATAATGATAATGATAACACTAATAAAATGACAACAGCAATAATGAAAGGATTGGAATGTACAAATGATGCGCAGTGCAATTGCTCACCACCCGCCGACCGACACCCAGCCAGTCCCCCGAGCGGCGAATCCCTGCCCCCCACTTCCCCGTTTCTGTACTGGATGGGACGTCACATGGTATGGAATACCCTGTTGGCCAGTTTGGGTCAGGTGCCCTGGCTGTGTCCTGTGCCAACTTCTTGTGCCCCTCCAGCTTTCTCACTGGCTGGGCATGAGAAGCTGAAAAATCCTTGACATTAGTCTAAACACTACTGAGCAACAACTGAAAACATCAGTGTTATCAACATTCTTCGCTCTGAACTCAAAACATAGCACTGTACCAGCTACTAGGAAGACAGTTAACTCTATCCCAGCTGAAACCAGGACAGCTAACTAACTTAATTTAAAACAGGACTTTCTAATCTACTACAGGATTTTCTGTATCTGACATCAATTTTCCCCCTTTGAGACTTATGATGGTATTTAATACCCATCTTAAGTCTCACACCATTCCTTTGTAAATTCCTGGTTGTCGTGGTTTAACCCCAGCCAGCAACTAAACACCACGCAGCCGCTCACTCACTCCCCCCCACCCTGTGGGATGGGGGAGAAAATCAGGAAAAGAAGCAAAACCCGTGGGTTGAGATAAGAACGGTTTAATAGAACAGAAAAAGAAGAAACTAATAATGATAATGATAACACTAATAAAATGACAACAGCAATAATGAAAGGATTGGAATGTACAAATGATGCGCAGTGCAATTGCTCACCACCCGCCGACCGACACCCCGCCAGTCCCCGAGCGGCGAATCCCTGCCCCCACTTCCCCGTTCCTATACTAGATGGGACGTCACATGGTATGGAATACACCGTTGGCCAGTTTGGGTCAGGTGCCCTGGCTGTGTCCTGTGCCAACTTCTTGTGCCCCTCCAGCTTTCTCACTGGCTGGGCATCAGAAGCTGAAAAATCCTTGACATTAGTCTAAACACTACTGAGCAACAACTGAAAACATCAGTGTTATCAACATTCTTCGCATACTGAACTCAAAACACAGCACTGTACCAGCTACTAGGAAGACAGTTAACTCTATCCCAGCTGAAACCAGGACACTGGTCTACATAATGGATTATTACTCTTTACCCAAATTATCAAAATATTTATAACAACTAGCAACTTCATTATTTTTTCTGCAAGAATACTATACTGTAACCTAATACTGGGTTTTCTTTAGTTTCAATTTTAAAGGTCCTTTGGCATAGAAGTCCACAAGGGGGATGGTATCTTCTTTATTCTAGTATAGTGAATCCAGGATTCAACTCCCTGGAGTTTCACTGCAGTGTTTGTAGTCAGTAGCACTTGATAGGGTCCTCTCCACTTCTCCGTGAGTGGTTTGTCTTTCCACATCCACAGATATACTGAGTCTTCCGGCTTGAAGGGGAATCCAAAAGCACAGGAGCTTTAACTTGGATGTATTTATGGAGAGAGTTAATGACTTTGCCCAAAGATATTAAATAATCCCCCAAGATCTGTTCTCCTTTCAGGTGCATCTGACTATCTTTTCTTGTCAAATTTGTAACATAAGGCCTTCCATGCAATATTTCAAATGGACTAATCTTGTCTTTTGTCCTTGGTATTATTCTGATTCTAAGTAATGCCAGAGGCAAGACTTCAATCCATTTCATCTGAGTTTCCTGACATAATTTTCTAATTTGTTGTTTAATCGTTTGATTCATTCTTTCTACTTTCCCACTAGACTGTGGTCTCCATGGAGTGTGTAAATCCCATTTTATCTGTAAGAATTTAGAAATTTCCTGTATGATTTCTGCTACAAAATGGAGTCCCCTATCTGAAGAAAATCCTGTGGGAACTTCAAACCTAGGTATTATTTCTTTTCAAAAGCATTTTTACCACCTCTCTGGCTTTGTTGGTGCGACATGAGGGAAAGCTTCTGACCAACCTGAAAAAGTATCAACAATTACCAATAAATATTTATATCTTTTACACTTTGGTAATTCAGAGAAATTAATTTGCCAGTAATTCCCAGGTATAAAACCTCTTCTTACCTCTCCTGGTAAGGGTCTTTTTTGAATTTTGGAATTATTCTTCAAACAGATTTCACAACCTTGTGTTATACCTTTAGCAATTTTTAGCATGTTAATGCCTATTGCATGTGTTCTCACCATTTCTACCAGGGCCTCAGTTCCCATATGAGTGGTACCATGTGTTCTTTTCATAAGTTCCCTCATTATTTGAGGGGTAGCTATACATTGTCCATCTGGAGTTTTCCACCATCTTTCAGGAGTCTTAATACATTTTAGAAACTCAGCCAATTTATCGTCTTTCTCTGTCTATTCAGGGACATCAACATTAAAAGCTCTTTCAGGAACTAAGGCTGCAATTTTTGTGAATGAAGCAGCTTTTTTTGCAGTCTCATCGGCCTTTCAATTTCCTTTGATTATATCAGTCTGTCCAGATTGGTGTGCTTTGCAATGTATTACTGTCACTTCCTTTCGTTTATTGACTGCTTCAAGTAATCTCAAAATTTCTTTGCTGTATTTTATAGGATTTCCTTGTGGTGATAATAATCCTCTCTCCTTCCAAATTGCACCATGTGCATGTATTATTCCAAAGGCATACTTTGAGTCAGTGTAGATGTTGGCCTGCTTTCCTTCTGAAATCTCTAAAGCTCAGGTCGATGCAATTAGTTCAGCCTTCTGAGCAGAAGTGTTCACTGACAGCGACGTTGTCTCTCTCTCTTCTTCCAGCAGCCGTGTCTGCCCCCAGCAGTATGTTGTCTACATACTGTAACAAGGTCACATTAGCTTCCTTACCTTGCCACTGCTCCAGTTCTTTTGCAAGTACGTTACCAAAAATCGTGGGGCTATTCTTGAATCCTTGGGGAAGCCCTGTCCAGCATAACTGCATCTTTCATCCTGTCGAGGGACTTTCCCATTCAAAAGCAAACAGTTTCTGACTTTGTTCTTCTACAGGGATGCAGAAGAAAGCATCCTTCAAGTCCAGTACTGTAAAATAAACATTGGAATCAATAATAGTTGTTAGCAAGGTATAGGGATTAGGTACCACTGGATGGACATCCACTACTATTTGGTTGATAGCACTTAGATCTTGTACTAATCTGTATTCCTGTGAATGTGGCTTTTTAACAGGTAGAATTGGAGTGTTATATTCTGACTGGCACTCTCGTAACAGTCCATACTTGAGGAAGTTGTTTATGATAGGTTCCAATCCAACATGGGCTTCCAATTTTATAGGATACTGTTTTCATCTTACTGGCTTAGCTCTTGCCTTCAGTTCTATTTTTACCAGTTCAGCAGATTTAGCTCTTCCAGGTTTCTCAGTTGCCCATAGGAAGGGAGTTACAGCATCTTCTATTTCTGCAATGGAGTTGACTTCCTTTTCTTTGTCCTCTGCTGTCCCAAGTAGTTTCTGTAACACATATAGCTGTGCTTCCCAGGCATTATTTTGCAGAATATGGACTCTTATTTTATTTGCATCAAAAGTTATTTGTGCCCCTCATTTATTCAACAAGTCCCTTCCCATTAGAGGTAACGGGCATTCTGGCATGTATAAAAACTCATGTACAAGTATCTTGTTACCAGTTTTACCCTCAATCAGTTGGAAAAAGGGTCTAAACTCTCGTTTTCCTGTTGCACCAACAACAGCCATGGAATATTTACTCGTAGGTCCTTTACAACTATTTAATACCAAATAAATTGCTCTGCGACGAGCAAGGGAAGTCAAGCAGTCGACTCAATGTGAGTGATAAAGCAAGCTTCAGCTTTACTGCAAAACCTTCACATATTTATAACACAAAGTTCTCTCTTATACATACTTGTCCTACAATCATTGGCTTAGCTATATACTTGTCTTACAATCATTGGCTTAGCTCTAAAGGTTACATTATCATACTCCTCCTACTTGCAGTTACTGCCTTCGTGCCTGGGCCCGCGTTCCATCCTGTTTTTCTCATACAGTACCTCCTTATCTACACAATACAAGGTCAGTATGACCTTCTTTTCTTCCTTGTCAGCATGACTCGGAATTTTCCATCGCGGCCTAGTCTGGTTTTATGTCCAGATTGGTAGAACAAAACTCCTCCATGGAGCCATGACCGCGCTCCCTCAGCCATTCTCCAACAATTCCCCCTTTTTCTTTTTGGACCATCAAGGCACTGTGGTTCATTTGTGCAACATTATTCAGAATACAGTGATATGCTATTTTTACTATGACTACGAGTGCTACTAAAATGCCAAGCCAGCGCAATCCTTCTTTAACCAACAACAACAGCCAAGGAGACAATCCTCCAAATATAGATTTGAGCCAATCATCAAAAGGATTGTTGCCTTCGGTAACCCTTTTTGTGTGGTCGCGCAGCCACTGTAGTTGCTTCTGAATAGAGTAACTGTGATCTGTGAGATTAAAGCAACACATACCTTCTACATCTTCACAGCCATGTCCTTGTGCCAATAATAAAAAGTCAATGGCTGCTCGATTTTGTAAAATGGCATGGTGTAAACTGTCCATGTCTCGAGCCATTTCGGTCAAGACTTTGGTGGTTACGCTAGCTTGTTTCACCGACCAACATGCTAACTTCTTGAGCTGAGCCAGCGCTTGTGCAGTGCCTATGCCAGGCACTAAGGAAGCAAATACATTGGCTGTGTTCGACCATAACTCAACATTGTCGTTACAATCTGTCCGCAATTGATGTATAGACCTTTTTTGTCGCGGTACTGTAGTTATATTGATCCAACTTTGTCGGCTAACTGTGAGCAGAGTCAATTTACCTAAATAACAAGGCCCTCCAAAGGCGTTCTTTGGAATGCCAGGCCATGCTCGATCCCCACAGATCAAAAAATACCCGGGGAGAAGAGCTTTGGCCGTATCATTGTTCCACAAAGAGTTACTGGTTCCCCGCATACTCCAGCCATAGGCACCGAGTGTGCGGGTCTGATTATAATTTCCACAATGTTTGCCTACTGTAAAGCCACTCATGAAAGGTGAGACAACAGTCCAGCCAGAGGTATTAACAAAAGGGTTGTTGTCATCAAGGCTGCTGTTTACACCAAGGAGGGACTGCAGAACTTGGGTCTGTGCGCCAAAGCGGCTAATTCTTCCAAACACAAAACATGTCTGAGTAGTAACATTATCGGTTGCATTTCTAATTTTTTCGGACCCCAAAAGGTCAATTTCTTGGGGGTCCCAAGGGAGAGTGTGATTTAGGGCTCGTATTAATTGTACCGAACAATTTGATACAGTAACATTTGTACAGTTAATTGTTACAGACGTCCACTTATGAAAATCACTAACAATAATTTCAGGAAAACCTATCAAACATGTTTTAAAAGGCTCAGTTGCTGTAGCTGAACTCAGGCAAAAGTCTGTCGTCCCAGTTCTATTCGCCCACGCCACCCATAGGTTCGCATGGCTGGGCAGTGGCATCGCTGGAATCAGTGTGAGTAGAACTATGTTGATTATCATCAGCAATGGCAGCCTTGGTCCAACGGCTGGGAATCCACTTCGGCCCTGTGGGAGTAAGCACACACATATAACCTCTACCCATATATTTCACTTCTGCTGGACCTTTCCACAGTCAAGTTGTTGGATCCCTATACATGACAAAAACTGGTTTATCATCCTGATTTCTTTTGGGATAGCTATGTACCCACGCTGGTGGTTCTTTCTGATCTGTAAAAATACATAAATGATTTAATACAAAAAGAGTTTTAACAAGTCTTTCTTGTACATCTGAGATTTCACTAAATTTTTGCAAATATTGTTTCAGCGTTTGATGTGCCCTTTCAATAATAGCTTGTCCTGTGGGTGAGTGTGGAATACCAGTAGTATGTCGCACTCCCCATATTTGGCAAAAACATTTCATCTTGGCGCTGATGTATGCAGGGCCATTGTCAGTTTTTATCGTTTGTGGCACGCCCATGACTGCAAAACAACTAGTCAAATGTCGCGTTACGTGAAGTGCTCGTTCTCCCGTTTGTGCGGTGGCCCATATAAATTTGCTATAGGTGTCAATCGTAACGTGTACGTATTTCAGTCTGCCAAACTCAGCAACATGAGTCACATCCATTTGCCACAATTCTCTGGCCTCGAGTCCCCTGGGATTCACACCGATCCCGAGACCAGGCCCATGGTGGCTACACGTAGGACAGGCCCGCACAATCCCCTTGGCTTCTTCCATGGTGATATTGAACTGTCGGTGCAAGCCTCGCGCATTCTGGCGAAAAGCACTGTGTGCCTCCCGTGCCTTCACAAACTCATCCAGGGGAGCCGCCATGGACACGAGTTGGTCAGCACGTGCATTCCCTTCTCCAAGTCCTTCGGACCACTTGTGGCTTCTGATATGTATGATACAATAAGATAGCGTGCGTTGCTGTATGGCTGATTGTAACTGTCGAAGTAGCTCAAACAGTTGCAGGTTCTGCACTTCCTTGATTCGAGCGTCTTCGATGCGATTTACAATACCTGCTACATACATTGAGTCAGTTACTATGTTCAGTTCCTTGTGCATCCATTGCAAGAATGACCAGACAACAGCAGCCAATTCTAGTGTTTGTAGGGAGTCACCTGTTTCTGCCCGAAGGAGTTGATGTTTCCACTGACCATCTTCGTGCCATGTTGCTGTCGCTTTTTGTGACTTTTTCCCTGCGTCTGTATATATTGTAACAGCATTTACTAGAGGCCGTTCACTACGTTTCGGCCGCTTTATCCAATCGTTATTACTAATCCATTTTAACAACGGTGCCTTAAGTGACTCTACCTTAATGTCCAGAGCCTCACTCAGTAGACTCAACTGCAAGGCCGGTGATTTTTGCAACCACCACTCGAGATCTTCTCTACGTATTGGTAAATACACAACATTTGGTTCTGTTCCGGTAATCTGTAAAATGCGTGATCTCCCTTTCCGGATAAGCTCCGCTAAATTTTGTGTCTTCTCTTGGATTGTCGTTTTTGGTTGCAGTCCGGTAAAGATCCATTCTAATACTCTCACAAACTCCCCCTTTTTCTTTTTGCACTTTGTGAGTGCACCGATGAAATGTGTGGGGCCGTTCAAAATGGTCAAGTCCACAGGTAAGTCAGGGTCAATACGATCCACTGCATGGTCCGCGACGCGGGTACTGAGTTCTTGAATCATGGTTCTTTGTGGCTCTGACAAGGTGACAACGCTGGCTGGATCAGTTCCTTTTAATAAAGGGCGCAGGACCTCTAAGTCATCATTTGTGATTCCTGCCACAGGACGCAGCCATTGTAAGTCACCCAATAGCTTTTGTGCATCATTCAAGGTATGAATCTCTAATCGAATGGTTAATTTTTGTGGGCTTACTTGTGATTCAGTAATGTTCCAACCAAGGTATTTCCACACTGGAGACCGCTGGATTTTTTCTACTGCTATCACGAGATTTTGTGCTTGAAGCTGTTGTTGCAAAAACGTTTCTTGTTGTACTGAGAAAGGCTGATCTTGTGCAAACAAGATATCGTCCATATAGTGATAGATAGTTGTTTGGGGCCATGCTTCTCGAACAGGCTTTAAAGCTGCATCAACAAACAACTGACATAAGGTGGGGCTATTTTTCATGCCTTGAGGCAATACAGTCCATTCAAACCGCAAAGCAGGCCCTTCTCTGTTGATGGCTGGTAAGGTAAAGGCAAATCTCTGAGTGTCATCAGGGTGTAACTGAATGGTAAAAAAGCAGTCTTTCAGATCAATTATTAGAAGATGCCATCCTGTGGGCAACATGGCCGGATTTGGAAGGCCTGGTTGCAGGGCTCCCATAGCTTGCATCTGTTGATTCACTGCTCTTAGATCGTGAAGTAATCGATATTTCCCAGATTTTTTCTTGATTACAAATATGGGTGTATTCCAAGGGCTGGTAGAAGGTTTGAGATGACCTTGTGTCAGTTGTTCTTGTACCAACAGATGTGCTTGTTGCAGACTTTCCTTTTTCAATGGCCACTGCCCGATCCATACAGGTTCGTTTGTTAGCCACTTCAACGGGATCGGGAAAGTCCACGCGGCAGTGACCGTACCTAAAAAGGAGATTCTGTAGTAAGAACAACTCCCAGTTGATTCAACACGTCTCGTCCAATAAGTGCGTTAACTCCTGTTGGTAGGGGCATGACTGTCACATAAATTGAGGCAATTCTTCCATCAATGACAAGGCGTATTCTTTGCTGACTGCGTTGAACAGATGCTGTTCCTCCTACTCCTTCCACTCCTCCTATTGCATTTTGTAAAGGCCAGTGATTAGGCCATTGATTACTGGCGATGATGGTAATGTCGGCACCCGTGTCTAAAAGTGCTGATAGCTGTTTTTTCTCAGTTCCATGTAACAGTGTGATGTGAGCGAGTGGGCGCTGATCCATTGGTACAGTCAACATTACCAGTCCCCCTGTAGATCCAAATCCATTTGATCCGCGAATTTGAGCGGTCTCTGCTGCCATCTGTTGGTTTAATTGTTGTATAGGTACAAGTTGGGCGATGTGGCTTCCTTTTGGGATATGGACTGGTGGGAAGTTTGTTTGTGCAATTATACAGATTTCTCCTGTAAAGTCACAATCGATAACTCCTGGTAATATAAAGAGTCCTTGGAGACCACTGGATGATCGCCCCAACAACAACGCTCCATGAGATTGTCCATTGATAACTATGGGTCCTTTAATTCCTGTAGCAATTTTTTGCGGCCGGTTGTCAAGTAACGTGACATCTACTGCTGTTGCCAGATCCAGTCCGAGGCTTCCCCTGGTTGCTGATTGCAGTTGGGTTGCTGGTTGAAGCTGGGTAATGGTGTCTGATCTCCCTGTATTGTCGTTTGGCTGGGGGCCATCAGGTTGAAGGTGACCGGAGCCGCCATTGGTGTCGGCGCGCTGCAGCTCCTGGCGCTCGGTTTCCCGAACGCCGGCAGGCTGCAGTATTGTGATTGTTCATCTGACAGTTCTGGCACCACACTTGTGGCTCCCGACATTGTCAGCGCATGTGTCCTGAGCGGCCGCATCGGTAGCATTTGTACCCTTTCTGGCCAGTCGTCTTGCTTTGGTGGGCATCCGGAGGTTTCAGCGGGGCAAGAGCTGCAAACGCCTGTCCCTGCGCTTTAACTAAGTTGTCCCCTAGTTCCTTAATTGTTTCAATTAACATGGCTTGAGCTCCTACAGGGACTCTACTCATTCGCTCTAACATTAATTCTATGCTGGCGTCTAAGGGTAAGGTGACAAGGATACCTTTCGTATAGGTATTACAATTCTCTAAGACACACTGTCTCAACAACGGTCCTTTCATAAAGTCTGCCATATCTGCGCGATCAATAGCGTCGGTGACTCTATCCACAAAAGATGTAAAAGATTCATCTCTTCCCTGCTTAATTGACATATATGAGGGAGTAACTGGTGCAGTTTTAACTTTCTGCAAGGCTTCTCGGGCTAACCTCATAGATTCCAACAACACATCTGGGCCAGTTTGCATCTGTAGTTCTACAGAGGCAAAAGGACCCACACCCATTAGCTGTTCAACCGTTACTCCAGCTAAACGATCATTTGGGGCTCGGGGTGCATGTGCAGACATTTCACAAAGTCTCTGCCAGTGGGCTTGCCATAGCAGCTGTTGTGATTGTTTCAAAATAAGTCTCATTATGTTCTTTATATCCTCTGGACATAGCATCCCGCTACCCCAAATATAGTTTAACATTTGCCTTGCAGGTTCACTATGTACTCCCGACTCATTGACTGTGCATCGCAATTGATTTAATATTTTCCAATCTAGGGCTTCATGCACCCCAGTCATGGTCCCCGCGTTATCTACCTGGTAGACCACCGGGAATGCTTGAGGGCTAATTTGCTCTAATAAATCAAAATCTTTTTGTTCAACAGCTTCCCGTGCTATTTTGTCCCAACCAACCGGCCCGAACCGTGGCTGTTGATGAGCTTGAGACGGTTTGGGGGTGGCCTTTTGAGGACTTTCAACTTGCGCAGTCTCCTGCCTGCTACTTTCTGCTCTTTCATTTTTACTGTCTTCCCTTTCCTCCTCCTCCCTCTCCTCCGGCGGTGCAGAGGGACAAACCCCTTCTGTCGGTGGATCAGGAGGAGGATGAGAAGGTCGGTGAACGATGGGAACAGGAATTCCCGAAGGCGGAGGCGAAAAATAGTCACCCCCTGCTGTGAGATGACCAGCGGCAGGATCAGATTGTGCAAGCCGATCAGAGGCAGCCGCAGCCATTTTCTTTTCAGCTTTATATTTTTTCATGCAGTTAATAACATCTCTCCAAGATTTCATCAATTTCTTTGCTGATTTATCATCATCAATTACTAAATCCCACAAACAATCACCGTAAGAACGCCACTCATCTATTTCAAACATACTTTCAGGGTCCTTAAAAAACCCTTTCACTTTCCCTAATGCGATTAATCCAGCCAGGTCTTTTAATTGGCTTACTCCCCGCTTTTCTAAAAAGCGTTTTAAAAGTTCGAATGCTACCTCGTTTTCCATTGCGCTCTATGTCGACCTTCTTAATTATCCGGTCAAGTGCAGCCTTTTTTCCCCGGGTAGCCTTCTTTCGGACGGCGAACCCCTTCCTTTTTGTCCTGGGTCCAAGCACGGATCAGGCGCGCCGCGGCAGCGTCCGCCGATCTTTTGCTCCCTGGTCGCTGCTACCAGTGCTTCTCCGACCTCGCTGTCCGGTGAAGAACAAGGATGGGGTCCCTGTTCAGGCGCCACTTGCGACGAGCGAGGGAAGTCAAGCAGTTGACTCAATGTGAGTGATAAAGCAAGCTTCAGCTTTACTGCAAAACCTTCACATATTTATAACACAAAGTTCTCTCTTATACATACTTGTCCTACAATCATTGGCTTAGCTATATACTTGTCTTACAATCATTGGCTTAGCTCTAAAGGTTACATTATCATACTCCTCCTACTTGCAGTTACTGCCTTCGTGCCTGGGCCCGCGTTCCATCCTGTTTTTCTCATACAGTACCTCCTTATCTACACAATACAAGGTCAGTATGACCTTCTTTTCTTCCTTGTCAGCATGACTCGGAATTTTCCATCGCGGCCTAGTCTGGTTTTATGTCCAGATTGGTAGAACAAAACTCCTCCATGGAGCCATGACCGCGCTCCCTCAGCCATTCTCCAACATTGCTCCTCTGTTAACTAAAAATTTAACATCATTCCCCATTTTAATTTCAACCAGGGGTTTGGCTGGGGACTCCTTTTCAACCCCTGGTCCCTATCAGTCGGAGTCTTCATAAATGACTCCAATTAATTCCTCTGGCATAGGTTTTGCTGCAGGAGTTAAAATCTGATTAGACTGTCTTTTTGGGCATTCATTTTTCCAATGTCCTCTTTCCTTGCAAATAGCACACTGGTCCCTATTTAAGGGGGTCCTAATTTCCAGATTTCTTCCCATCCCTCGGCTTTGCCCTCATCCTCATCTCCTTCTAAAATCTCAACCTCTAGATGAGGTCTGAGCCTTGACAAAAGCAGCAGCCAATATTGCTGCTTTTTGTTTTCTATCTTTCCATTTTTCTTTTTTTTCTTTTTTTTCCCCTCTTTTTCTCAACCTCCTTTTTTATTATTGTATACTTTATATGCAGTTTCAGTCAGCTGGAATATTGTCATCCCAGACATTCCATTTTTTATTCTGTACAGAATTAGCTGGTGGTATTGTTTAATCATTAATGTCCCTGTACTTGAATTTGGGTTCCAATTAGGCTCCTGAATTGGCCATCTCTGGCACTCTGCTGTTCATTCTCCTCCCTTGCCTTTTTTATAACCATTTTTTTTTTTTTCTTCTGGTGCTACTAACATCTGGATATCCTCCTTCTCATCTTCCAGTTTTAGGCACCTTTTCCCAATACTACAAGCAGAACAACACCTTGGCGCCTTCTTAATATCCTCCATCATCATCATTACATTTGAATCAGAAGTTAACAAATTACATTTTTTCTGTATTTCATGATTGTTCCTTAACGAGAAAAACAAATCAACATATGGCACCTCATGCCATTTATCCAATTTTCTACAAAACAACTTTAATTGCAGAATTGTATTATAGTTCAACAATCCCTTTTCTGGCCACTTTTCCCCATCATCCAATTTATATTTTGGCCACCACTGAGTACAGTACTCTGTCAGCTTCTTTTTTGTTAGGGGATCCCCTCTAAACTTGCCCCAATGTTTTAAAATACAACCTAATGGGGAACAAGGAGTTTCTGCTGACTCCTGGGTGCCCATATTCCTCCCCAGAAAGAACGTTCTCAACCAAGATTTCATATACTCCAGTCACTGCTGTCAAATGTATATGATTAACTACTCCTATGCATGCAAATACTGTAATATCATATACTCCAGTCTTCACTGTCAAACGCATATGATATATCAATTACACCAGTATTATACTTCAAACTAGCAATATCTCTTTTAGCAAGCATTGCACCGTTGTGTCACTTACCCCCCTCCAGCTGGGGAGAATACTCTTGGAGTCCCCGATCAAAAGGTTGGTGCGCGCTGGAGTCTGGAGAGTAGCGTGTCCCTGCCGGTGGCTGGCAAGTCGATCCGGGCAAGGCATCACGGCAGTCCCATCTGGGTCGCCAAAACTGTTGTCCTAAAAGCAGATTTGTTACCTGGTGTGCAATAGACCAATATCTCACACACTCAGGAGAGAGATTGCTTTATTCTGCGCAGGGTGCTCGGTGGACTTTCCACAAATCAAGCACACCAGATTCATCAGGTGTGTCCCTTTTATACAGTAACAATTGCATCTAATTTATTAAACTACTCCTACCGAATACATATTCAAACTATCTAATGCATATGCATAGCATTACGTAACCATGACGTATCAGATGCCTTCTCCACATGTGCGGGGGTCTCGGGTGGTCTTCGGTGGTCATTTGAGGAGGTATCGCTGTCCTGGTTTCAGCTGGGATAGACTTAATTGTCTTCCTAGTAGCTGGTACAGCGCTATGTTTTTGAGTTAGGTATGAGAAGAATGTTGATAACACACTGATGTTTTCAGTTGTTGCTAAGTAATGTTTAGTCTAAAGTCAAGGATTTTTCAGCTTCTCATGCCCAGCCAGCGAGAAGGCTGGAGGGGCACAAGAAGTTGGCACAGGACACAGCCAGGGCAGCTGATCCAAAGTGGCCAAAGGAATATTCCATACCATGTGACGTTACATCTAGTATATAAACTGGGGGGAGTGGGGGCGGGGGATCGCCGCTTGGGGGACTAACTGGGCGTTGATCAGTGGGTGGTGAGCAATTGCACTGTGCATCATTTGTACATTCCAATCCTTTTATTATTACTGTTGTCATTTTATTAGTGTTATCATTATCATTATTAGTTTCTTCTTTTCTGTTCTATTAAACCATTCTTATCTCAACCCACGAGTTTTACTTCTTTTCCCGATTTTCTCTCCCATCCCACTGGGTGGGGGGGGAAGTGAGTGAGCAGCTGCGTGGTGCTTAGTTGCTGGCTGGGGTTAAACCACAACAATCCCCTCCTTACTTTGACCGCTAAGTCGCTCTGTATCTGGTCAGTGATTCATTTTCCTGCCAAGAGGGTTGCACCATCAGTCAGGAAGAATAGAAAGGATCAGAATGATCTTGGCTAACTAACTTAAAACAGGACTTTCTAATCTACCACAGGATTTTCTGTATCTGACATCATCCTGATTTGATAAACCTCCTGCAACAAGTACAGAAAACGGGACAAAAAAACCTCTTCTTACAGTCCATTGTGATGGGGATGAAATACATCGAGTATTGGAAAGAGTTAAAAGGGATCGTGAACATCAGTGGTGGGAAGTTCTGTTTGGATGGTCTCCAACAGCAACTGGAGCGCTGAACCTGATGCTGCACCCCATCATGATTTTACTGACTCTTGCTATATTATGCTTATTGTTAAACATTGTTTTATACATCAGAGTTTGGAGAGTGGCTAAACAAGTTATACTATTGCAAGGACCCCACATATATAATGTTGTCTAACCACATTTAACAAAGCTTTAATATGTATGGAGGTTGACCAAACGTGAAATTTCCCTCAAATGATAATTGGAATGCGGCCTTGATCTGTTTGTAGTCACAGAGGCAAGAGGTGACCACGCCACCACTTTGTGGAGAGATAGATTGACTTTGGTCACGGGGTGGAATGTGGTGGTGCAGCCCCCCCCCGGGCCACTGTGAGATCTCAGGATAAGCCATGCATGCTTTGAGAAAACCTCCCATTGTGCTGTTATCTTGGTTGCAAGTGCAGAGACTTATGGGCGCCAGGCACCCCCTGGTCACACCTGGGCCATCTGCTGCCTGAACGGTATATCAGAATGACTCAGCACAAATTGTGGCCAGAATGTCAAATAATGACCAAAGCCAATCATCTCGAGACCCTATAAATAGCGATTCAAGGAGACACCTTTTGAGCTCTCTGGGACTTGCAGCGGGCTGTGTGACCCAGTATCTCCCCCTGAGCTGGGATGCCTCTCAGGGTAGATTTCGCAAGGATTGAAAGATCGTCCATCGATGATTTTGCGAGGACTTAAAGGCCAGATTTCACAAAGTTTACAGACCGTCCATTGATGAATGCCAGCACATAAAAGTGAGTACTTTGTGAAACTCATGAGAGGGAAATTTTAATCATAGGTTAACCTCTGTGTGTGTGTGTGTGCGCGTGTGTGTGTTGTATCTGTGCATGTGCATTTGCAGTTTGCTTTGGAACTATTTTGCCTGTCTCTGTGTGATTTGGTTTGGAACTATTTTGTCTGTCTGTGTGGTTCAGAACTGTTTTATCTGTCTGTGCGTGTGTGTGATTTGATTTAACCTCCATCTGTGTGCAACCCTACTGTAAGTTTCATGTGATCCTCGCCATTTTTGAATCTCTAATTGTCGCAAATTTGACTGTAACAAATTCCATTGAATCACTCTGTTAAATTTGCTCATACTTAAGTACTGTTAAAGTCATACAACCTAATCTTGTGATCTATCTAAAAAATATTAATAAATCCTAAATTGCTGCTAAACCAAAGCTATATAACAAAAATCTCATTCGCGACAGGGACACAGCCAGGATAGCTGACCCAAACTGTCTAAAGGAAGATTCCATACCATATGACGTCATGCCCAGTATATAAACTGGGGGGAGATGGCCGGGGGTGGCAGATTGCTGCTTGGGGACTGACTGGGCATCGGTTGGCAAGCAGTGAGCAATTGCATTGTGCATCACTTGTTTTGTGTATTCCAATTCTTTTATTATTATTGTTATAATCATTATTAGTTTCTTCTTTTCTGTCCTATTAAACTGTTCTTATCTCAACCCACAAGTTTTACTTTTTTTCAGTTCTCTCCCCCATCCCACTGAGTGTGCGGGGAGTGAGCGAGCGGCTGTGTGGTACTTAGTTGCCAGCTGGGGGTTAAACCATGACAGTAAGTTTAAGTTTGCTCTCTTGAAGTCCAGGGTAGCAACTCTGCTGATCTTTTTTCTCATTACACTGAAAATTTTAAACTCAACCATTTCATGATCACTGTGGCCAAGACAGCCACCTACTATCACATCTCCCACAAGTCCATCTCTAGTCACAAACAGCACGTCTAGAAGGGCATCTTTCCTAGTTGGCTCACTGAGTACTTGTGACAAGAAATTATCTTCCACAAACTTCAGGAATTTCCCAGACTTGCTCGTCACAGCAGTATGGTATTCCCTGTTGATGTCTGGGAAGTTGAAATCTCCCATAAGGGCAAGGAATACTGATCCAGAGATTTCTCCTAATTGCCTATAGAATAACTCATCAGTGCTTACATCCTGGCTGGGTGATCGATAGTAGACACCTACAACAACATCTGCTTTGTTTTCCATCCCCCTAATACTCACCCAGATGCTCTCAACCACATCATCCCTAATTGTAATGGCTGTACGATCCTTTTTTCTCAGTCCAGTAATTAGCATACAATGAGAAGTTAACTTTCTCTACAGTAGCTGAGGTTAAAAAATTGCATCTCATCTGAACAGTGGCATTCATTTCATTGGGTCACTGAATTATTGAGTAGTTTAGGTTGGAAGGAATTTCCAAAGAGCATTTGGTCCACCCCTACCCATCCCCTCAAAGCATGGAAAGCTTGGATCAGGTTCATAGAATCATAGAATCATATAATCGTTTAGGTTGGAAAAGACCTTTAAGATCATCGAGTCCAACCATAAACCCAACACCACCATGCCCACTAAACCATGTCCTGAAGTGCCACGTCCACGTGTTTTTTGAACACCTCCAGGGATGGTGACTCCACCACTTCCCTGGGCAGCCTGTTCCAATGCCTGACAACCCTCTCAGTAAAGAAATTTTTTCTAATATCCAATCTAAACCTCCCCTGGCACAAATTGAGGCCATTTCCTCTCATCCTATCACTTGTTTCTTGATAGAAGAGACCAGCACCCACCACACTACACCCTCCTTTCAGGTAGTTGTAGAGAGCAATGAGGTCTCTCCTCAGCCTCCTCTTCTCCAGACTAAACACCACCAGTTCCCTCAGCCACTCCTCATAAGTCTTGTTCTCTAGACCCTTCACCAGCTTTGTTGCCCTTCTCTGGACACACTCCAACACCTCAATGTCTTTCCTGTAGTGAGGGGCCCAAAACTGAACACAGCACTCAAGGTGCGGCCTCACCAGTGCACAGCACAGGGGAACAATCACTTCCCTGCTCCTGCTGGCCACACTATTTCTGATACAGGCAGGATGCCATTGGCCTTCTTGGTCACATGGGCACACTGCTGGCTCACATTCAGCCAGTTGTCAACCAGCACCCCCAGGTCCTTTTCTGCTGGGCAGCTTTCCAGCCACTCTTCCCCAAGCCTGTAGCGCTGCATGGGGTTGTTGTGACCCAAGTGCAGGACCCGGCACTTGGCCTTGTTGAATCTCATACAGTTGGCCTCAGCCCATCGATCCAGCCTGTCCAGATCTCTCTGTAGAGTCTTCCTACCCTCAAGGAGATCAACCCTCCCTCCCAAATTGGTGTCGTCCGCAAACTTACTGAGGGTGCACTCGATCCCCTCGTCCAGATCATTGATAAAGATATTAAACAGAACTGGCCCCAATACTGAGCCCTGGGGAACACCACTAGTGACCGGACACCAACTGGATCTAACTCCATTTGCCACAACTCTCTGGGCTCGTCCATCCAGCCAGTTTTTTACCCAGTGAAGAGTACACCTATCTAAGCCATGACCCGCCAGCTTCTCAAGGAGTATGCCATGAGAGACAGTGTCAAAGGCCTTACTAAAGTCCAGGTAGACAACATCCATAGCCTTCCCCTCATCCACTAGGCGGGTCACCTGGTCATAGAAGGAGATCAGGTTGGTCGAGCAGGGCCTGCCTTTCATGAACCCATGCTGGCTGGGCCTGATCCCCTGGTTGTCCTGCACATGCCATGTGAGTGCACTCAGGATGAACCGCTCCATAATCTTCCCCGGTACCAAGGTCAGGCTGACAGGCCTGTAGTTCCCTGGATCCTGCCTCCGATCCTTCTTATAAATGGGCATCACATTGGCAAGCCTCCAGTCCTCTGGGACCTCCCCTGTTGACCAGGATTGCTGATAAATGATGGAGAGTGGCTTGGCAAGCTCCTTCGCCAGCTCCCTCAGTACTCTTGGATGGATCCCATCTGGTCCCATAGACTTGTGAGTGTCCAGGTGGTGTAGGAGGTCATTAACTGCTTCCTCCTGGATTATGGGGGGTATATTCTGCTCTCCGTCCTTGTCTTCCAGCTCAGGGGGCAGAGTACCCTGAGGATAACTGGTCTCCCTATTAAAGACTGAGGCAAAGAAGGCATTAAGTACCTCAGCCTTTTCCTCATCTCTGGTGGCAATGTTCCCCTCTGCATCCAATAAATGATGGCTAGTCTCCTTGGCTCTTGTTTTGTTGTTAACATATTTGTAAAAACATTTTTCGTTGTCTCTTACAATAGTGGCCAGATTGAGTTCTAGCTGAGCTTTTGCCTTTCTAATTTCCTCTCTGCATGACCTAACAAGATCCCTGTACTCTTCCTGAGTTGCCTGCCCTTTCTTCCAAAGATGGTAAACTCTCCTTCTTTTCCTGAGTCCCAGCAAAAGCTCCCTGTTCAGCCAGGCCAGTCATCATCCCCGACAGTTCACCAGGCCTTTGTCCACCTGTGTTTTGAATATCTCCAAAGACATATATATCACAGTCATTTGAGAACCATTTCTAGGTTTTATTTGTTAGGAACTATTTTTTGCTTTAAATTTGTATTGTTGCTGACTTAACAAAGCTTAACAAGGTAATATTGCCATGTTTCTTGATAGTGACCTGCAAAGAGGGGGAACCTGGATTATATATTTTGTTGTATCTTATGCTGTATAAAATACTGAAAAAATGGAAAATAATCCTAACGTTTAATGTCAATGTATTTTCAGATAATACTTTCTGATTTTTTTCTTTGCAATGTGGTGTGGTTTAAGCCCAGCTGGCAACAAAGCACCACGAAGCTGCTCACTCACTCATCCCCACCCGGCAATGGTGGGATGAGGAGGGGAAAATATAAAGAAAAGCTCATGGGTCGAGACAAGGACAGGGAGGGATCACTCCCCACTTATGGTCACGGGCAAAAGACAGGATCAACTTGGGGAAAAAACAAAATCAATTTAATTTACTACCAATCAAATCAAAACAAGGATAATGGGAAGTAAAACCAAACCTTAGAACAACTTCCCCCCACCCCTCCCTCCTTCCGGGCTCAACTCCACTCCCGTTTCTCTCTACCTCCGCCCCCCAGTGGCGCAGGGGAACAGGGGATGGGGGTTGGGGGTCAGCTTGCCACACATTGCTGCTCCTTCCTCCTCACTCATCCCCTGCTCCAGCATGGAGTCCTTCCCCCAGGCTGCACTCCTTCACGAACTTCTCTGGCATGGGTCCTTCCCGCGGGCCAATCTTCAGTCACAGACTGCTCCAGCACAGGCTTTCCCATGGAGTCATGGCCATCTTTGTGGGCATTCCACTGCTCCAGCATGGACTCCTCCACAGGCTGCAAGTGGGCATCTGCTCCACCATTCACCTTCATGGGCTACAGGGGGACAGCCTGCCGTCTCACCACAGGCTGCAAGGGCATCACCTCCTCCTTCTTCACTGACCTCGGTATCTACATAGGTGTTTGTCTCACATTCCTATCCCCTCCCGCACTGTAGGTTCCCCTTCTTAAATATGTTATCCCAGAGGCACTACCACCATCAGTGATTGGGTTAGCCTTGGCCAGAGGCCGGTCCAACTTGGAGCCAGAGAAGCTTCTAGCAGGTTCTCATAGGAGCTACCCCTGCAGCCCTTCCCCCTGTTACGGAGGCACGCACACTCAAATCCAACAGGTGTTAAAGCTCAGATTTATTCTTCAGTAAAAAGTTAGTTAGAACTCCAGTAACAGTAATGAACTACAGGCTCAATGATGTAAGGGGAATTAGTACTACACAGCCAACTTAAGAATCCTTAAGATTCAAAAGTGATGACTCAAAATGTGCATATCACTCACCTAAAAGATGAGGGCTTTCTCCCTTGAGGGATTACCTCAGGCGGTGCCCTGACCCAAGGGGGAGTCCCCGACTGCAGACCCGCTGCTCCGAGGAGGACTGATTCCAACATGTCCTCCGGCGGGACCCCATTTATACCCTTGTCAAATCTGATCTGTCATCATTTTAATCCCTATTGGCCAAGAAGGTCACCTCAGTGTACCTGGAACGTCTTGATTGGCCAGTTCAAATTTCAGCCTGCGGCCTCCAGGGTTTAGGGTTTTTTTTCCTCTTCTCCCTGCCTGGAGAAGTTTCTTTTCTGGCTGGGGGGGGAGTGTACTGCCACACCCCCACTACCAAAAACCCTGCCACACAAACCCATAACACAATGACACTTAGAAATGTGCTTAACTTTACCTTTTAGAGAATAAAATTCTCAGTATGAAATAAAATAATTTACATTTGTTTATCTGACAAGAAATGCACTTAAAATCCTTCTGAGGGTATGTTTTAGGTAATCAACATTTTAAATCAATGGAGAGTTTGCTCCCTTCTGTTAAGATGTTAAAAGTCATAATAAACATGCCTTATATCTCTTAAACTTGATCATGTGGAGAACTTCAACACTTTGGAAAGGCCATATGTTTTGTCAACACAGAGAGACTGTCCTCCAAGGACAACATATATGGACATTTTCACTTATATTCTCTGATATAATATTTTACCACATACATTTTAAAATTTCTCTTTAATAATTTAATTTGATGTTTTGTAAATTAAGACTTGGCTTTGCTGTGTAGGAGTTACTCCATTTCTTCTATGTACTAATTATTGGCTTTCATTATTATGTTTTAATTTGAAAATGTTTTTCATTCTTTTGAAACAGATTATTTTATAATCTTTTTTACAAATTCCTTTATTGTCTGTTTCTTAAATCTACTTTTATCTGCACTGGAATATAGTGGTCCCAGGTTGGTAGCAGTCTCCTGGTAACCCAGATCTTCTGAAAATATGCTCTGTCATGATATTTCTTGTTTCCAGTCTTGATGAAGACTTTCCACCATCAAAGCATGCAAAGCATACCCATTTTGTACATTTGGAGATTTAGCCCAAGATGCTGAAAAGTGGATGAGGGAAACTCAATGGTAAGAATTATTTTTTCAGTGATATTGAAACAAACTGGGAGTATGGAATTAAGACTTATCACCTCTTCAGAAAAGGAAAAAAACCCTTCTACTGATAGCATTATAAACAGGATATAATTTCTGCAATATTTTTCTCATCTTCATCTAACGCTAGTCTTATTTCTCTTCATTTAATAATTGTGTTAATTTAATTAATTCTAGAAGCTGTTGGAATCAGAAGTTACTTCATTCTTTTCAGGTTGTGCCATGCTTTTACTGCAGTTCAGCAAATGATATACGTGTTTGGAGGCTTTTCTGATGAAAATACATACTGTACTGATACGTATACAATGAATTTAGGTAGCTTTCCATGTCACAAATTATTTCCTCCTTAAGATATTTAATGTCCTTATAAAATAAACTGTTGGAAAATAAGAGTTTTTTGCAGACTAATACCAGCCTCCCAGGAGATGCAAAAGATATTTTGCAGCCAACATTGATATCAGACAGTATCCTATGCTCTTCTCAACTATTTATCTTTTGAAACTGATTAATAAAACATTCCTCTCTTCCCCACCTTTCCTGCCCCCACCTCCTGCAACTTAGGCTTGTGTTTGACTTGGAAATTAGTCATTTTTTATGAGACCTTGGCATTTTTACAGTAAAACAGATTTGCTCTAAAATACAAGTGTCTGTTGGCCCTTTGGGTAGCTATGGAAGGGTCACACCAGAGACTCCATGTGTTCCTTGCACCGTGGGGTGTGCAGACAGCCTGTCTTAATCTTTCCTAGAAAGCAGGACACCACAAAAAAAAGTAGAGGGATATCATTCTCTTTCTGCATCATCATCCTAGACTAGAGCCTGTACTATTTCTTATTTATGGTTATTTTTCTCTTGATAGCTTCATTTCAAAGACTTGTAATATGCTGGGGAAGAAGGAGAACTTTTAATACAATTTTCAGACAGCAAAGGAAATAATGCAAAATACATACTTATTCTAAGCTATTTTTCCTTAGACCAGTGTGGCAGCAATGCAAAGTCAAAGGAGAAATACCTAATGGAAGGATACATCATATATTTATGACACAACATGACAAGGTAAAGATCGATTTCATTACTCTGTCCAAAATGATTTTTTTTGTGGTGTGTAAAAAATATAAAAATGTTTCCTTTTTAGAATTTTATTAGAGACACTATTAATGAGGGTATCTACACAGTCTTCCATTCTATGTTTTGCTGAACAGAAGTGTGCTCAAACAGTCTGAGCAGAAGACCAAAAAGACAGCATCTCCTGCACTCTAATCCTTCCTCTGACATCCCTGAGCTATGTTGCAACCTTGAGCAAAACATCTGGGCCCAAATTTCCAAAAGGGTTCATCAACTCTTAGAACTCAAAAGAACTTTTTATCAGTTTTTCAAAGTTGTACCACAATGACAATTCTCATTGACATCATATATCAAGCTGAGTTGCTTGCCTCCTCTGAAAATCAAGCACAGATGCTTTGCAGCAAGAATTTGAGTTGCTTAAGGGAAAATGTGGACATCCCTATCTTTGCTCAGTTTCCCATATGTGTAAGATGTCTCCCTTACTGTAGCCTTTAAGTGAGTGCTATGAGAGCAGTTGTTAGTATCGGCAAAATGCAACATCTTTGCTTTTAAGTGCTAATCTGTATGTAAGACGAAGATTTCCATTTAATACTGCCTCATAAAAATCAATACCTTGATACAGTCCTCTTGGTGTGTTAGCCATTAATACACATTTAAGCACACATTATATATGTGATGGGTTGACCCTGGCTAGATGCCAGGTACCCACCAAAGCTGCTCTATCTCTCCCCCCCTCAACTGGACAGGGGAGAGAAAATATAACGAAAAGCCTGTGGGTTGAGACAAGGACAGGGAGAGATCATTCACCAATTACCATCATGGGCAAAACGGACTCGACTTGGGGAAATTAGTTTCATTTATTACCAATCAACCAGAGTAGGATAATGAGAAATAAAACCAAATCTTAAAACACCTTTCCCCCACCCCTCCCTTCTTCCCAGGCACAATTTCATTCCCGATTTTCTCTACCTCCTCCCCCTGAACGGCGCAGGGGGACAGGGGAATGGGAATTGCGGTCACTTCATCACATGTTGTCTCTGCTGCTCCTTCCTCCTCAGGGGGAAGGCTCCTCACACTCTTCCCCTGCTCCAGTGTGGGGTTCCTCCCACGGGAGACAGTCCTCCACAAACTTCTCCAATATGAGTCCTTCCCACGGGCTGCAGTTCTTCATGAACTGCTCCAGCTTCAGGAACAGACTGCTCCAGCATGGGTCCCCCACGGGGTCACAAGTCCTGCCAGCAAACCTGCTCCAGTGTGGGCTCCTCTCTCCATGGGTCCACAGGTCCTGCCAGAAAACCTGCTCCAGCACGGGCTTCCCATGGGGTCACAGCCTCCTTCAGGCATTGACCTGCTCCAGCGTGTGGTCCTCCACAGGCTGCAGGTGGATATCTGCTCCACCATGGACCTCCATGGGCTGCAGGGGGACAGCCTGCCTCACCATGGTCTTCGCTATGGGCTGCAGGGGAATCTCTGCTCCAGTGCCTGGAGCACCTCCTCCCCTTCCTTCTTCACTGACCTTGGTGTCTGCAGAGGTGTTTCTTTCACATATTCTCACTCCTCTCTCTGGCTGCAGTTTTTTTGTTGCACAGCTTTTTTTTCCCCTTCTTAACTATGTTATCCCAGAGGTGCTACCACTGTCGCTGATTGGCTCAGCCTTGGCCAGCGGCAGGTTCTTCTTGGAGCCGGCTGGCATTGGCTCTATCAGACATAAGGGAAGCTTCTAGCAACTTCTCACAGAAGCCACCCCTGTAACCCCCCCACTACCAAAACCTTGCCACGCAAACCCAATACACAAGCAAATAATGACTGAATAGCATTACTTTCTAGTGGGTCTTTGAGTTTTGGAAGTGAGTTTTGGTGAGTTGACCTTGGCCAACTGCCAGACCCCCACCTAGATGCTTTTTCATTCCCCCTCCTCAGCAGGACACAAGGAGAAAATAAAATAGCTTGTGGGTCGAGATAAAGACAGGGTGATTGCTTACCAATCACCATTACGGGCAAAGCACATTTG
Source organism: Harpia harpyja (assembly GCF_026419915.1). Classification (NCBI taxonomy): domain Eukaryota; kingdom Metazoa; phylum Chordata; class Aves; order Accipitriformes; family Accipitridae; genus Harpia; species Harpia harpyja. Next base: position 21,219,985 of record NC_068968.1, on the reverse strand, counting down.
ACTTGGGGAAAATTAATTTAATTTATTGCTAAGTGAAAATAGAGTAGGATGGTGAGAAACAAAGACAATACTAAAAACAAAACCTTCCTCCCCCCACCACCTTTTATTTCCCTGGACTGACTTCACTTGTCCATTCCTGACGACTCTACCTTAGACTGTTTTCACCCCTATAGTAGCATTCTTTCCAGTACTAAGTTGAGGGCAACAAGCAGCACAACATGGGTATTCCTTGAATTTTACTACCTTTCAGGGGTGTATAAGTGAAAGTTTCATTTCCCAGAGTGCAGTGTTGCAAGTTCACGTGAAAAGGAAAAATAAGCCATAATTTCCAACATGATTTTTTCATGTCACATTTTATGGTCTCCTGTCGTGGTTTAACCCCAGCCAGCAACTAAACACCACGCAGCCGCTCACTCACTCCCCCCCACCCAGTGGGATGGGGGAGAAAATCGGGAGAAGAAGCAAAACCCGTGGGTTGAGATAAGAACGGTTTAATAGAACAGAAAAGAAGAAACTAATAATGATAATGATAACACTAATAAAATGACAACAGCAATAATGAAAGGATTGGAATGTACAAATGATACGCAGTGCAATTGCTCACCACCCGCCGACCGACACCCAGCCAGTCCCCCGAGCGGCGAATCCCTGCCCCCCACTTCCCCGTTTCTGTACTGGATGGGACGTCACATGGTATGGAATACACCGTTGGCCAGTTTGGGTCAGGTGCCCTGGCTGTGTCCTGTGCCAACTTCTTGTGCCCCTCCAGCTTTCTCACTGGCTGGGCATGAGAAGCTGAAAAATCCTTGACATTAGTCTAAACACTACTGAGCAACAACTGAAAACATCAGTGTTATCAACATTCTTCGCTCTGAACTCAAAACATAGCACTGTACCAGCTACTAGGAAGACAGTTAACTCTATCCCAGCTGAAACCAGGACATCTCCTCTTTGGCCATGCTGCAGATCAGCCTGAGGACATTGCTGTTAGAGTGCTAACTAGCAGGTCTGTTCCTTTGAGAATCTAGCCATGCAGTTTGTGTCATCTAGGAATTAATCTGCCTGAATTGAGGATTGAATAATTTTGCTTAAGCGCAGTCCCAAATGACTGTTGCTTCCCAACAGCTTAGTGGTTGTTTTTTTTCTTTTACTAGGACACGGGACACATCCAGGATGCCTGAGGCCTCATTGAAATTACATTATGATATTTGGTAGCCCTCATCAGTGTAGTAACCAAGCAGTTTCCTAGTAAATGAGATCTACATGGAGAGTTCATAGTAGATTTCATCAAATCCCACACTTATCTAATCTCTTTAGTATTAAGAGATAATAGTTGCTGAGCTCCGTCATTCTTTCCTCTTTTGGCGCCCAACGTGGGGCAAGACAACGGCAGTTTTGCATTAAACATGCCATAGCTAGTTATTAAGTGGCAAGCTCCTGTGCAGGTCACGGAGCTTGTTGGCTGCTTGCTCATCTCTATCTTGCTGAGTTTGGGAACATGGTAACGCAAATAATGGCTGTGTGCTTTGCCCTGGCACTGATGGCTTTGTTGTGCTGCGGGAGCTATCTTGTGGGGAGAATGAAGGAACTCGGGAACATGCTAATACAAATAATATCTATATGTGCTTTGTCCTGGCACTGATGGCTTTGCTGTGTTGTGGGAGCTATCTTGTGGAGGAGATGAGGGAACACATCTCCCTCTCCCTACCGGGCATTGATGTGAATGGTTTTATTATGCAGGCTCCCGAGGTCCTTGTTCACCCTTATGTGAGTTGTTCAGTACTAATAATTAATACTGGTGGTATATTATGGGTATTGTGGAATCTGGTCTCGTCCTGGTATAAGAGAAGACAAGTTTCGGGTGAGGCAATACTGAAATGTGCCCTCAAGCGACCGGTCCCTGGGTGGCAGGGTATATGGAAGGATTTGGGCAGATTCCTAGGACGGTTATCACCTCCCATAACCTGGGACTTTACACCTGAACAGGCAAGCAACCCTGGCAAACTGACGCGCCACCTGATAGAAGGGTGCCTTGCCTATCCCAATGAAAACCAGCAGCTTCTCGCACTGTACTGGGGCCTGGCCTATGCCTACCGAGCCATAGTTCAACACTCTCAGAGGACCACGGTTGAGGCAGGGACCCAGACTGCATCTGAGGACACCATGCTCGAGGCAGGGACCCAAACAACAACTACAGTAATTGCCCCAATAGTGAAAAAGAAACAGTGGACAAGGAGATCAACGGGTCCATACCATCGATTAGTGAGGGAAGAAGAAGAAGAGGAAAGGCTTAATCTAGAAGCTGGTCCTTCGATAAAGAAATTGGAGGAAGGAGTGAGGGAACTTAAACAGGAAGCAGAAACTACCCGGTCCCTGACGTCCTCAGAACTTCGGGACTTGCGGAAAGACTACAGCCACCAGCCAGGTGAGCGGATTGCTGCCTGGCTGCTCCGATGCTGGGATAACGGGGCCGACAGTCAGCAACTGGAAGGCAAGGAAGCCCAACAGCTGGGATCCCTCGCTAGAAACCGTGGAATTGAAAAGAGGCAGCAATTTGCAGTCTCTGGAGCCGGCTCCTCTCAAGCGTGAGGGCAAGATATCCATTCAAGGAAGATCTTGTGAATTCCTCAGAAAAGTGGACTACCGCAGATGAAGGCATCCAGTACCTGAGAGAGTTAGCAGTGGTGGAAGTCATCTACAGTGATCTAGATGATGAGGAGGTCTCCAAAGATCCAGAGGATGTCCTGTGCACATGGGCCATGTGGAGAAAGGTGATTCAAGGTGCCCCAGCGTCATATTCTAACAGCTTGGCAGCAATGTATTGCCCAGATATGGAAACACCAACTGTGGAGAAAGTGTCGTCTTGGCTCCAAAACTTTGAAGAAAATCTCTGTGTCTCCTCATCCCTACAGGACAGTACCTTGGCTCTTAGGGACGCTCCAAGAAATCAGTCCTCTCCTGCCCCGGTCAGAGGGAAAGGGAGCCCAAGGCGTATGCCACGTGGTACACTCTGGTTCTTCCTGCGTGACCAAGGGGAGGACATGAGGAAGTGGGATGGTGAACCCACCTTTAAGCTGGAAGCCCGTGTACGTGAACTGAGAGGGAAGACAGCTGTTAAGAAGGGGTCACCCAAGAAGAAGGCTGTCAGTGTCGTTGCTGTAGAGGCCCAAGAAAGCAATCAGCAATCCTCCAGGCATAGAAGAACTGAAACGACCTCCCTTGATTCTGGTGAGGGGACTTCTGGTCTGGCACCGCAAGGGTCAGACAGTGAATACTCTGATGAGGAACAGCAATAGAGGGTCCCTGCCTTCGGCCAGGAGGAGGAAAGGGATGACTGGATATATTGGACTGTGTGGATTCGATGGCCTGGCACATCAGACCCACAGAAGTATAAGGCTTTGGTAGACACTGGTGCACAGTGTACGCTGGTGCCATCAGTGTACAGGGGCACAGAACCCATATGGATCTCTGGAGTGACAGGGGGATGCCAAGAATTGACTATATTGGAGGCTGAAGTGAGCTTGACAGGGGACAAGTGGGAAAAGCACCCCATTGTGACTGGCCCAGAGGCCCCTTGTATCCTTGGCATAGACTACCTCAAGAGAGGGTACTTCAAGGACCCAAAGGGGTACCGATGGGCTTTTGGTGTAGCCACTGTAAACGCAGAGAAGATCAAACAGCTATCTACCCTGCCTGGCCTCTCGGAAAATCCCTTCATTGTGGGATTGCTGCAAGTTGAAGAACAGCAGGTGCCAATCGCTACCAGGACGGTGCACCGCCGGCAATATTGCACAAACCGAGACTCCCTGGCTCCCATCCATGAGCTGATTCATCAACTAGAGGGCCAAGGAGTCATCAGCAAGACTCATTCACCTTTTAATAGTCCTATATGGCCAGTGAAAAAGTCTGATGGAGGCTGGAGGTTAACAGTAGATTATCACGGCCTGAATGAAGTGACACCGCCACTGAGTGCTGCTGTACCAGACATGTTAGAGCTCCAATATGAACTGGCATCAAAGGCAGCCACGTGGTATGCTACAATTGATATTGCCAATGCGTTTTTCTCCATTCCTTTGGCAGCAGAGTGCAGGCCACAGTTTGCTTTCACATGGAGAGGTGTCCAATACACCTGGAATCGACTGCCCCAGGGGTGGAAGCACAGACCTACCATTTGTCACGGACTAATCCAAACGGCACTGGAACAAGGCGATGCCCCTGAACATTTACAATACATAGATGACATCATCGTGTGGGGCAACGAGGCAGAAGAAGTGTTTGAGAAGGGAAAAAGAATAATTCAGATTCTTCTGAAAGCTGGTTTCGCCATAAAGAAAAGCAAGGTCAAGGGACCTGCACAGGAGATTCAGTTCTTGGGAATAAAATGGCAGGATGGACGCCGTCATGTCCCTATGGATGTGGTTAACAAGATAGCAACTATGTCTCCACCAGCTAACAAGAAGGAAACACAAGCTTTCCTAGGCCTTGTGGGGTTCTGGAGAATGCATATTCCAGGTTATAGTCAGCTTGTGAGCCCTCTCTATCGAGTAACGCGGAAAAAGAACTATTTTGAATGGGGCCCTGAACAACAACAAGCCTTTGAGCATATCAGACAGGAAATAGCTCGTGCAGTAGCTCTTGGGCCTGTCTGGACAGGACCAGATGTACAAAATGTACTCTACACTGCAGCTGGGGAGCATGGTCTCAACTGGAGCCTCTGGCAGAAAACACCAGGAGAAACCCGAGGTCGACCATTAGGGTTTTGGAGCCGGGGGTACCGAGGATCAGAAGCCCACTACACCCCGACTGAAAAAGAGATACTAGCAGCATATGAGGGGGTTCGAGCCGCTTCAGAAGTTGTTGGTACAGAAGCATATCCCGATTGCCCGTGCTACACTGGATGTTCAAAGGAAACATCCCCTCTACACATCATGCAACCAGCGCTACATGGAGTAAGTGGATAGCGTTGATCATGCAACGGGCTCGACTGGGGAAATCTAACTGCCCAGGAATTCTGGAAGAGATCATGGACTGGCCAGAAGGCAGAGATTTTGGAGCATCGCCTGAGGAGGTGGCTCGTGCCCAAGAGGCACCACCATATAATGAGTTATCAGAAGATGAAAGGTGTTATGCTTTGTTTACTGATGGATCCTGTCGTGTGGTAGGGAACCATCGGAAGTGGAAAGCTGCTGTGTGGAGTCCCACACGACAAGTTGTTGAGGCCACTGAAGGAGAAGGTGAGTCAAGTCAGTTTGCAGAAGTGAAAGCCATCCAACTAGCCCTAGACATTGCTGAACGAGAAAAGTGGCCGGTACTCTACCTCTATACCGACTCCTGGATGGTGGCTAATGCCCTATGGGTGTGGCTACAGCAGTGGAAGAAGACCAATTGGCAATGCAGGGGTAAACCCATCTGGGCAGCAGCATTGTGGCAGGACATTGCTGCCCGTGTAGAACACATGACTTTAAAGGTACGTCATGTAGATGCTCACATGCCCAAAAGCCGTGCCACTGAAGAACATCGAAATAAAGAACAGGTAGGCAAGGCTGCCAAAATAGAAGTAGCTCAGGTGGACCTGGACTGGGAGCGTAAGGGTGAGCTATTTGTAGCTCGCTGGGCCCATGAGACATCGGGACATCTAGGGAGAGATGCAACATATAGGTGGGCTCGTGATCGAGGGGTGGACCTGACCATGGAGGCCATCACACAGGTAACTCATGAATGTGAAACATGTGCTGCAATCAAACGAGCCACCAGAGTAAAGTCTCCCTGGAACAGAGGGCAGTGGCTGGGCTTTCGATATGGTGAGGCCTGGCAAATTGACTACATTGGACCACTGCCACGAACATGCCAAGGCAAGCGCTACATACTCACGATGGTGGAAGCAACTACTGGTTGGCTAGAAACATATCCTGTAAACCATGCCACTGCCTGAAACACCATCTTAGGCCTCAAAAGGCAAATTTTATGGCAACATGGTACCCCAGAAAGAATTGAATCAGACAATGGGACTCATTTCCGAAATAACCTCATAAGCTCCTGGGCAAAGAAACACGGCATTGAGTCGGTGTACCACATACCCTATCACCCGCAAGCATCTGGAAAAATTGAGAGATATAATGGACTGTTGAAGACTATGTTGAGAGCGCTAGGCAGTGGGACATGGAAGCATTGGGATACAAATTTAGCAGAAGCCACTCGGCTAGTTAACACCAGAGGATCTGCTAACCGTCCTGGTCCTGCCCAAACAAAACCCCTACATACTGTGGGAGGAGATAAGGTCCCCGTAGTGCACATGGGGAAGTGGCTGGGGAAGGCAGTGTGGATTTCTCCTCCCATGGGAAAAGGCAAACCCATTCGTGGGATTGTCTTTGCTCAGGGACCTGGGTGTACTTGGTGGGTAATGCGGAAGGATGGGGAGACCCAGTGTGTGCCTCAAGGACATTTAACCTTGGGGGAAAAATAATCTGTGATGCGAGTTGTATGTTGTAGGAAGTAACGTAGCAGGAATGACCTGAACTGCAGAGGAGTGAACTTCGCAAGGAACCAGACAAGTGCATCGGTGACCCAAACCAAGCCGGTGTTGGTGCCCAACGATTGAACATACTGCTTCTCCTGTCCTGACCACTCATCTTGATGGATGGGGCCCAAGTCATAGCCTGTGTGTGAACATCTGGAGGAGTGGAAGAAGCCCATGGAATATCTATCTCTTAAAGGACAGGGGATAGTAATTAATAAGAATGTATAAATCTGTATGTTGGGTATAAAAGTGGTTTAAGTATGTAGTTTCAGTTGTAAGTGTTGGTAAGAAGGGATTTCAGTAATGAGAATTAAGTACAGTGGCATGGTTAGAAGATATCTGTATTAAATTATGTGGGACCTGAGCATGATGCAAATGGTATGGAATAAGGGGTGGAGATTGTATTGGGTCTGGCTGAGATGGAGTTAATTCTCCCCATAGCAGCCCTCATAGTGCTGTGCTCTGCATCAGTAGCTAGAAAGGTGTTGATAACACACCAGTGTTTTGGCTACTGCTGAGCAGTGCTGGCACAGCATCAAGGCTGTCTCCCCAACATTTTTGCTCCCCTCAATGGCAGGCTGGGGCAGGGCAAGATCTCGGGAGGGGACATAACCAGGACAGCTGACCTAAACTAACCAAACAGATATTCCATACCATATGACGTCAGCTCAGCTATAAAAGCTAAGTAAAGGGAGACGGAGGGGGGGCATTTTTTGTCTTCCGGAGCAACCACTACGCGTACTGAAGCCCTGCTTCCCAGGAAGTGGCTAGACATCGCCTGCTGATGGGAAGTAGAGAATAATATCATTTGTTTTTCTTTGCTTTTGCGCGCGACCTTTGCTTTCACTTTATTAAACTGTCCTTATCTTGACCCACGAGCCTTTTGTTATATTTTCTCCCCCCTGTCCAGCTGAGAAGGGGGAGTGATAGAGCGGCTTTGGTGGGCACCTGGCATCCAGCCAGGGTCAACCCACTACAGTTCATAGTAGATTTCATCAAATCCCACACTTATCTAATCTCTTTAGTATTAAGAGATAATAGTTGCTGAGCTCCGTCATTCTTTCCTCCACTTTTTTTTCTTTCTGTGTGAGAGGGATATTTTTACAGTAGCATAAATAAATACTTGTCTGTGTATCTACCTATATATGTAGGAAAGACTTTGCATAAGATAGTACTTTGAGTATGATGACATGTATACTTTATGACAGGATATCTGTTTGGAGAAATATATGGGTCCAAAGATGGTAATCAAACACCAGAAAATGACATAATGAAATTAAGTCTAGGTGAGTAAAATTTTAAAGAGGTGTTATTCAGGCAGAACAGTTTTTAATTGTTGGAGAGAATAACACAGTATACAGAAATATCCTAGTTAAACAGATACAGCAGGCCAACATAATAATATCCTATATCTCTTTGACTCTGCTTGGAGCTATATCAAAGAATATCCAAACACACTTCTAGCCAATTTGTCATCCTTCATTTAACAGTTAATTGCAAATCTGTGAGATATAATGAAGACTGTAAAATATATATACATAAGAAACATTAGAGTCTAAATATAAGGCCACTTTTTTGGGCCTTTTAAAAAAAGTTACTGCACCCTCTGATATTGTCTGGAATCTCTAATCCAAGTTTGGGCAACATTTTATGGGTTAAATCAAGTTACAGTGTTTCTCTAGACAAGCTTTTTAAACAACTTTAATACAACACTTTATTTTGCCCAGGAGACTGCAAAATTCTGCCTTATTTATCTTTGATAACGCAAATCCTCAGGCACATGTTAAGAACTCTCTGCTTCCTTTCCGTGGTGGGCAGTCACTCACACAAACTGTACCAAAGGAGTCTGTGTGTCAACTCAGACATGTAGTTATTTACCAATTAAATCAGCAAACTCTTAGTGAGATCCACAGTAAAAAAAGGCTGTAAATAAACACAATTTTAGTAAAATGAATTTAAAATTTTTAAACCAGAATGGAAATAAAGTGGATTAGGCATGGACTTGTACCCTGAAGTGCAGAGAGGTAGTGGGGACTGCTTTAATGCTTTTTTTTTTTTAATTGCTAGGATTTACACTATAAGCATAATCCTTTTCTGCTGAATGTACTGATTAGCTGCATAGCAATAGTATATTACATGTTTTGCCCTTTCCCTGTGGCCAGCTCTATTGTCTGTCATACCTTTTTACTTCCTCACAGTATATATCATGACTCCTTGCAATTCTTACTTTTGTACCTTACCTTACTGTGTAGAATTTCTGGTCTTGCCTGACTAAGGAGATATTTCCTTCAGCTGATTCCAGGGCCCAAGGCTTTTGATGGTGGAAAGCCTGTGTGGAAGTAGAGCTGTAATACAAAACATCTCTGATTCACCTTTTTCCAGGAGATCTCAAGACAGGTAACAAGTATTGAACTATGGAGATTAGTGCCAACACTTCTTTGCCCTTTCCTATGCTCTGCTCCACCCCTATAACTCCATCTGGTTGTCTGAAGCAAAACTGCCCTTTCTCTCAGGAATAAATTGATCCAAGTCAGTGTACTGCTAGAAGGGGTCAGCTTATGTTCCCTCAGTGATTGCCTTTTACTGGTGGGGAAAACAATTCCTGAATACAGCTTATAAAACATTTGGGATTAAAAGTTACTCTGTCTATATAAAAAATTTGTTCATAATATTATTACCCCTTCTAACATTACAAATAGACTTTCCTTTAATCTGCCAGCCTTCAAATGTTTTCTTAGCAGCTTGTTTGAAATAGTTATTTTATTATAATAACACCCATACTTTTTTTTTAATGGGTCTGTGGCTTTAGTTTTGGGCATTTTGAGCTTCCTAAATCAACCTTTCACTGCCTGGAAGAATGAAATATATCTGCCTGACAAAACCTTCCTTTCTGTGATAAGAGAATTACCCAGAATCACGTATTTTCTTTTTTCTGTAGCTTTCATTGTCACAGTTCTTGCCTTGGCAAGTTCTGTAATTATACTAATGTCCTACACTTGCAAATGTTTCATTATTCAGTTGTAATATGAACACCTAGGATGTAATCTGCTGCAGAGCTGTGTCTCTTAATGCACTAGCAGTGTATTTCTTTTATTTTGTATTTGCTTTTTTTCTGTTGTATTTTACAGAAAAGATGAAATGGAAATGGCACTTTATGTAGGAATCTCCCCTGCTTGTAGATGCAGCCATGTGGCATTTATTCTTCATAGCCATGTAAGAGAAAGCAATATTGGAATAAACCTTCTATCAAACCTGGCTCACAACAAACAGTTGGCCTTGCTGATTTAAATGTTCTGCATGCAATCTGTGTTTATTCAAGCAATATACAACCCAGCACACATATATAGTCACTGCCTACTAGCTATCGGCTGTTTGTCATTATCTACACTTCAATTTCTTATTTCCCATCAAACCTCATTAATTTGCATTGTTTAAAAAAAGGAGCTGATGGCAGTTTAATAGTATTTAACAATGAAAGCCCCAGTATATCAGTAAGTTACAGAAGCTGAAATAAATCCAGCATTTTTTCTACTAGCAAAACATTATTAGTAGGAAGAAGGGTCAGCAAGGTTTCTAACTTACCAACATTATTTCCACTCCTGAAATTTGCAATCAGATTCCAAACATTCCTGTCCTTCTCACCAGCTGGCAGAGAATGAGCACTTGGAAAAGTCTGCACTACACAGGCTTTGCTTGGTCTTCTCTCCAGATCCCAGCAATATCTTTTTTTACTATCTTGTAAAAAAGACTTTTACTAACAGACTCTGAGTTTGTATTATGTCTTCCACTTGTATCTGGTGCAGTTTTTACATTATGGAAGTATTTTCCTGGAGCAGTTGTTCACATTTTTGCAGCATTTTTTTAGGGGCGGTGGGCATTTGTTTGTTTGTTTGTTTTTTAACTCTGCTTAAGTTTTAGTACCTTTGCTTGCTTGACGTCTTGTACTGCCCAGAGAATGCAAAACCTGTTTTGTGTGTATGCATTCCTTTTCACAGTGCTACTTGTAATTTCTGACCAGTTTTTCATAGATGTTTGGCACTCTCTCTCTGCACTTTGAACTGGCATCCATTTTGTTACTTAGTGTTTACTTCACTGTTTCACTCAGCAAGTTTGCAGATCATACAATCATAGAATCATTTAGGTTGGAAAAGACTGTTAAGATCATCGAGTCCAACCATAAACCTAACACTGCCAAGTCCACCAATAAACCATGTCCCTAAGTGCCACGTCTACATGTCTTTTAAATACCTCCAGGGACGGTGACTCCACCACTTCCCTGGGCAGCTTATTCCAGCACTTGATAACCCTTTCAGTGAAGAAATTTTTCCTAATATTGAATCTAAACCTCCACTGGTGCAACTTGAGGCCATTTCCTCTTGTCCTATCACTTGTTTCTTGGGAGAAGAGACCGACACCAACCTCGCTACAACCTCCTTTCGGATAGTTGTAGAGAGCAATAAGGTCTCCCCTCAGCCTCCTTTTCTCCAGAATAAATAACCCCAGTTCCCTCAGCCGCTCCTCATATGACTCGCTCTCTAGACCCTTCACCAGCTTCATTGTTCTTCTTTGGACACACTCCAGCACCTCAATGTCTTTCCTGTAGTGAGAGGCCCAAAACTGAACACAGTATTCGAGGTGCGGCTCCATCAGTGCCGAGTACAAAGGCACAATCACTTCCCTAGTCCTGCTGGCAACACTATTTCTGATACAAGATGAGACGAACCTGAGTGGTGCAGTTGATTTGCTCGAGGGAAGGGATGCCATCCAGAGGGACCTGGACAAGCTTGAGGAGTGGGCCCATGTGAACCCCGTGAAGTTCAACAAGGCCAAGTGCAAGGTCCTGCACCTGGGTAGGGGCAATCCCCAGTATCAATACAGACTGGGGGATGAAGGAATTGAGAGCAGCCCTGCAGAGAAGGACTTGGGGATACTGGTGGATGAAAAGCTGGACATGAGCTGGCAATATGTGCTTGCAGTCCGGAAAGCCAACCGTATCCTGGGATGCATAAAAAGAAGTGTGGCCAGCAGGTGGAAGGAGGTTATTCTGCCCCTCTACTCCACTCTCATGAGACCCCACTTGGAGTACTGCGTCCAGCTCTGGGGTCCCTAGTGCAAGAAAGACATGGACCTGTTAGAGCGGGTCCAGAGGAGGGCCACAAAAATGGTCAGAGGGCTGGAACACGTCTCCTATGAAGAAAGGCTGAGAGAGCTGGACTTGTTCGGCCTGGAGAAGAGAAGGCTCCAGGGAGACCTGATTGCAGCCTTTCAATATAAAGGGAGTTTATAAGAAAAACAGAGAGACACTTTTTGTCAGGGCCTGTAGTGACAGGACAAGGGGCAATGGATTTTTATCTGAAAGAGGGAAGATTTAGATTCGACATAATTGTCCCGATCCAATGTCGGGGAAGGTTTCGATATGATCCCAAGAGCGAGATTAAGACACAAATGAGGTCAAATGCTGTATACCCAAAAGAGCTTTTATTATCAAAAGTATCAAAAGTGGAAACTAGTGGCGATAGGATAGAATGGAAGAAAAGGCAGAAATCAAGCAAGCAGTCAGGATAGAATTGCAAGGATAGTCACCACCACGGATCCAGCGGCGTCCCGTTGGTCCTCAAGCAAGCAGTCAGTGGTGGGAGTTGCAAGGATAGTCACCACCATGGATCCAGCGGCATCCTGTTCGTCCTCAATCTTCAATTCTTCGGTGGTGAGAGCCCCCACGGCTTGTCTCCACAGTTTTTATAGGGCATATTTCGATGATGTCACGCACTGCAGGTTTCATCTATCACACGACCTTCACATGATCAACACCAGAAACCAGTATCTTATCAGCTCCAGCTCCATTTCCTCCCCTGGATGCCTCAATGGCCTGGTAATCGTCATTATGGACAGAGGAGTGTCCTGCTTAAACAGGCCATCTCAGAGACAAAGGGCTCGAGATAAACAGTTCACAGTTCCTTGAGATGACAGTCCAGTCCCTCACACCTAACAATCTTTGAGACAAACAGCTCAAGGTAACAATTCAGTCTCTCACACCACCCCGTGGCTCAAAGATTGCTTCGGGACCCATGGTGGTTTTGAGAAAAGATAGCTATATAGAAAAGCCAGAAAAGAGCATTTCATACAATCTGTACTACCGACGGCGTGGTTCGGCGCACAGCACGAATTTGTTTAACACCGTCAGGTGAAACAGTAGTTACAAATTGCATATTAGTTACAACATGTTGAATCAATTGTATAAAACATGGAATGATACATGGTAAAAACAACAACATGGCAAAACCACACAAGTAAAATAGGATTCGCTTAACCCATGGACCACCAGGGAGCCAGGAAAACATATCAATGTCCCAGCCTTTCCATGTCTGGACAGGAACATGGGCCAGCTTTCATATTCCCGTGGTAATTTGTTTAACAATTTTCCCGCTGTCATCAATTTTTATCATCATATACCTTAACACCCAGTCCATCCCCTTCATCGTCCGGGAGCAGGAAAAACAAAGGGCAAATTACCCCCACATAACACACTCCAGTCCAATTTGCTGGTAGCAGTTTGTAGGCATGTTGGCCACACACCCAATAGTGACCCTTTAAGGCTTGGGCACCATTTTCGAACAAACCGGTAGGTGTCCGTGGTGATTGGAAATATGTTGAATTACCTACTCCTAGAGGATGATCTGACGGACCGTTCATCAACAACCTGTCCACGGTTTTTCCCACTTCCTCTGTGGTGTCCCAACAGATAGGAAGTCCATCCGGACCTATGCTCAAATGTCCCTGACAGTGGTCCTTATTCTCATCACTTGACCACCAAATTTGAGTCCCATCAGGGAGACGAGAATATGTTTTATCAGTGAGTCTGCATTTCCAGGCACCGGAACCGTGGTGCCAAAAGCAGGTAACATTAAGACAGTTATTAGACTGATTAGTGGAAGACCAAAAATGGGAAAACTGTTTCCTGTGCCCTGTTTGATTCACCCAAGCCCATCCGGGCCAGCGAGGTACAAAATTTGGAGAACTGGAACTCAAGAAGCGACAATATGCCTGGTCGTCCCCTTCTGGCAGTGACATGGCTGCCCCATGGTTTGAACAATCAATTGGTCTACAACTGTCAGTGAGGCAATGGTTGTCATAAGTATAGGTCCAGTTGCACTTGCTATTTCCCACAGGAATACCATCTTTCTGTGTTCGGTTCAGACAATATTCGCCTTGGACTGGGTATCGTATTGTCCAGGGCTGTGTGTCTTCACCCCAATAAGAATCATTTTTGACCTCACTGTAACTACTCACTAACCATTTCAGGGAAATAGGGACAGCAGTCCATGGCCAGCTTTCCAAACCTAAGGGCCCACCACATACCCAACAATTAGTCAGATTAAAAGTGTTGGCCACTTGCTGGCCTAGAGCCACAAATTCATTTTGCCACTCCGAGCCGAAAAGAGGGGTACAGGAGTTTCCCCAAATATTAAAGGCGGCGACAATGGTCGACCAAAACAATGTGCTCGGTAGTATGCCAAACATCCTATAAATATTAACAAAGCAATCACTGACAAAACTACACAAACAATCAACAGCTTCATGTATTCCTTCAGGCAGGCTCCAGAGTCTTCACCTGAAAGAGAAAAGAAAAAACAGACTCAGTTTGTTCTAAGGAACCGGAAGCAAATTGTTATTAGAAGGATGGAATAATCCACCTGGTATTGATTTTATGTTCTTTTCCATGAGCATCTTTTGCTTTCCAAGCATATTTATTCATCGTGATTTCCAGTACGAAAGGTACGGCTCCCACCATGGGGAGTTCAACTAAGACTGGTTGGCCCGGAAAATATGATGGATTTCTGGGATTATCAGGGCCATCTTGGGCTGGCATAATGGTTGGGGCCTTCGGGCAAAATGCTGTAACTTTCGGGCACCCATTCACTCCCCAACGACTGTTAACATTAGTCACTGCATCCCGTAGCCGTTCGGCCCATCCAGACTTATGCGGTTTGAGGAAGCGTTTCAGTAGGCCATTCGTTCTTTCCACAATTCCGTTTGCCTGTGGATAATATGGAGTATGGCATACCCACGAGATTCCTTTCTGGGTCGCCCAATCTTGGACTATGTTAGCAGTAAAGTGGGAACCGTTATCTGACTGAATCGACTGAGGTTTGGGGAAAGTGCCAAACCACTCTTTCAAAGCTTGTACTGTGTTTTCCCCAGTAGCTCTGGCAAAGGCTTCGGTCTGGACTAACCCTGACACTATCTCTACTGCAACTAATACATAATGCTTTCCTTCTGATTTTCGGAAGGGGCCAATGTAGTCCACTTGCCAAGCCTCCCACAGCCCTTTCCCCTCCCTTAGGTGTAGGGGGTCACCTTCCAGGGGGTCTTTCCAAGCGGGTACAACATTGTTCACAGGCAGACACACAAGTTTTACATTCTTCCCTGGTAACAGGCCAACCTCGAGCTTGGGCCTCACAATAGAGATCTTTGATCCCCGAATGTTTCCTCTTTACATGTAACCATTCTAACAATCACTCCCAGTCTTCTGCTATTGGGGTGTTCTGGAGGAGAGCTAATTGGGCCAATTCATCAGCTTTGCCATTCCACTGGCTAACAGGGGTGCTATCCTGTTGATGGGAAGCCACCCAGGCTACTGCAAATTTTCCTTGTCTAGCGATGGTTAGAATATCTTGCCACTTTTCTTTCTGCCATCCAGGTATCCTATTGACCTCCCACCCATTTTGTTCCCAGAATGGAAGCCATTCAGTACAGCCTTTAAATACAGCATAGGAATCAGTATAGATATAGACAGGAGAGGTAGATTGGGCTTCATGCTGGAAAACACTCCATACTGCAACTAATTCCCCTACTTGAGCACTACCTTCCCCTTCGGTGATTATTTGTTTTTCCACATCCACGCGGAGTGCTACAGCTCGATATTTCCAAGTTTTTCCTTCTCGTTTAGAGGAAGCATCAGTAAACCAAACATTCTGCAATTGTTCGGAAAACGGGGGGGGCACTTGTATTACAGGAGGAAATTGAGGCACTTCTTTATCTGGGTTTGTTTCCTCTTGAATGGTTAACATCTTTGCTGCCCCCTCAGATGCTGTAAAAATGTCACAATAATGCTCTATCTGGGCATACCATTTCAGCACAGAGACTCTCTGAGCCACACCGTCAGGGGGCGGAGTTCCTGCTAAAACTGTTTTGCTTACTTTAAACGGGCCTCTAAGCACTATAGGCTGCTGTTGAATAGTCCGCTCAGCCTCTCTCAAGGCTAAACTGACTACAAACAAACCTTTCTCCCAAGCAGTATATCTTTTTTCCGCATCCTTAAAACTGCGAGAATAGAACCCAATAGGTCGAGTGGGTCCTTCGGGGCCCTTTTGCCATAAATGTATTGATAGCCCACTCTTGGCAAATCCCCATTCAATATGGACAGGGTCTGTGGGGTGAATAGGACCGACAGCTTGATGGGTAGTCGCTTCAAAAATTATCAATTGCAATGCCTCTTCGTGGGGCTTAGTCCATTCCCACTGAGCCCCTTTTCGCAACAAGTCATACAGGGGTCTTGCAATAATTGAAAAATCAGGGATATGTTTCCTCCAAAACACAAGTAATCCTAGTACATGCTGCAAATCCTTTTTTGACTCTGGCATTTTAATCTGATCCAATGAGGAAAGGGTGTCGGGGGGATACATGTCATTCCTCCCTTCCACCAAATTCCTAAAAACTTTACATTGCTTGAGGGTGTTTGTATTTTCTCTGGTGGAATTTTCAGCCCCAAGCTTTCCAAGTGAGAAATTATATTATCCTGAGTTTTCTGAACCTTTTCTGTTTCATCCCCACCCACAAGAATGTCGTCGATATATTGGTAAACACTGACCCCCTCCTCTGTCTGAATTACTTCTAGCTCCTGCGCTAGCGCATGATGAGCTAGAGTGGGGGAATGCTCATACCCTTGTGGGAGTCGGGTAAAAGTAAATTGCTGACCCTCCCAAGTAAATGCAAAGCGGTCTTGATCCTCCGGTTGCAGGGGGACCATAAAAAACATATCTTTAACATCCACTGTTGCCATAATCGGGTGGGCTCGTTCCTGGATTGTAGCTATAAGCTCAGCAATATTCGGTACCGCAGCTGTCAATGGACCAGTATTTGCATTAAGTCTGCGATAATCTACTGTCAATCTCCATTTGCCATTAGGTTTTTGCACTGGCCACACCGGGGAGTTAAAAGGAGAATGGGTTGGAATCACGATACCCTGTCCCTTTAAGTCCTCTAACACAGGTGCTATTCCCTCTCTGGCCCCCAAGGGTATCGGGTAGGGCTTAACATTTGTAAGCTTTGAAGGGGAAAGCAGTAGCGCGGCTTGTAACAGCTGAATATCTATTGTGAGAGAGCCAAATGACCACTGTCTCCCTTTATCATCAATCCAGGTCTTTCCCTTTAAAACATCGAGTCCTAAAAGGTTAAGTGGAAACTCCCCCACAACCATTGTCACTGTAGTGGCACTATCTTCTCTTGGCAAACGCAGGCTGACCATTGCTAATGCCTGTGCCTGAACAATGCCAAATGCACCTGCCACAAAAAGCCGCTGTTTGGAGGGTGTAATTCCGCAGTTAGCAGAGTCTTTGGTTTTAATAGCTGAAATTTGAGCTCCGGTATCTACCAAAAAGGTGACCGGGACTTGTCTTGACCCCACAACGCCTGTAATTAGTAAATCACCCTGGCCATTTTCAGTGAGCTGTCTGATATATATCCAACCTTCGCTCCCCCGCTCACCACCGAAAGGCGAAGGATCTAGTTTCCCGCCGGCTTTTGGGTGGCATTTGGTTCTGATAAATCAATCAGGGAGGGTGCACTGGGAGTAGTATTCTCAAAATCCACTTTTCTATTTGCTGATTTATCAGGCCACCCTGTTACCAACTTTTCCAATTTGTCTGTTGGCATCCCGTCCATTAAGTCACGCGGGATCCCCTTCTGGTATCCCCGCGCCCACAGTCTATTATGTTTGTTCGGGATATCTCTCCCCCCCAGCGGTTTAGCAAGGGGTGTTCTCTTATCACTCCCAGGGCACGGAACTATTTTTACTTCAGCCCGCCTCAAGCCCCTGGAGTCTGTTTTGGTGGCTGGAGGGTTAACGGGACCATACTTGCACCCGTAATTAATTAACTCCTGGGCCACTTCTCCCCAAGTCCACATTTTCTTATATGGGGGTCCATGGTGCCGATCTAGCATGAATCCTCCTAAAGCAGCCGCAACACTCTTGCCCTGGGGCATCGCCTGTATCTTTCCTTGTAATTGTATACCAATCGGTTTCAGAGAATCAGGGAGTCCCCGTATAAGGGGAGTCATTTGCTCAGGATCCACTGACATCATCATCGGGGACTCCTGCATAGGCTCCAATTTTCGATCATACATCATCTGCAGACAAGCTGCCTTTTGCACGCTCTCCACTAATTGATCAACAGTCCCCGTAATTGTGAGGGGATCCCCCCTCTCCAAGGGGTTCAAACCCCCGCCCAATAGGCTGCCCGTTGGGTTAAAGACCAGGGGGCACGGTAATCCCCAGTAGTTAAAAACACTCCCAGTCCCCAATACCCTTCCGCCTCCTTTTCACTTAACAGAATCTGGTCCCCCCCCCCGACAACGATACTCTCCACACATACTCCGTTTCTGACTCCTTAGGGGTTCGGCCAAATTCCTTTTTTAGTTTTGCCAACTCAGAGGCAGTATAGGGGACCTCTTTAGTTGTAACTTGGGGGAACTGGTCCTGCTCATCATCGTAAATATATTCGATTTTGACTAAGGGTCGCAATGAAGGCAGCTCCAACTTCTCCACTTTCTCTTTTGCTGCCTGCAGGTCCTTAAAGGGGTAGCCAATTTCTGATCTTGGAGGAATTTCCTCACGGACAGTACCCGCAAGGAGCTGCTCCTTAAGAGCAATTTGCAAATGTTTCACTTGGTTCTTTTCTGCTTCAAGTTGTGCTTTTAATCCCGCCACTTGTCCCAGAAGGGACTGAACAAGGTTTTGGAGGGATTCAATAATTTGAGATTCTGCAGTGAGGTGGCAATCCCTATCCTCCACTGCTGCGGCCAGACTGGCACCGAGAACGGCACAGACAATTGCTTTTCCTTTCCCTGACCGCAGTCCAGCATCTTCCTGTAAAGCGACCATCCGATCAACAACGCTCTGCAGATTATACCAATTTCCCTGAGCCCAGTCTATCCCAAGCACAGAGGGTCACA
This sequence comes from Harpia harpyja, assembly GCF_026419915.1. Taxonomy (NCBI): domain Eukaryota; kingdom Metazoa; phylum Chordata; class Aves; order Accipitriformes; family Accipitridae; genus Harpia; species Harpia harpyja. Next base: position 21,201,234 of record NC_068968.1, on the reverse strand, counting down.
CTTTATGTTTTTCTAAAAAAAATCAAACAAAACTTCTTTCCCCAAAGGGGCAATTTTACTATTACTCATCTTATACAAAGCGGGGAAGCAGTCATCTCAGGAAGGCAGCACATAAAGTTTCAAACACAACACAACACAAGCCTGCACCCCTTATGTTCCTGAGAGGTGTCACGTATTTGGGAAACAGTACGGCACTCTCGTCTCAAGGGATCCTGTCCGTGACGCCAATTTAAATGTCCCAATCCAATGTCGGGGAAGGTTTCAATATGATCCCAAGAGCGAGATTAAGACACAAACTAGGTCAAATGCTGTATACCCAAAAGAGCTTTTATTATCAAAAGTATCAAAAGTAGAAAATAGTGGCGATAGGATAGAATGGAAGAAAAGGCAGAAATCAAGCAAGCAGTTGGGATAGAATTGCAAGGATAGTCACCACCACGGATCCAGCGGCATCCTGTTAGTCCTCAATCTTCAATTCTTCGTGGTGAGAGCCCCCATGGCTTGTCTCCACAGTTTTTATAGGGCATATTTCGATGATGTCACGCACTGCAGGTTTCATCTATCACACGACCTTCGCATGATCAACACCAGAAACCAGTATCTTATCAGCTCCAGCTCCATTTCCTCCCCTGGATGCCTCAATGGCCTGGTAATCGTCATTATGGACAGAGGAGTGTCCTGCTTAAACAGGCCATCTCAGAGACAAAGGGCTCGAGATAAACAGTTCACAGTTCCTTGAGATGACAGTCCAGTCCCTCACACCTAACAATCTTTGAGACAAACGGCTCGAGATAACAATTCAGTCTCTTACAATAAGGAAGAAATTTTTTACAATGAGGGTGGTGAGACACTGGAACAGATTACCCAGAGAAGTTGTGGATGCCCCATCATTGGAAGTGTTCAAAGCCAGGTTGGATGGTGTCGCAGGGGGAATTAAAAAGATGAGAGAGGGCTTCGGATCGCAATTGTATTAGCAATAGAAAAATTATTTAATAGAAATTTGTATAAAAGTACTAATTCACAGAAATCGTTGGCAAGGTTCACTCTATTACTTAGTACATGGATAAAATGCACACAGGAAAATTAAATCAGAATCAAACTAAACTTATGTATATAGGGACCAAAAACATAATAGGGTAAAAGGAAATGTGGGAAAGGGTAAGGAAGACCCTCCCATTAAGTCACAACATTCAGAGAAGACCCCCTTGCTTTCTAAACTTCTGTCGGAGTCTAGGTGTGGCTGGATTGACTCCTAGTCCCAGACTTGGTCAATGGTTGATATCTAAAGGGATTATGAGTATAATTCATTCACAGCTGAATAAAAATCATGACAGTAATTTAATTATAAATTTGAAAGTAATAACTTATAATCTATCTTATAATATACTTGCTATAACATGCTTAACTTATAATGTACTTGCTATAACTTAATATCTTATATACTTGCTACAACTTACTATAGTATTCAGGTTAGCATACAGACATGCATGAAGACACTAAGAGAAATACATATAAGAGAATAAAAGAGAGTAAAAGAGAGAGAAAAAGAGGTATACCTGTTAAAAATTCCCCTCGAGGTCAGTGAAAATATTCACATCAAATGCTTTGGCATTTGTCTCAATGGGCGAAGGGTTGAGCCTCAAAGAACGAAGAGAATCAGCCCAGGTCATGTCGGCTTTCAGAGACAGACCTCCGATTTTCGCAAACAAGAAAGTTTGCGAGCTCTGAGAGGTGTCCCACTCAGAGGGAGATGCTGGTCACAGCCCACTGTGGTCCAGGAGAGCTCAAAGTGACGTGCGGAAACAGACTCCACAATCAGTGAGATTGTAAAGTAGGTATGTTCATTCAGCGCTGGGCAGCACGGGGGTTACTCCCACCAAAGTCGTGCACACCCGACTCGGCAGTTCGTCTCAAGTTTATACAGTCAAGTGTTAAATATTCACAATACGCCTATACATATGCATGACCTATCCCCACTTCATATTAAAATTAGCTCCGAGAGGTCACTTCCATAGTCTCCTCTCAACTGCGCTTGCGCAGTGCCTCTTTATGGTGGTCGTCTGGTGGTCGCAGAGATGAAGATAGATGACTCCTCTTCGTCACCGCTAGTAACCTTTTTTCTTGCGCAGGCTCAGTGGTTTCTTGGTATTCACCCAAGCTGCAAGACCAGTCTTAGCTGGCTCTTGGGGCCTGCTCCTGCTTCTTATCAGGAACTGTCTCTACCTCATTGGCTGGTCCTTGGGACCAGCTCTTCTTATCAAAGACTGTCTCTGCCTCAGCTAATTTCAACAATGTAAGCGCTAAACATCATCTCTCATCCCCCTTTATTATGTCTATTGAGATTCTTTTGACTCCCCTTGTCTCAGTCCCCCCTTTTCTAGAAAATAGTAAATTCTTTTACTATATCTAATCCTAGTACTTCTAATACATTGTTTCCCTATGTAGCATCCTCTGAAAGTATTTGTTGGTCTCGAGTTTTCGTCGTAACTGATTCTTTTTCCATTCACTGTAAGAGTCTCCCCAAATATTATCAGTAATATTTAAGCAACGGCCAGTAATTAAGACCTCTTTAGGGTCAGGTACCTCCAGATTGAAGCTGGGTCTCCGCTGGGTATTTCCCTTTCCATAAAGGCATAATCCATTCCTGTCTGGCCTGTCTTTAATAAGAGATGTCCAATTTGTGGTTGGGACTCCTAAAAAGGGGAGTTCCATGTTCCCCTGAGGAAGGGGATTATATACCCAACAATCTGATAAATTTAGTACTTTCGAGATACTCTCTGTCATATTTAAATAAGTATTTCGATCCCAAGCCTGCCCCTTAGGCAAGGTCCAACTCAGGAGCATGACAATCAATGTCTCACAAATTTGAGCTTCAAAGGTCCCTTTTCTTGTGAAGTCCATTGTCCTTTGGGTGCCTTCTTCACCCTAGTGTGATGGATCCAGGCGCTATGTTCCTTGATCCTAATTGCGGTGAAGGAGGTAAGTAATACTTGAAATGGTCCTTCCCACTGCGGCTCCAGAGTTTTTCTGTAAGAGACTTTATATACACATAATCTCCTGGTTGTATATTATGTACAGGCCCATCCAAACCTCTCCCTCGAGTCCCTACCACATGCTTCCTGATTTTATTAAGTTGCTTACCTAATGCTACCATGTAAGAAGTCATAATTTCATCCCCCGCTTGTACAGACACCCCTCTCTGTATCCCATAGGGTTGTCCATACAGAATTTCAAAGGGGCTCAGTCCTTCTTTCGCCCTTGGTCTTGTTCGTATACGCAGAAGGGCTAAAGGGAGAGACTGAGGCCATGTCAAATTTGCTTCTTGTCCTAATTTCACAATTTGCTGTTTGATTAAGTGGTTCATTTTTTCCACTTGACCACTTGACTGGGGGTGATATGGAGTATGAAGCTGCCAATCTATACCCAAATGGCGGCTAATTTGTTGCACTATTTTTGAGACAAAATGTGGTCCTCTGTCAGAGGATATGGTTGCTGGAACCCCAAACCGTGGTATTATCTCTTGTACCAGTATTTTAGTTACCTCCCGAGCTTTAGCCGTTCTTGTTGGGAATGCTTCTGGCCAACCTGAAAAGGTATCAGTTAATACCAATAAATATCGATACCCCCCTTTTCTTGGAAGTTCTGTAAAATCAATTTGTCATTGTTGTCCAGGCCCATTGCCTTTTCCAATCTGGCCCATTTCCGGCTTGGGGGTATTCTTAGGATTAGTCTGGAGGCAAAGATCACACTGTTGAGTCACCTGTCTCACCGTGGTGTATAAATTTCTAGCCACAATTTCCCTTATCAAATGATTATACAGAGCCTCTGTTCCCCAGTGTCTTTTCCTATGTTCCTCCCGTATCAAATGCCATAATAAGCAAGAGGGAACGATTAGCTTTCCTTGTGGGGTATGAGCCCACCCCTCTTCATTATATGATCCTTCTAAAACTGTAATGAGCTTCTGATCTTCCTTGGTGTATTCTGGCTTACCTTCTAGGGAAATCTGCCTATCAGGTATTAAGGCCCCTTCTGTTTTTACCTTTGTTTTGGCCACTTGTCTTGCCTCTCTGTCCGCCAGCTCATTCCCTCTTTCCAAATCTGAGCTCACTTTCTGGTGTGCCTTAATATGCATAATTGCTACTTTCTTAGGGAGCTGGACAGCTTCCAGTAACTTCAGAATTTCTTCTGTGTGTTTGATATTTTTCCCTTCAGAACTCAATAACAGTCCTCTCTCCTTCCAAATTGCTCCATGTGCATGTACAACTCCAAAGGCATATTTTGAATCTGTATAAATGTTCACAACTTTGCCGTGGGCCAATTCCAGGGCGCGGGTTAGAGCAATTATTTCTGCCTTCTGTGCGGAGGTGTTCATAGGCAAAGCCCCTGATTCTATTACCTCTTGGCTGGTGGTGACGGTGTATCCAGCATGTCGATTACCATTTAGGACGTAACTGCTTCCGTCTGTGAACCAAGTTTCCCCGTCTTCCATGGGGCTGTCTTTCAGGTCTGGGCGACTGGCGTATGTTGCTTCGATGGTTTCCAAACAGTCATGATGTACCGGTTCTCCTGTGTTCCCGCTGAGAAAAGAAGCTGGGTTGACAATGTTAGTGACTACAATCTCCACATCATCCTGCTCTACCAGTATAGCTTGATATCGCAGGAATCTTTGCGGAGAGAGCCAATGTCCACCTTTCGCTTCCAGTACTGCTCATACTGTGTGAGGCACCAAAACACTCATTTTCTGGCCCAGAGTAAACTTTCGGGCTTCCTGTATATTCAATATCACAGCCGCAACTGCCTGCAGGCATCCAGGCCAACCTTTTGCAGTCGTGTCTAACTGCTTAGAAAGGTAGGCAACTGCCCGTCGATACGGACCCAGGTTTTGTGCTAATATTCCCAGGGCAATGCCCTGCTTCTCGTGGGAGTAAAGAAGAAACGGCTTACTCACATCTGGGAGTCCTAAGGCCGGGGCCGACATCAAAGCCTCTTTCAGTAGCTCAAAGGCTCGTTCGGTCTCCTTGTTCCACTCAAGGTGTTTCTGCTCAGTGGCTGTCAACACATACAGTGATTTAACAAGCAATCCATAATTATAGATCCACAATCGGCACCACCCCGTCATTCCCAGAAAAGTCCATAACTCCTTTACTGTCTGAGGTCTCCGAGTTTGACATATTGCCTCTTTACGGGCCTGTCCCAAAGTTCTTTGTCCCGCACTAATTTCATAGCCCAAATAATTCACTTTGCGTTGCATTACCTGTGCCTTTTTCTTGGATACCCGGTACCCCTGGAGCCCCAGGAAATTCAACAGACTCACCGTCCATGTCATACAATCTTTCTGTGTTTTGGTGGCGATCAGGATATCATCCACATACTGCAACAGCTTCCCTTCCTCAGACGGGGCTTCCCAGGATTCTAAGTCTTTCGCAAGCTGATTGCCAAAAATGGTAGGACTATTCTTAAATCCTTGTGGCAACACCTTCCAAGTGAGCTGGGTCTTTCGACCACTCTTGGGGTTTTCCCATTCAAATGCAAATAATTTTTGGCTGGTCTCATGGAGAGGGAGGCAAAAGAAAGCATCCTTCAAATCTAGGACAGTAAACCAAGTCAATTCAGGTGTTAATACGGTCAACAGGGTATATGGGTTCGCCTCTACTGGGTAAAGATCTTCAGTTATCTTATTCACCGCCCGTAAGTCTTGGACCACCCGATATGACCCATCGGGCTTCCGAACAGGTAATATAGGGGTATTGAATTCAGACTCACACTCTTTTAATAATCCCAACTGCAAAAATTTTTCTGTCACCGGCCGGATTCCTTCTCTGTCTTCCTTCTTTAGGGGATATTGTTTAATTCTTACCAGCTTTCGGCCTTCCTTGATCCTAACTTCAACAGGTGGAGCACTTTTCGCTCTTCCAGGTGCATTGGTAGCGCATACCCCTGGGTACACTTGGTTTAAGATGTCCTTGTTAATGCTTCCTTCTAGGGGGAGACTGGTTAAGGTTAGGCCCAATATTTGAATATATTGCTGATCTTTTACCTCCAGAGTAATTTCTCCCTTTTTGAATACAATTTTTGCTCCCAATTGTTCCAACAAGTCCCTTCCCAAAAGTGCCTTTGGGGAGTTGGGCATATATAAAAATTTATGAATGCCCCACTGTTTTCCTAATTTATATTCTAAAGGTTTACAAAAATATGCCTTTTCACTTTGGCCAATCGCTCCCTTCACCATGACATAATCATCTCCCAGGGGCATCAAAGCTTGATTCAGAACCGAGTATGTTGCTCCTGTATCTACCAAAAATTCTACCTCTTGTTGTGTTTTCCCTAGCTTAATTATAACCAGTGGATCTGCTAGGGTAGATTCCCCAGGTTCCCATCAATCTCCCTTCACATGGGCTACCGTTCTTCCTGTTTGAGCCCTCTGATCCTCCTTGTTCCTTGGGCATTCCTTTTTCCAATGACCGAATTTCTTACACAAAGCACATCATTGATCCTTGCCCAGTCGGGGCAAGTCTCGTCTAGGCCCTCTTCCTCTTTCTTCCTGGATAACAGCCATTAATTTCCTTTGCCCTTGCCTATATCCTTCCTCTCTGTTACTAAATACTCTCCATGCTTCATCCAACAATATTTCTAAATTCCTACTCTCTGTAGGCCATAATTTCTGAAGTTTGCGCCTTATATCCCTTGTAGATTGCCCCCAAAACAGGGAGACTAATTGTTGTATTCCTACCTCTGACTCAGGATCCAGCGGTGTGCTGTGGCGCATTACATCCCTCAGTCGATCCAGGAATTCGGATGGAGTCTCGGAAGGACTCTGTTTGACTGCATATAAAGCTGACCAATTTATAGTTTTGGGGATTGTCCTCTCCATTCCTTTTGTAATCCAATCCTGATACCCCTGCAATCTTTCCATATGTGCAGATCTATTAACATCCCACTTTGGGTCTTGGAGAGGGAAATATTCCTTAATGTCCCCTCCTGTAATCTTATAATGATCTTCAGCAAGGTTCCCTGCTGTTTTTAAAATCAGCTGTTTCTCTGTCTCAGTCATATATTCCAATAATAGCTGTATATCCTTCCAATCAGGGTTATGCTGTTTTACAATAAATTGGAAATGCTTAGTTACACCTATCGGATATCTCCTATAATCTTTTGCAACCTTTTTCCATTCCCCTAGTTCAGCAGTAGAAAAGGGAACTTTGATTAACATCGTCCCACCATCCGGCCTCACCGCCTCTCGGAGAGGTGCTTGTAAAGCTGTTGAGGTAGTTTTCTTCCTAGTACGGGAAGATACAGGGCTGTTCGGGGGGGTCGGAGTTCTATCCGAGTCTGCATCCTGTTCCTGTGGTCAAGGGGGAGGCTTAAACAAATCAATTAGATCTTGTTCTGGTGCCTGATGGATTTTATTGGTCTTTTTGTACATCTTTGTCCAATACTACATGCCGAACAACACCACCTCAGTTTACCTCTAAGCTCCTTGTTGTTCTCTCGCTCAAGTGCAAGCACCATGGGGTCCTGTGGGGGTATCATTCTACAGTCCCTTTGCCACTCCGGATGATTTCGGAGGGTGAAAAACATGTCTGCATACGAAACCTCATCCCATTTTTCTTCTCTCCTTAAAACCAGCATTAGTTGTAATAGAGTATTATAATCTATTGACCCATTAAGTGGCCACTTAGCATCACCTTCTAACTTATACAACGGGCACCACTGATTGCAGTATTTAATAAGGTTCTTTTTATTTTCCGTACCTCCGGTCCCAACAATATCTTTCCAGTGGGCAATTACACAACCCAGAGGACTCTTCCTCAATACTCCTCCTTGATTGTTTCCCATTTTAATACTCTTCCTAATGATTCTTAAGTTTGATTTTGGTTTCTCCTTTTAATAAGCTTCCATGCAAATGTTTCTTACACTTCTTTATAGTCTTCCCCCAGTTTCCCTCCCACACATCCCAAATTTCTGGAATTAAATTTTCCCTTACACACACCAATCTCACTATTTCGGATTCTTAGTGAACTGTTTCCCAATCATAAAAGTGTGGAATTTGGGGAAAACACTCAAGGCAGTCTAGTTTCCGTCTGCTAGATGTACAGTACCACCTTCTCCCACAAGATTTACACTTCAACAAAACCCAAGCCAGATGCTAATTACTATATAGTCCAGTTACAAGCCCACATACAAAGCAGGGAATCACCCCTATTAATACGGAAAGACATTCACACATTAACAAACATATATACACATATAAATTTCAACATATCATTTCCACACACCCACACAAAATCTTTAACATAAATTTCCAAACATTCATATCATACAATCATCACTCCACTTGACAACCTTTCAGCAGCTGCAAAAATAAACCAAGCGCAATTGCGAGGGGGTCCTCTTACCCCATAAATCAAGCACAATTGCGAGGGGGTGCGCCTACCCTTCTCCTGCCTCTTATATACCAGTCATCGACAGGTCCATCCTGGCTCCCGATACTGGGATGCAGCGGTCACCCCGGATTTGCTCGATCTACCCCCAAGATCGCTAGCAGCTGCTCTATCGGTCAGCAAATCCCCCCTTGTTACCATACAGGGTACCCTCCTCCCATACGGGGACTACGCTGCACGCCAGACGTCTCTGCGCTATTTACCAGCTGCCCCGGCCCGTACAATTTACAGGCTCCCTCTGAGACACATACCATTTGGTCCGCGGCTTCAGGAGGTTGTTGTCTGCTCCCGCAGTGAGCGGCTGGCAGCGGAGGCTCCTCCGAGGAAAGTGCTCGGGGCGCGCCTAGGGGCGTCCGCTCCACAGTCGGTCCCGCAGCCGAGCAGAGAGTCTCCTGCCTGGCTCGCCAAACTGACGTGCGGAAAACAGACTCCACAATCAGTGAGATTGTAAAGTAGGTATGTTCATTCAGCGCTGGGCAGCACGGGGGTAGTCCCACCAAAGTCGTGCACACCCGACTCGGCAGTTCGTCTCAAGTTTATACAGTCAAGTGTTACATATTCACAATACGCCTATACATATGCATGACCTATCCCCACTTCATATTAAAATTAGCTCTGAGAGGTCATTTCCATAGTCTCCTCTCAACTGCGCTTGTGCAGTGCCTCCTTATGGTGGTCGTCTGGTGGTCGCAGAGATGAAGATAGATGACTCCGTCACCGCTAGTAACCTTTTTTTTGCGCAGGCTCAGTGGTTTCTTGGTATTCACCCAAGCCGCAAGACCAGTCTTGGCTGGCTCTTGGGGCCTGCTCCTGCTTCTTATCAGGAACTGTCTCTACCTCATTGGCTGGTTCTTGGGACCAGCTCTTCTTATCAAAGACTGTCTCTGCCTCAGCTGATTTCAACAATGTAAGCGCTAAACATCATCTCTCATCCCCCTTTATTATGTCTATTGAGATTCTTTTGACTCCCCTTGTCTCAGAAGGGCCTCACTTAGTACCACTGTTTTTAGGTTCAGGAGATGATTGACTTGCCTCATCAACAAATTGCTAGAATCCCAGCTGAGCTGAAAAATTCCGAGACTGTTGGAGAATAACTCAAAACATAGATACGGGATGCTTTAAGATTGTCAGGGGAGGATTGTAATGTCTCAAGGTTGTTATGAGAAAGAACTGGCTGCAGGCTGTTATGAGAATTGGCTATCTACTCCCATCCCCCCGCCTTCGCTGGGCAGCAGGAGTCCTTGAGATGCACAGTATATCTCCCTTTCTTAGCTCTGTAAGAGTTCCTGGCACAGTCAAGGGTTGCTTAATTGCCCGACTCATTACACTTATGCTAAGGCCTAGCGAGCCTTCCCAAGTTCATAAATCAGCCTGGAGAGGGGGAAAGAAATGAACCACCACATTCCACCCCGTGACTGAAGTCAATCCATCTGTCTTTCACAGAGCGGTGGTGTGGTCGCCTCTTGCCTCTGTGACTATAAAAATATCAGTGCCGTGTTCCAATTGTAATTTGAGGAAAATTTTTGTAGGTTTGCCTAATTCTAAATTGCAGGAGGTAGAAATAAACGGACACCTGTAATCTTGAAAGCAGATGACCCTTTATTGCTAAAACACACACATATTTATAATCATATATTCTGCAAAGTCATTGTACACACAAGCATAAAATATGATTTGTTATACCAACTCTGTACACGCGCATAAACATAGGACATAATTGGTTATACCAACTAAACCATGCGAAACTTGTCTCAGTCTAATTGGTCAAGATAAACTGCCGAATTTGAGGTTCTTTGTGCCAAGTTCCCTTTATCGTGGAATGCGCACCTGTGTTCTTCTAATTGGCATCTTTCTTTTTTTGTCTTCTTGTTTATTCTGTTCAAGGTCTTCTAAAGGTGTCTGGAATGCTCTTGTGACCGTTAGCTAAATATGTTCCCACAAATCCCCTTTTTTGTTTTTCATCAATTAACACCTGCTGTATTGCCCTTTGCAAAGATCTATGAACACAATTAATTAAACACAGTAAAAGCAACATTATACCTAATAAAATACACAAGAATAAAAGAAACCCTGATTTTTAACAAAGATACAAACCAACTCCTAAGTCCCCATCCCGCAGCTAAATGCTCTAAGCCGAAATGAAAGCTTTCTTAATTGCGTTAAAGCTCTTGCAGCTCCTTCTTGCTTCTGCAGTTCTGTTATCTTGTTTATTAATTGCTCCACTGTCCATGTTCCTCATGTCCGTTGTTTTTCTGGTGGTTCAAAAGTCCTTTCATACTGCAGCTGTCACGTACTCCAGCCCACTCATGCTAACTGCGGCCTACTTATGCTAACTCTAAATAATCAGGCTCAAAGAAATGTCCCCCATTTTCCATGAAATCTCCCACAATTCCCCCTTTTTGTTTTTGTGCGAGCCAAGTTACATGAAATGCTTTTGCAATCATATGTTCAACTATTTTTATGATATATGGTACAATCATTACAACTGCTAATATTACAATTAAAATAACTAAGCCATGCATAAGCAAATCTTTCAACCATCCCGTAATTCCCAAACTTGCTAGCCATCCACTTAACCCTGTGTCAGTTATCGTGAGCCTTTTACTGGGAATCATATTGATATCGGGTGTTAGTAACTTAAGTCGTCCGAGGCTACATGGCCTCCTGTTAAGTTTCGATGGAATTCCCCCCCACGCTCTATCCCCACAAATTAAAAACATCCCCGCAGGTAAAGCAGCTGGAATAGAAAAAAGAGCGTGATATTCTGGAATAGATATAGTTACACCAAGCTGTAGCATTTCTATATAGAGGCAAAATAGCATTTACATTCTGACCCTTTCGAGTGGTGTTATAGGTGTAATTAAACATCACACAGGCATTCATGATGACTGATCCTAACAACTCTAACTCTTGAGGTTCTTGCATTACTTGAGGCAGGTGTGCATACACACCGTTCCAATTATCGACACAGGATTGCGGGTTAGTACAAAGGGAAAATTCAGGCATTGGATCTGGCCAGGTGTCTAGAGGTAACCCCACCAAAGAGGTAGAAAAAGGGTTTTCAGGGGTAGCGACAGAAAGACATATAGCTTCTTGATGCGTTATGTTCACCAAAGTTACCCATACATTCTGTTTTGGTTGCTGGATCATCCATTCTTCACTTATGTGTGTCACCCATAACAGGACGAATGCAGCGAGAAGGAGTCCTTTTAGGTTCAGCGTTTTTCCAAGGATGTAACGACTGTCCAGGGTTTTACCCACTTTGCTGGTACCCATCTTGTTCCGAGATCTGTAACAACACAAGCATAACCTCTTCCCCAGGTTATTAATTGAAATGGTCCTTCCCATACATTTTTCTCAACTTTTTTAACCCTAACTTGAACATTGCTATTAATGTCAAACAAATCTCCTACCATGCCTTGCACATGTTTTACAATTGGTGGTACACTTTCGCCATCTGTCAATCTCGAGTAATTCAACACATATACAACTTTGTTCAATCGTTCGTGAGGAGTAGCCATCTGCTCTCTCCCTTTTTGTTTTTGCAGTTGGCATTTCAAAGTCTGATTCATGCGTTCTACAATTGCCTGGCCTGTAGGGGAAAGTGGTATACCTGTGGTGTGTACAATACCCCATTGACTAAAAAACTTTTGAGTTGGCTGTGCGATGTAGCACGGCCCATTGTCAGTTTTTATCTGAAGTGGAATGCCATGTGCTGCAAAAGCCGAACGCGGGTGTCGCTGGACGTGTCGACTTGTTTCTCCTGTCTGCGCTGTTGCCCATACAGCTGCAGAAAAACAATCCACAGACACATGGACATATTTCAATTTACCAAACTCAGGTACGTGTGTTACATTGTGGTGGGTTGACCCTGGCTGGATGCCAGGTGCCCACCAAAGCTGTTCTATCACTCCCCCTCCTTCTCAGCTGGACAGGGGAGAGAAAATATAACAAAGAGCTTGTGGGTCGAGATAAGGACAGGAGAGATCACTCACCAATTACCATCACAGGCAAAACAGACTCAGCTTGGGGAAAATTAACTCAATTTATTACAATTCAACCAGAGTAGGGTAATGAGAAATAAAACCAAATCTCAGAACACCTTCCCTCCACCCCTCCCTTCTTCCCAGGCACAACTTCACTCCCGGATTCTCTACCAACCCCCCCAGCAGCACAGGGGGACAGGGAATGGGGTTTATGGTCAGTTCATCACACATTATTTTCTGCTGCTTCATCCTCCTCAGGGGGAGGACTCATCACACTCTTCCCCTGCTCCAGCGTGGGGTCCCTTCCACAGGAGACAGTCCTCCACGAACTTCTCCAATGTGGGTCCTTCCCACGGGCTGCAGTTCTTCATGAACTGCTCCAGCATGGGTCCTTTCCACGGCATGCAGTCCTTCAGGCACAGACTGCTCCAGCGTGGGTCCCCCACGGGGTCACAAGTTCTGCCAGAAAACCTGCTCCAATGTGGGCTCCTCTCTCCACAGATCCGCAGGTCCTGCCAGGAGCCTGCTCCAGCGCGGGGTTCCCACGGGGTCACAGCCCCCTTCGGGCACCCACCTGCTCCGACGTGGGGTCCTCCATGGGCTGCAGGTGGATATCTGCTCCACCGTGGACCTCCATGGACTGCAGGGGGACAGCCTGCCTCACCATGGTCTTCACCACGGGCTGCAGGGGAATCTCTGCTCCGGCACCTGGAGCATCTCCTCCCCCTCCTTCTTCACTGACCTTGGTGTCCGCAGGGTTGTTTCTCTTACATGTTCTCACTCCTCTCTCTGGCTGCCGTTTACGTCTGTCCCAACTTTTTTTTCCTTCTTAAAAATGTTATCACAGAGGCGTTACCACTATTGCTGATTAGCTCGGCCTTGGCCGGCGGTGGGTCCGTCTCAGAGCCGGCTGGTATTGGCTCTGTTGGACACAGGGGAAGCTTCTAGCAGCTTCTCACAGAAGCCACCCCTGTAACCCCCCCTCCTTGCCACACAAAGCCAATACATACATCCATTTGCCACAATTGTAAAGAATGCAAACCTCATGGATTTACGGCTCCAGGTGAATTTGTTCCCACAAGTTGACACTCAGAACATGTCTGTGTAATGGCTTTTGCATCTCCAATGGTTATTCCAAATTGTTTTGCAAGTACCTTTGCTGATTGATGAAAAAACCCATGTGAGATTCTAGCTTGTCCTAGCTTATCTGGTGAAGGTCCCGTCCACGCATGAGCCACCAACCGATCTACTGTTGCATTTCCTTGTGCTATTTCTCCTGGCAGATTCGTGTGACTTCGAACATGACTCACAAAATAGGTGTGTAACCTGTCATTTAACAGGTACCACAATGTTCTAAACTGTTGGTATAAATCCTCTTGTTTACAGTGTTTCAAAATAGCTCTTTCCATTCGTTGTACTACCCCAACAACATAAAGCAAATCGCAAATAATATTTACAGAAACATTCGACCATAATTTAAACGCTTCAATTACAGCTTGCAACTCTACTTTTTGCACCGAGCCTTCACAATGAACCACGTGAGTCTTCCATTCGTTGCCTTCTCTCCACACTACACCAGCCTTTCCTGATTTGCCTCCTCCATCGGTAAATGCTGTAGGTCCTTTAACAGGGTGCTGACTAAGTTTAGGTATTGATTCTAGCCCTGTGTTTTTCCAAAAGGTGAACATTCGATGACTCGGGTAGCGAATACTTAGTTTCCCTGTGTAGCCCTCTATTGCAGTTTGAAGTGCTACAGAATTCTGCAAGCCCCATTCGCAATAATCTTGTTGTAAGGGAATTAACAATTTCCCTGGTTCCTCACCAGCTATTTCAATTATACGTGATCTTCCTTTGATTATTAACAATGAAAACATTTCCAATCTGGTGGTAATTGTCTTTTTGGGCTGGAATGGTGCAAACACCCATTCTAAAATTCGTAAAGGATCTTTTTCAGCTTCCAACCACTGCAATATAATAGCATACGGATGTTGGTCATGATTTATTATGGCTAATTGAAGTTCAACATCTCCCACCCGTCGATCTCCGTATGCTGTTTCTAATTTTTTGGTTATCCCCTGTAAAGCTAATTCAGCTTCCTCTGTTAACGTTCGAGGGGAATGTAAATCGCCCTCTCCTGTCAATAATGTTAACAATGGACTCATTTCCTCATTTGTAATGCCACAAATGTTTCTCACCCAATTTAGGTCTCCTACCAACTTTGGACATCATTTAATGTCTTGATTTCTGTTCTCAATTGCAGTTTTTGTGGGAAAATAGCTGTTTGCGTAATTTTCCAACCCAAATAATTCCAGGGAGATTGACATTGAACCTTTTCCGGTGCAATCTGTAGCCCTACTTCTTTTAGCTTAATTGTTAACTCATTGATCAGTTCAGGTTTATTTAATTGGCTTCCAGCAAGCAATATATCATCCATGTAATGATATATTATATACTGAGGCCATTTCTCTTGTACTGGTTTTAATGCCCAATCCACAAAAATTTGACACATCGTTGGGGAATTTTTCATACCTTGTGGCAATACCGTCCAATGATATCGTTTCATTGGTTCAGCTTTGTTAACAGATGGTACTGAAAAGGCAAATCGTGTTGCATCCTGTCCATGCAAAGGAATGGTAAAGAAACAATCTTTTAAATCAATTATCAAAATGTCCCAGTCTCATGGAATCATGCTCGGGGATGACAACCTAGGCTGAAGGGCTCCCATGTCTTCCATAACCTCATTTATTTTTCTTAAATCATGTAAAAGTCTCCACTTTCCACTTTTCTTTGGGATTACGAACACAGGTGTATTCCACGGACTCGTTGTTGGTCTAATATGTCCCTTTTCCAATTGTTCTTGTACCAGCTCCTGCAGTTTAGCGACCTTTTCCTGGGTTAGCGGCCACTGATCTACCCAAACCGGATCATCAGTTTTCCATTTTAATTTAAGGGTTGGTCGCTCTTCAATGGCCGCTCCACAAAATGCTTAGGATTGCTGACAATGGTACAACTCATCTGCCCTAATACATCCCGCCCCAAGAAGTTAACTGGTATAGGAGCAATGTAGGGACGCACTGAGCAAACATAACCATCAGGATTTTTGCATTTTAATGTTACTGCACTTTGCATGGTGCTTGATGTTCCACCCACCCCCACGAGTCCATGGGCTGGATTGACCAGCTGCCAACTTGATGGCCAGTCTTTGCTTGAAATTATTGTCACATCTGCTCCTGTATCAACTAATAGCTGACAAGTCCAGAATTTGGGTTGATCTTGAGGGTGTAAAAACTGAATTTGCAAGGTTGGCTTTCTTTGTCCAATATCTAGAGCCCAGAAAATCTCCGGTTCTCCCGTGGAACCAAAACCGTTTGTCCCCCTATGTTGTTTTAGAGCATTGGGAACCTGCGCTTGAAAAGGAACGAGTTGTGCAATTCGGCTTCCAGCTGGAATGTTAACCGGTGGCATAGGTGTCCATACCATAACTTGAATTTGTCCTGTAAAATCAGAGTCAATTACTCCTGGCAAAACAAACAATCCTTTCCTAGTTGTTGATGATCGCCCTACTAACAACACATTCAGTCCAAACCCTAATGGTCCACATGCAGTTGTTGGAATACACTGCACGGTTGTATCAAAAAGCGTTGTTTCTACTGCCGTGTCCAGGTCCACTCCGGCACTGCCTGCTGTCCGGGCGGAGAGGCTTGCCAGGCAGCCTGAGTGGCCGGTGCTATTTGTGTCGTCGCGCGGTTCACCGGCGCGCTCTGCTGGCCGTTTCCCGCCATAGGTGGTAGTGGAGAGCTATTCTTAGGATATTTAGAACGGCAAACACGAGCCGTATGGCCACCCTTCTGGCATCTTGCACAAACCTGAACTGGCATTACAGTTTGTTGTTGATACTGCAAATGATTTTGTCCCGGTTTCCCTTTAGCCCGACATTGTGCTTTTAAATGGCCGGGCTTTCCACAATTGTAACATTTTTTTATCCCCTCTAAGTGCAACTGCAAACGCTTCTGCTAATGCATTCATTTGGAATGATGTAGTTCCAATCTTGTTACATGCCTCGACCATATCGACAAGGCTGGCATTTCTGGTTAATGCCATCAAAAGCTTTTTACAGTCAGCATTTGCATTCTCTACTGCCAATTTTAGCGCCAAAGCATTCTGAGCCTCCACACTCAATACTTGTTTAGTTACTGCATCTCTTAGTCTGTCAATGAAGGACGTGTACGATTCCTGGGGACCCTGCTTAATCTGCGTGAACGACATAACATTTCTACCCTCTTCTGGCAGAGTCATCATTGCTTTAAACGCCATTACTGAAGCAGTTACAGAATCATAGAATAGAATCATAGAATCATTTCGGTTGGAAAAGACCTTCAAGATCATCAAGTCCAACCATTAACCATGCCCCCTAAACCATGCCCTGGAGTACCCTGTCCACTCGCTTTTTGAATGCCTCCAGGGATGGTGACTCAACCACTTCCCTGGGCAGCCCATTCCAATGTTTGACAACCCTCTCAGTAAAAAACTTTTTCCTAATATCTAACCTAAATCTCCCTTGCCTCAACTTGAGGCCATTTCCTCTTGTCCTATCTCCAGACACCTGACAGAAGAGACCAACACCCACCTCACTACAACCCCCTTTCAGGTAGTTGTAGAGAGCGATAAGGTCTCCCCTCAGCCTCCTCTTTTCTAGACTGAACAACCCCAGATCCCTCAGCCGCTCCTCATAAGACTTGTGCTCAAGGCCCCTCACCAACTTGGTTGCCCTTCTCTGGACACGCTCAAGCAGCTCAATGTATTTCCTGTAGTGAGGGGCCCAAAACTGAACACAGGACTCGAGGTGCGGCCTCACCAGTGCCGAGTACAGGGGAACAACCACCTCCCTGTTCCTGCCGGCCACACTATTTCTGATACAGGCCAGGATGCGATTGGCCTTCTTGGCCACCTGGGCACACTGCTGGCTCATATTCAGCCAGTTGTCAACCAGCACGCCCAGGTCTTTCTCTGCCGGGCAGCTTTCCAGCCACTCTTCCCCAAGCCTGTAGCGCTGCATGGGGTTGCCGTGACCGAAGTGCAGGACCTGGCACTTGGCCGTGTTAAACTTCATACAATTGGCCTCAGCCCATCGATCCAGCCTGTCCAGATCTCTTTGTAGAGCCTCCCTACCCTCAAGCAGATCGACCCTGCCTCCCAACTTGGTGTCGTCTGCAAACTTGCTGAGGGTGCACTCAATCCCCTCATCCAAATCATCGATAAAGATATTAAACAGAACAGGGCCCAACACCGAGCCCTGGGGAACACCACTCGTGACCCGCCGCCAACTGGATTTCACCCCATTCACCACTACCCTCTGGGCTCGGCCATCCAGCCAGTTTTTCACCCAGTGAATAGTGCACTTATCCAGGCCACGAGACGCCAGCTTCTCAAGGAGTATGCCATGAGAGACAGTGTCAAAGGCCTTGCTGAAGTCTAGGAAAATAACATCGACAGCCTTTCCCTCATCCACTAGGCGGGTCACCTGGTCATAGAAGGAGATCAGGTTGGTCAAGCAGGACCTGCCTTTCGTAAACCCATGCTGACTGGGCCTGATCCCCCGCTTATCCTGGAGCTGCCGTGTGAGTGCTCTCAAGACAAACCGTTCCATAATCTTTCCCGGTACCGAGGTCAGGCTGACAGGCCTGTAGTTCCCCAGATCCTCCCTCCGACCCTTCTTATAAATGGGAGTCACACTGGCAAGCCTCCAGTCCTCTGGGACCTCCCCTGTTGACCAGGAACGCTGATAGATGATAGAGAGTGTCTTGGCAAGGACCTCCGCCAGTTCCCTCAGTACTCTTGGATGGATCCCATCAGGTCCCATAGATTTGTGAGTGTCCAGATGGCGTAACAGGTCCCTAACTAATTCCTCCTGGATTAAGGGGGGTATGTTATGCTCTTCATCCTTACCTTCCAGCTCATGAGGTGGAGTACCCTGAGGATGATTGGACTCCCTATTAAAGACTGAGGCAAAGAAGGCATTAAGTACCTCGGCCTTTTCCTCATCACTGGTTGCTACGTTCCCTTCTGTATCCATTAAATGAAAGATATTCTCCTTGGGATTCTTTTTACTGTTAACATATTTGTAAAAACATTTTTTGTTGTCCCTTACGATAGTGGCCAGATTTAGTTCTAGCTGAGCTTTCGCCTTTCTAATTTTCTCTCTGTATGTTCTAACAAGATCCCTATACTCCTCCCAAGTTGCCCGCCCTTTCCTCCAGAGATTATAAACTCTCCTTTTTTTCTTAAGTCCTAGTAAAAGCTCCCCATTCAGCCAGGCCGGTCGTCTTCCTCCGCGGTTTGACTTGCAGCACATGGGAATAGCCTGGTCCTGAGCCATTAAGATTTCCTTTTTAAAGAATGTCCATCCCTCCTGGACCCCTTTGCCCTTCAGGACCGTCTCCCAAGGGACTCTCTCAACCAGTGCCTTGAAGAGGCCAAAGTTAGCCCTCCGGAAGTCCATAGTGGTGGTTTTGCTGACCACCTTCTTTGCCTCACCAAGAATTGAAAATTCTACCATTTCATGGTCACTAAGCCCAAGACAGCCTCCGACCATCACACCTCCCACCAGTCTTTCCCTGTTCGTAAACAACAGGTCTAGCAAGGCTCCTCCCCTGGTTGGCTCACCCACCAGCTGTGTCAAGAAGTTATCTTCCACACACTCCAGGAACCTCCTAGATTGTTTACTCACTGCTGTGTTGTATTTCCAGCAGATGTCTGGAAAGTTAAAGTCCCCCACAAGGACAAGGGCACACGATTCTGAGACTACTGCCAGCCGCTTGTAGAACGATTCATCCATCTCTTCAACCTGGTCAGGCGGTCTATAACAGACTCCCAGCACAATATCTGTCTTATTGGCTTTCCCTCTCATCCTCACCCATAAGCATTCCACCTTGTCATCAGAATCGTGTAGCTCTGAACAGTCAAAACATTCCCTAACATAGAGAGCCACCCCACCACCTCTTCTACCTTGCCTGTCCCTTCTGAAGAGCTTGTAGCCACCCATTGCAGCACTCCAGTCATGGGAGTCGTCCCACCATGTTTCCGTGATGGCGACTAAGTCATATCTATCCTGCTGCACGATGGCTTCCAGCTCCTCCTGTTTATTGCCCATGCTGCGTGCGTTGGCATAGATGCATTTGAGCTGGGTCATCGAATCCACCCCTAACATCGGCATGCTGCCCCCAGGCTCATCTCTGGTGCACCTAGTTTTATCCCTTGCCCCCTTCGAACCTAGTTTAAAGCCCTTTCTATGAGCCCTGCCATCTCATGAGCAAGGATTCTCTTACCCCTTTGAGACAGCTGGACGCCATCTGTCGCTAGCAAGCCCGGTGCTGTGTAAGCCTCCCCATGACCAAAAAACCCAAAATTCCACCTATGGCACCAGCCTCTGAGCCACGTATTGACCAGGTGTGTTTTCCTGTTCCTTTCAGTGTATTTCCCTGCCACTGAAGGGATTGAGGAAAACACTACCTGTGCTCCCGATCTTTCTACTAATCGTCCCAGTGCCCTGAAATCCCTTTTGATTGCCTTTGGATTCCTCTCTGCAATCTCATCACTGCCAACCTGCACAACTAGCAATGGGTAATAATCAGAGGTCCGAACCAGACCAGGGAGTTTCCTGGTAATGTCTTTTACCTGGGCCCCAGGGAGGCAGCAGACTTCCCTGTGGGATGGGTCAGGTCTGCATATCGGGCCCTCTGTCCCCCTTAAGAGGGAGTCGCCTACAACAATTACCCTCCTTTTTCTTTTTTCTGAGGATGTGAGAATGCGTGGGGATGCCCGATTGGGCTTAGGCACCTCCCTAGATAGGGCTTCATCTACACTCTGATCTTTACTGGCCTGGTCCTCAACTTCCAGAGCCCCATACCTGTTGAGTAGGGGCAACTGGGAAGGTGAGGGAGACCGGGAGTGGATTCGCCTGCCTCCCCGAGCAGGGACCTGTATCCAGTCCCCTCCATCTCTTAGGTCCCCTCCTGCCTGGTGGCAGGAGGGCAGGGGAACCTCCACTTCTTGCGGAGCCTCCATCTGCTGCCCCTGCCTCAGGGATGGTAGGGTGTGGGCCCACCAATCTATCTCCCTCTCACACTCCCTGATACTCCTCAACCTTTCCACTTCCTCCTTCAGCTCTACCACCAGGCTGAGCAGATCACTCACCTGGTCACACCTCACATAAGAGGTGTCCCCGCTGACCTCCATCATTTCTGATAGACTCAGGCACTCCCTGCAGCCAGAGACCTGGACAGCTGCATGTTTACGTGGGACCTCTGTCTGCGTTGCCATATTTTTCCTAACAATGGCTTTCCCCCGAGTGGCAACCATACCTGGGTCTCCCTCTGGGCCGACACCCACCACTTGAGCAGCCTGCTCGAGCTGGGAAGAGGGGGGGGCTGCGCCCTGCCTGCACGAACTGCCGCGCAAACTGCCGCGCCACGCCCTGTTTGCCCGTCCTGGTCGCCGCGCTCCTGGTCGCTGGCGCTCCTCAGGGCCGTTCAAATCTCCCGCGGTTGCCCCTGGCAACGCCCACGCCGCGTCAGCCTGTCCCGCGAGAGCCGCCGGCTCCGGCCGGGTCCCTCCGCCCTTCCCCGGCGCTCCCGGGCCTCGGGAACCTCCCTGTCCGCCTCAATCTAGCGCTTAGCCGCCGACTTACCGTCGCCTCCGCTGGCCTCGCCGCTGACTGAACGCTGCTGACCGTTACGCCGCGTTCTCAAGGCCTCTATGGGAAACTTTGCCTGTAATCTTGGATCAGTAAATTTGCCAGTCCCAGTAAGGTGATCTATCCCTATTGCCTTCATGGGGTCATCATCGGGTCTATCCAAATTTTTTATAGCAACTTCTTCACACAGTCCCCTCCATCTGTCTCTCCACAACATTTTCTGAGTTGGCTTTAATAGCATGCTGGCTAATTGATCGCAATGCTACGGAGTCAAAAGTTGAGCTCCGAAAATATTGTCGAGCAGTGCTTCAGTGAAAGGAGCCGTCAGCCCATAATTAAGGACTGACTTGCGCACTTCTTTTATCAAATCCCATGAAAAGGGATTCCATTCATTTGGATTATTTGCCCTCACTATAACAGGATAAGCATGAGGAACGACCACTCCCTCGCTTGCTGCTTTCTTATGTATTTCTCTCCAGTAGCTTCTCAAGTCACAGCCCAAGCCTTCAGCTACATCGTAACTTGGCGGCGGTTTTTCTTTTTCTAAAGAAATATCATCTCGGGGAGGTTCTGACCAATTATCATCATCGTCAGGTAAAGGTGGATATAAACCCGTAGACGGCTTAATCGGGTGTATTTCTTTCTCAGGGTTTGGTGGTAGAATAGGTGGCGATGCCTTTTTTGGCTCCGGTGTATCTTTTACTGAACCATCCGGTAATGTCATTTTATGACAAGTACAGTCAGAGGGACAATGCGAACAAGATGACTCACTGGTATCGTGTCTGTCCTCGTCGCCTTTTACCGACACCAATACTGTTGGATTCAAAATTGAATTTGCCTCCGCTGCCACCTTTCTTTCTGCCCGTAAGGATCGTATATTGTCAAAAAGCAACCGCCAAGTAATAACCAGTTCTTCAGCGTGTTGATCCTCTTTAGAGATCACATCCCGTAATTTTGTTCCAATTTCCGCCCAAATATCAGGCTCAAATGCAGTAGCCGTTTCAACAGGATAGCCCTGAACTCGGCACCATTTCAATAACCTTCTCACGGAGGATTCATTACATTTAATTCCTCTCTTAGAGAGTATATGCAGTAGGAGTCTGACTATTGCCCTTTCCTCTGAGGACATGTTCTGCCCCATACTGCCCCTGGTTGCTCACCTTCCTTTCAGGTGTCTTCTTAGCCTAGGCTCAGCTTCCCTGCTTCAGTCCCGCCGACAGCAGTACCTCCAACCAGGGCTTCTCCTGCCGCGTCTTCTGCACTCTCAGGGCCACGTCGGGTTCACCATTTGCAGGAGGTAGAAATAAACGGACGCCTGCAATCTTGAAAGCAGATGACCCTTTATTGCTAAAACACACACATATTTATAATCATATATTCTGCAAAGTCATTGTACACGCGCACAAGCATAAAATATGATTGGTTATACCAACTCTGTACACACGCATAAACAGAAGGCATAATTGGTTATACCAACTAAACCATGCGAAACTTGTCTCAGTCTAATTGGTCAAGATAAACTGCCAAATTGAGGTTCTTTGTGCCAAGTTCCCTTTATCGTGGAATGCGCACCTGTGTTCTTCTAATTGGCATCTTTCTTTTTTTGTCTTCTTGTTTATTCTGTTCAAGGTCTTCTAAAGGCATCTGGAATGCTCTTGTGACCATTAGCTAAATATGTTCCCACATTAAATGTTTGACAGATATAATTAAGCAATTTTATATATGCAAGGAGATTTTTGCAACAGTGATATTTGTCTGAATTTTCCACATTCTAATACATAGAACGATGTTTAACAACAAGCATAATATAACAGAAATGAGTAAAATTATCACAGGATGTAACATTCAATTTAAAGTTCCTGTTGCTGTTGGTGACCATTTGAATAAGGTATCCCACCAGTGGTGTTCTCCATCTTTCTTTACTCTTTCCAGAATATGAAGTATCTTTTCTGCATCATGATGGACAGTAATTAGGGTTCGTTGTCCGTTGTCTCAAATTTGTGTTAGCAATTGGTTTAGGTCATTATGTTGTAGCAGTTTTCTCACCAATGTAAGATTCATTCCAATGGGAGTAGGCAGTAAGTCATTATAAGATGTGTAGTTAGATTGTAGCAATTGGTAAGTCATGACAGGAGCTGAATAGTTAAAATCGCATCCTATCATTTTGGTAAAATTACAGACACAGATATTTGAGTGATTATATAACTCCACAGTGGTATTGTCTGTAAGTATAGAATCACAAAGGGTTCTCATACAAACACATCCGTTTCCAACATATATAAGCACAGTTTCAGGGGTTTCATCAGGATGTATTTCAAAATGACAAAGATTTTGTTCAGTGTCAAGACAAATGTCTTGAGCCTTAATGGTATTACTTTTGCAAATGAATCCTTGGTGTTCCCGTACAACGCATGCATCCATATCAAGAGTTTGCCATTTGTTTCCTTCTTGTAGGGCCCATACTCTATGTTCTATGGGATAGAGTATAGTTCCATGGTGATTTAATCCCAGCGCAATGATTGGGTATATGGTGTATACCAAAGCACTGCGTATTGTCAAAACAAAAGCTGTGGCTTTACTGGTGGTATGGTCATAAGTGAAATTGTTTAGATGCCACCAAGATTGGAATTCTCTTTCAAATTTAGTTGCATTATCCCAGATTACCTTTTGAATTTCAGTGGGTAAGATGCCCTCATCACCTTCTCAGAATTGCTGCCACAGTAGATTGTATCCACAATTGGGCTTGGATACAGCTAAGAGCTAGAGAAACATTATTTTGGGTAGTGCTTAATGCATTGGTAATTAGCTGGTGGTCTTTTTCATTGGTTCTTAGGTAATATATCAGCCAAAAGCCATTGACTAGTTCCTAATGTAGTCAAAGAAGATTGTAATGCATGTTCTAGATTCTGTAAATTGCTGGTTGCCGAGTTTATTTTGTTTGCTAACACTTCAGCATCTATGCTGTTTAGTATTCCTAGTCCTGTTCCTAGTATGCCTGTTACATCTCTCCTTGATCATTTTGGAGAGGTGAGAATCCATCCATGTAACCATACTAACCATCCTGTATAGAATGTATTCAGGAATGGAGAGCAGGTAGGTTCAATTGCAGAGATATCAACCTGCATTGATAGTTCCACTCATTTGAGAGACCATGTCGGGTTAAATAACACTCTTTGTTGTCCTATGTTTTTAATTATGTAGGGTCCAGTATTAAGAATGTGAGGAGATAGTTTGATGGGGGGCTGAGTTGGTAAATTTGGCTGTTTGATTTCAATCCTGAATTGAAGGCCTAGGTCAGAATGAGAGTTGAAGTCTGTCCACAAACACATTATGTATGCTGAATGAGATATAGTAAAAATATACCAACATTCCTGTTTAAAAGGACAGGTATGTATGTTGTGTCTTCCTTCAGTGTAGTTTACAATGATGTGTAAAGTCAATGTCATACATCTAGTGTGATTTTTCAATTTGGCATCCTATTGAAATGGTATCTCCCTTAATTCCTTTCAAAGATGGAATTTGTTGATTTGCATTTTTGTCTTTAATCATCCATTCCTGCCTGCAAAAGGAGATGTTATTGTGTAGTGTTGTCACAGATAAATTTAGATTGAGCATAGGTGTGTCAAAAAGTATGTATGCATCAGCCCATGGCCACCCCATCATACACGAGCTCTATAAGTTGCGTTTGCTAATCATAAAATCAAACAATAATTCCACACCATGTTGTCGTGGTTTAAACCCAAACCGGGAACAAAGCACCACACAGTCGCTCACTCACTCCTCCCCCCCAGCCCCGGCCACGGTGGGATGAGGAGAAAATATAA
This sequence comes from Harpia harpyja, assembly GCF_026419915.1. Lineage (NCBI taxonomy): Eukaryota > Metazoa > Chordata > Aves > Accipitriformes > Accipitridae > Harpia > Harpia harpyja. The sequence continues at coordinate 21,176,291 of NC_068968.1, read as the reverse complement.
AGAAAGGCTCGTCGGTCGAGACAAGGACTGGGAGGGATCACTCACCACTTGTGGTCACAGGCAAAAGACAGGCTCAACTTGGGGAAGAAACAAAATCAATTTAATTTACTACAAATCAAATCAAATCAAAACAAGGATAATGGGAAGTAAAACCAAACCTTAGAACACCTTCACCCCACCTCTTCCTCCCTTCCCAGCTCAACTCCATTCCCTGTTCTCTCTACCTCCTCCTCCCGGCGGCGCAGGGGAACAGGGGAATGGGGGTTGGGGTCAGCTCGCTACACATTGTCTCTGCCACTCCTTCCTCCTCAGGGGGAGGACTCCTCACTCTTCCCCTGCTCCACTGTGGAGTCCCTCCCATGGGAGACAGTCCTTCATGAACGCCTCCAACGTGAGTCCTTTCCGCGGGCTGCAGTTCCTCACAAACTTCCCTGGCATGGGTCCTTTCCGTGGGCTGATCTTCAGTCACAAACTGCTTCAGCGTGGGCTTTCCCATGGAGTCATGGCCATCTTCGGGGGCACCTGACTGCTCCGGAGTGGGCTTCTCCACAGCCTGCAAGTGGGCATCTGCTCCACTGCTCACCTCCACGGGCTGCAGGGGGACAGCCTGCTATCTCACCACGCGTTGCAGGGGCATCAACCTCCTGAGGTGTCCCTCCTCCCCCTCCTTCTTCACTTACCTCGGTATCTGCATAGGTGTTCCTCTCACATTCCAATCCCACCACTTAAATATGCCCCTTCTTAAATCTGTTATCCCAGAGGTGCTACCACCGTCACTGATTGGGTTAGCCTTGGCCAGAGGCAGGTCCGGCTTGGAGCCAGGGCTGCTTCTAGCAGCTTCTCACAGGAGCCACCCCTGCAGCCCCTCCCCCGCTACCAAAAAACCACACCACAGAAACCCATAACACATGTTTACCCCAGAAGCAGAGTGCGAGTATAGGTTGTGTGAAAGTGAAATTGTACCAGCAGTCTGGTTCCGAGATCTTATGGCAAGATTTCTCATTGGTTTTGCTCTAGAAAAATTAGTGTAGTATATTTTGATTTCTGTGGGTTTTTCGTGGGTAGACCCATTGATTGCCCAACACCCTATTTTTATTTCCTCTCCTGGTAAGGCCTGAAGTGATAGTGTTGCCGAAATCCGGAATAAAACTCCTTAACAGCAATGAGAAGTTAAGAAGCAGGCACTCCTTTATTGCAGCGCTGGGCACACGGGGGATCGCTCCACCTATCGTGTGCCCCTGTCTTGTCTAACAATACAGTTAAATACACACCTGTTATACATATTCACTAGATTTCCAAGCAAAATGTTAATTCCTTTTCAATGATTGGTCCTTCATACCACCTTATTAATATTCCTATGTTAAAACAATCATTGGTCAATTTCACTTAACTCTACGAGATGGGAAGGGTAAGGGGGTTTCCAAGCAGCAAACTGGTGTCCATGACGGTTTCCTTAGTTTTTGAAACAAAACATAGAAAGACCAGTATCTTCCTGGTGAGGTTTCTATGGTTTGCTTATTTCAAACTTAACAATACTAAGGTTCCTATAGTCACACATAACACAGTTCCTAAAGTTTCTAAGTTCCTAAGTTCCTATGACTACATTTCAAACTTAACACTCCCATACCTATGTTTCACAATTTTCTACTTCTTAATCAAACCAAACTCTTATATATATATAATTGGATTTTAATTTCTTTATCAGAATATTTTCAACATTCCCCCCTTTGAAAGTTTTGAAAATCATTTCAATACTTTCACTATCATTTTACTAATCACTTACTATATGGTGGAGGAAACTCTGAGATTGTTTGTCCATCTTGCTGTATTGCAACAGCTTGGATGATCATGCGATTAAAAGAAGTTTTACGAGTAATTTGCCTTTTCAAAAAGTAATAAATCAAAATGATCATTACAAAAATTATCAACAAGGTTAATATTGTACTAATCAATGATTTGATCCAAGAACTCAGATTCTAACCTAATCCCTTAAAGATCTTGTGTATCCAACTCTCTTGCATATCTTGTTGCAACTCTTGAGTGTCTTTCTCAATTTTTCCCAATAATTCCAAATCATGTTCCACATCCTGAGTTACATTCGGAATGTGTATACAACAATGGTCTATTCTGTCTTTTAAATATCCACACACTCCGTGTTCTTTGAGTAAAAACATATCTAAAGCCATTCTATTTTGCAGAGTCATTTTGGAAGTGGCCTGTAATTGTATATTTAGATCTCTAAATCCTTTTCTGGTCACATTGGCCAGTTTCTCTACTTGTCCTGTTAGTTGGTACAGCCAGTCTCGATTCCTATATATTGCCAAAGGGGTTAGTAGAGATTCTAGGGTCCAACTAATTCTAACTCCAGTGGAGGGTTCATTTCATTCATCATCTATTTCTGATCTTTTTGCCCGTTCCAATTTTAAATTTTCTAATGATCCTTTAAAAGGAGACTTTTTCCAAATTGGGCATAATGTTGGCATTCCCAAAGTGATTTGTTTTACCTTCCCATCAAGAGGCAGGTGGGTTGTCCAGGTTTCATCACTCATTGCCTAAACTAAGTGTCCTGGACTCTGAATAGTAGTTTTTCTGCAACTAAATATTGTTCCTCTTTTAGGTTTAAAGGTTTCAGTCAATTGAAGATCATTTTTAAGTCCTCTACACAAGCAGCCATACTTCACGGCTGCTGCTAAAGGTGGAATTCTTTGGATTGCCATGTCTTTAGTACTGCAATTGTATATTTTCTCACATTTCCACCAAGGTATTGAATTTTCCTTCTTTCTTAATGTACTCCCTTTGTCATTTACTGATGGTCAAGTTGTAAAAATGGTTCCATCCCAAGTAAAACACCAAGGAGCTTTAGCCATATATTGGAATTGAGACAGTATAGTCATAGACCACACTGAGTCCCAACTAATTGTCCCTTCTAACATTGTCTGATTAGCCTTGTCACATTTCCATTCCATGATCATTCGAGTTATATTTTTCTTAACTTGTTCATCATAAGTACAATATCTTACATTATGAAATCTCCCAACTTTAATAAAAACAGAATTTAATAATTTTTCACAATCTGCCCTGCTCCCTGGAGACTTCCATTGTTTCTTGATAATTGTCACTTGTTCTTGCCATCTAACTACTGGTCTTTGTTCACAGTGGTTAGTCACATTTCTATGTTCTAAATTAGTTAAATTCATTGTCAAAATTCCCCATGGAACAGATTCACCAACTGCCCTTGGTATTGGTAAACAGGCAGTAATTTGTGTCACATTCTGGAAATTAGCAAATCCCTTAATCAATCCTACCATCAAATTTTCTTCCTGAGTTTTCTTTGGGAGGTAAATTAATTGTTCAGCTTGTCTCTTATTTCTTGCCTTTTTCTTCAGTTCAATTTGTCCTGGTAGATACTTGCCTTTTCCTTTATCTCTCATCCAACTAATTTCTAATTTGTCAGGATCAAATTCTGGAATCTGAGTAAAGTTACATCCCAATCCCAGAATACCTCCATAGTTCACTGTTACTTGTTGTTCAGCCACAATCTCAGACCAGACCCCCACCAATATGATTTTCCAAATCAAAATGCATTTCCCCCAGATTCCAAAATTATATGGAAAATTAGGCATGCTTCAAAGTCAGTTTTAAGGTTCTAGGGTCTCTATATATAACTTTCCAAGATGATGGAGCTTTCTTCACCCGAGTATAGTGGATCCATGCATCTGATTCAGCAATCTTGACAGCGGTGAAAGTAGTCAACAATACTTGAAAGGGTCCTTTCCAGCGTTCCTGAAGAGGTTCAAAAGTCCATGTCTTCACATAGACATAATCACCTGGTTGGAAATCATGTACTGGATTTTCCAAAGATAAAGGTCTGTTCCAAACAATTGTACTCCGAAGCGCAGTTAGAGTTTTTCCTAAAGAGAGCAGATAGTTATACACATCTTGCTTTCCTTTTAAATGTATGTTCAAATTTGGCTCAGGAGATTCATAAGGTTTACCATATAATAGTTCATAGGGACTGATTAATGTCCCACTCTTTGGCTGAACCCGAATTCGTAAAAGGGTCAGTGGGAGTGCTTGAGGCCATTTCAAATTAGTTTCCTGACATATTTTACTAATTTGTCTTTTCAATGTTTGATTCATTCTTTCCACCTTCCCACTAGATTGTGGTCTCCAAGGTGTGTGTAAGTCCCATGTAATTCCCAAAATTCTACTAACACCCTGGACCACTTCTGCAACAAAATGGGAACCTCTATCAGAAGAGATTCCAATTGGTACTCCAAATCTCGGGATAATTTCTTGTAATAACTATTTAATGACCTCCTTTGCTTGATTGGTCCGACAGGGAAAGGCTTCTGGCCATCCTGTAAACGTATCAACCCCCACCAGAATGTATCGATACCCATTCTGTCGAGGTAACTCCGAAAAATCTATTTGCCAATAATCCCCTGGTTCCATTCCTGATTTCAACATTCTCATTTGAACCTTCCTTTTTACAACTGGATTATTCTTTAAACATATCTCACATTTCGCAGTTGTCATTTTAGCTATTTCTAGCATTTTTACTGATACTACTTGTCTTTTCAAAAGAGTTATTAATGCTTTTGCCCCCCAATGACATTCCTTATGTTTTGTCTGTATTATTTCCCTCATTACAAATGGTGGAATTACTACTTGTCCTTTTGATGTCACCCACCATCCTTCCAAATTTTTCCTTGCATTTAATAGTCTCCCTAATTTCTCATCCTCCTCTGAATATTTAGGTTTTTCCTTTGGTATTGCAATAGTTTTTGTAGGAATTAATGCCATTTGTAGGGCATTCCTTTTGGCTGCTTCCCTAGCTGATTTATCTGCTAATCTGTTCCTTATAATCTCTTTTGTATTCCCTGACTGATGTGCTTTACAGTGCATGATTGCTACTGCAGTTGGTTTCTGAACTGCTTGTAGTAAATGTAAAATCTCCTCTTTATATTTAATGTTGGACCCCTGAGAGGATAATAATCCTCTTTCCTTCCATAAAATCCCATGGACATGGACCACACCAAACGCATATTTCGAATCAGTCCAAATATTCACTTTCTTTTCTTCACTCAATTCTAGAGCCCTTGTCAAAGCCACTAGTTCCGCCTTCTGAGCTGAAGCTGTGTTTGGCAAAGCATTGGCTTCTATAACTGATTTTTCAGTTGTTACCGCATATCCTGCATAGCGGATTCCATTTTCAACAAAGCTGCTACCATCTGTGTACAATTCCCAGTCTGGATTGTCCATAGGTACATCCTTCAGATCCTCTCAACTGGAATATACATACTCAATGGTAGTCAGGCAATCATGTTCCAGTTGTCCTTCTTCCTGTATAGAACTCAAAAAGACTGCAGGATTAGTCAAATTAGTGGTTTTCAAAAGTACATCATCTTGCTCCATCAAAATTACCTGATATTTCATCATTCTGCTTGGGGAGAGCCAATGGCCCCCCTTTTGTTCTAATACTGAGATCACCATATGTGGTACATATACCACCATCATCCTTCCCAAAGTCAATTTTCGGGCCTCCTGTATTATCATCACAGTGGCTGCTACTGCTCTCAAACAAGCAGGCCAGCCTTTACTTACAAAGTCCAATTGTTTGGAAAAGTATCCAACCGGTCGCTTCCAACTTCCCATCTTCTGAGTCAGCACTCCCAGTGCAAGGTGTTGTTTCTCATGTACAAATAACTGGAAGTCTTTAGTCAGATCCGGAAGTCCCAGGGTTGGTGCTGTCATCAGGGCCTGTTTTAGATTCTTGAAAGCTCTCTGCTGATCTGGACCCCATTCAAATGGTGGACCTTTAAGAGCTTCATATAAAGGTTTAGCCAACAGACCATAGTTCATTATCCATAGCCGACACCACCCAGTCATTCCCAAAAAGGTTCTCAATTCGTGGGTATTTCTCGGCTCCGGGATACTGCAAATTGCTTCTTTGCGGTCTGTTCCCAACTGTCTTTGCCCTTGTGAGATTTCAAAACCCAGATATATCACAGTCTGTTTTGCTATCTGGGCCTTAGTTCTAGAGACTTTGTATCCGCTTAACCCCAGAAAGTTTAAAAGATCAATTGTTACCTTTATACACGCTGGTCTCTCCTCTGTTGCTATCAATATGTCGTCTACATACTGTAGGAGCAAATGTCCAGGTTTGGGACCATCTCGTTTCCACATCTCAAGTTCTTTTGCTAATTGGCTCCCAAAAATTGTTGGACTGTTCTTGAATCCTTGCGGCAATCATCTTGTCCATGTCAATTGTGTTTTTCGTCCTGTTTTTGGATTTTCCCACTCGAAAGCAAATAATTTTCGACTTCCTTCTTCCAGGGGTATACAAAAGAAAGCATCTTTTAAATCAAGCACTGTAAACCACTGGTGATTCTCCCCTAGAGCTGTTAAAAGTGTATATGGATTGGCCACTACAGGATGTATGTCTTTCACTATCTGATTTATCGCCCTCAGATCCTGTACTAATCTATATTCTCCTGATGGCTTTTTCACTGGTAAAATTGGAGTATTATATTCAGATTCACACTCCTCTAAGATTCCATATTCCAAAAATTTATCAATTAATTTCTTGATTCCCAATCTAGCCTCAGGTTTAACTGGATACTGTTTTAATCTCACTGGTTTCACATTTTCCTTCAGTTCTACTTTTACAGGCTGTGCCATCTTAGATTTTCCAGGTATCTCTGTGTTCCAAACTGTAGGGATCACAGCATCATCAACTTCTTGTGGCATCTCCTGAATCTTAACCTTCTCTTGTATCATCAATATTTCTCCTGTCTTTGATTCTGGTATCTTTAAAAAAATTTCTCCTCCCTCAAAAGCTATCTGTGTATTCAATTTGGATAACAAATCTCGACCCAACAAGGGTATCGGACATTCTGGCACATACAAAAATTCATGTGTAATTGCCTTATTTCCAAATTTTAAATCAAGGGGTTGAAAGAATGGTCTATTTTCTTGTTTCCCAGTCGCTCCAATTATATTCGCTGTTTTATTTCCCAATTTCCCTTTATAAATATTCAAAACAGAATATACTGCTCCCGTATCAACTAAAAATTCAACTTTATCATTTCCCAGCTTAATTGTAACCAGAGGTTCAGCTGGGTTCCCCTCCGGTCCCCTTCATTCATTTAAAGTCATCATTTTTGCTGACTGCCCCATAAAAATCAAAGTTAATTGTTGTTGTTCTGCCTCTGTTTCCAATTTCAAATCAGTATATTTTTTAGCAGTTTCCTTCAATTTTTCCAAAAACACAGAGGGAGATTCATTTTTATCTTGCTTTATCTTATATAATTTAGACCAATTCAAAGCTTTCGGCATTGCATGCTTTACTCCGTACAATACCCATTTTTGATATCGAGTTAACCTTCTCCTGTGTACAGGGTCATTTGGATCCCACTGGGGATCTCCCGAAGGAAAACTCTGTTCCAAAGTTCCAGAGAGCATTTCATTCATAAGTGCTGCCTCTGCTTGTGCTTTTCCAGTTTTTAATACCATCTGTTTTTCAGTACTATCCAATAAATTATTCTCCCTGACTCAATACTCCTTTCCCATGAATGTGAGGGAGAGAGATCCTGCTCCTCCCTTGGTGGGGCTATTTCTAATTCTAGTTCCATTTCATCTTCTTTTGGTACTGTACATCTAATGCACCTCCTTCCAATATCACAAGCCGAACAACAACTCAGCTTTCTTATTTTCTGAAGTTAATGTCATCACCAAATTGTCTCGACTAATTAACTTGCATTCCTTTTGCCAATCCGTTCTCTGCCTCAAATAAAAGAACAGATCCACATATGGCACTTTACTCCATTTACCCTCTCTCCTACAAAATAACATTTACTGTAATATAGTATTATAACTTAAAGTTCCATTTGTTGGCCACTTTTCCTGCTCTTCCAAAACATACAAAGGCCACCAATGATTACAATATTCAATCATTTGACTTTTACGTAAATCATCATGTAATTCACTCCAATGTGCCAATAAACATCCCAATGGTGATGTTTTTGGTATCTTTTCATCAGTGGTTATATTTCCCATACTCTTACTCTTGAATAATTTGGCTAATGCCATTATACTTATATATCAAATACCAAATGCACCAAATATCAAATATCAAAGTTCCAAATATTAATAATCAAATATCAAATGCCAAATATCAAATATCGAGTATCAAATACCAAATATCAAATACCAAATACCAAATATCAAATACCAAATAAATGCAAATGACAATTGTCCCAGATACACAGATGTCCAACCCAGCAATAGCTTTCGCTTATGACTTACGGGCAGACTTATCCCAGATACACAGATGTCCAACCCAGCAATAGCTTTCGCTTATGACTTACAGGCAGACGCCTAGGCTTCTCCACAGACGGGTACCCTCTGAGCCCCAACCCTGAGAAGCTTTCGCCGCGCCTTACGGGCAGGCTATCCGAACAGATTCCAGAGAAGAAGTGCCTTACCCTTTCTCCAGGGAACGTTGCGAGGAGCTTTGTGAGTCGAGAGCGATGGTTCCCCCCGAGAATCCCTCGGTGCCGGCTGGAGTTCGATCACCACTCGATCTCGTCCAGTCTCACTCGCAAGGTCCCATCTGGGTCGCCAAAACTGTTGCCGAAATCCGGAATAAAACTCCTTAACAGCAATGAGAAGTTAAGAAGCAGGCACTCCTTTATTGCAGCGCTGGGCACACGGGGGATCGCTCCACCTATCGTGTGCCCCTGTCTTGTCTAACAATACAGTTAAATACACACCTGTTATACATATTCACTAGATTTCCAAGCAAAATGTTAATTCCTTTTCAATGATTGGTCTTTTAATCATACCACCTTATTAATATTCCTATGTTAAAACAATCATTGGTCAATTTCACTTAACTCTACGAGATGGGAAGGGTAAGGGGGTTTCCAAGCAGCAAACTGGTGTCCATGACGGTTTCCTTAGTTTTTGAAACAAAACATAGAAAGACCAGTATCTTCCTGGTGAGGTTTCTATGGTTTGCTTATTTCAAACTTAACAATACTAAGGTTCCTATAGTCACACATAACACAGTTCCTAAAGTTTCTAAGTTCCTATGACTACATTTCAAACTTAACACTCCCATACCTATGTTTCACAATTTTCTACTTCTTAATCAAACCAAACTCTTATATATATATAATTGGATTTTAATTTCTTTATCAGAATATTTTCAACAATAGTATTTGTTGAATGTTGTTATTATTGTGAGATATCCTAAATCCTTTTATGTCTAATGTCTCCCATTTCCATGTATCTTTTAGATATGCATCATCTCCATGTATCACCAAGGTAGCAAGGTTCATGTTTGCCTTATTTTCTGGTGTCATTCCAATGTTTTCAGTATAATTTACTAGTGCATAGTCCCAAAGGTCTCATGTCTGGACCAAAGGAATTATACTTATCCCAATCAAGAGAAAAATTGAGATTAATCTGGGGATAAACTGCTATAGTCGTTGTTGCCATCCATACAGATCCATTTTCTCCTGAAAAAGAAAAGAAAGAAAAGTTTCGGTGGGGAAGGCCAAACGGGTTACCCCTTTATGATGTAGGATAAATCCACCTAGCACTGATTCTATGTCTTGCACCAGTGTTATCAGTAGCTTCCCAAGCAAGTGGGCCACGAAGAACATGTCTTTCACATCTAATGTCGCCATCCATGGGTGTGTGGCTGCTTGCAAAGTAGCTGTTAAGTTTGCAATGTTTGGTACAGCAGCTGTTAACAGGGCTGTATTGGCATTCAAGCACCAATAATCAGTTGTTAAACGCCACCTCCCATCCAGTTTATGGACTGGCCAGACAGATGAATTATAAGGGGAATGGGTTCTAGAAATAATTTGTCTATTCTCTAAATCTGTTATTACTTCTGAAATTCCATTTCGTGCCACAGCAGAAATCGGGTATTGTGGCACATCAGTGATCTTTGAATCAGGAAGTGCAAGGGCTGCGTGGAGTATACGCACAGTAGCCTCCTGTTTTTTGTCAGGGTTGGGGTTTGAACCGAATGACCACACACTACCATCCGGCAGGTGCCAGGTTCAGCCGTTCAAAACATCTATCCTGGTTTCAGCTGGGATAGAGTTAATTGTCTTCCTAGTAGCTGGTACAGTGCTATGTTTTGAGTTCAGTATGAGAAGAATGTTGATAACACTGATGTTTTCAGTTGTTGCTCAGTAGTGTTTAGTCTCAAGTCCAGGATTTTTCAGCTTCTCATGCCCAGCCAGGGAGAAAGCTGGAGGGGCACAAGAGGTTGGCACAGGACACAGCTGGGGCACCTGACCCAAACTGGCGAACAGGGTATTCCATACCATGTGACGTCCCATCTAGTTTAGGAACTGGGGGCAGTGGGGGCGGGGGAATCGCCGCTCGGGGACTAACTGGGCGTTGATCGGCAGGTGGTGAGCAATTGCACTGCGCATCATTTGTACATTCCAATCCTTTTATTATTACTGTTGTCATTTTATTAGTGTTATCATTATCATTATTAGTTTCTTCTTTTCTGTTCTATTAAACCATTCTTATCTCAACCCACGAGTTTTACTTCTTTTCCTGATTTTCTCCCCCATCCCACTGGGTGGGTGGGTAGTGAGTGAGCGGCTGCGTGGTGCTTAGTTGCTGGCTGGGGTTAAACCACGACAACATCAAAGCCTAAAATATTTTCATTGTGATTCTTGATAGCAAAGCGAGTAGATAACATACGCTTCTCGCCCGGGAGCCATAAATTTACTTTTGCAGTTTGGCACAGAACACTGGCTCCATTTACTCCAGTGATTTTAACTCTTTGCCATCCAGGTCTTACACCCAGCTTCTCAGCATCATGTTGTGTTAAGATTGAAATTTGTGCTCCCGTATCATTAGGAATTTTACTAATTGTTGTCGAGGACCAATTGGAATCAAAATGTATGGGCCATTGTTATCAATCCATTGATAAGATTGTACTTGCCAGACCGACAGACCAAATTGTTGTCCGGGCATTACTAGTTTTTTGTTTCCTAATCTTTGGGAGAAAAAGGGTTATTACTCCCTCTCGGAGGAGGGGTAGGTGTCTGAGTATTTGGAATATTTCCTTTCCAAGTGTCATCAGTATATTTTTGAAGTGTATGAATTAGACTCTGAATAGCACTGGCACTCCATCTTTGAATTGCAATTCTAGGGATACCTAGTAGCAATGCTTGATTGTATAATTCTCTCCACTTCTGAGTTTTGGATTGGTGATCAGTGGGTTCCTGTACTGGGGGGGTTATCTTGGGATGATTGTTTAAGTTGCCTAACATTACGATTTGTCTTTTTGGTTTCATCTGGTAGATCATCCCATCCTGTTTCTCATCCATAATTTATGATGTCGTGCATTAATGTAGCCCAGGTAGGGAGATTTCCTCACACTAGGGCCTCTTCCTCATTGTCAGCAGCTTCTCTTATGGCCAAAAGGGCATTAAAGTCTGCGTCTCTCCTGATTTCATCTCTTTTTGCAATGAGGTAGGGTTTAAGCATAGCAGGGGCTCCCTTAATTAAAGGCTTTAGCATGTCAGGATCCACAATTGCTGATATGGGAACATTGAGGGCTGCATTCATGCATGGCCTGGATACAGGCAGCTTTTGTAATAGCTGTAGAGAGCTCGTTCAAGGATTTGATGGGTATTACTAGAGGCTCTCCTCTCTCTAAAACATCTATTCCACCAGCCCAGTATGCCACTCTACTTGTTATCAAGTGGGGATCATCTGGGGGTATGGATCCAGCATTTAAAAAGACACCAGGGCCCCAAAATCCATTGGCTTCATCTCCATTAAGTAAAATTCTATCTCCCCCAGTTAAACACGCTTGCCATAGGTATTCAGTTTCAGTTTCGCCTGGCTTATGGCCGTAGCATTCTTGTAAATTAGCTATTTGAATTGGATCAAATGGGGTTGTTTTTCGGGTACGATCCCCTGCTCCACCCTGAGGTCCAGTGGTTTCCTCTGTTTTTATAATGGGCCTAGCCTCATATTCAGGGGGGGTTTAAAGGTAATGGAGGATATAGAGGATCATTTTGTTTTACATAGTCATCATCAGGGTTGCCCCATATGCTTCCATCCCATTCTTCAGGGGATACAATTAGTTTTCTAATTTGCATGATGTCAGGGGGGTGGGGAGCTTGCATAAGCATCATTTCAACCTTTTCCTCTAACTTTTGTTTTTTCTTTTTCTTCCTGTAACTGTTCCTGCACCTGCTCAATTTTCAAGGACAGTAGTAATTCAGTTGTTTTTCTGCCTTCCATTTCTTCCTTTAGGTCTTTTTCTCTTTTAGTCCTAAACTGATAGTCTGCTTCTAAGCAGGTGCCTAACATTTTGCAAATGATTCCCTTTCCTTTTCCATCCTTTATATTGCCTCTGGCTGACTTTAGTTGTTCTTCCATGGATTTGCAATTATGGTAATTATCACAAATCCATTCATCAGAAAATTTGGGACTTGGACTAATTCCATGTTTTTGTAAGTAAGATGGGGCTTTGAGCAACCTGATCAAGTGGAAGATGTCTCTGCCCATGGCAAGGGAGTTGGACTAGATGACCTTTTTATTGTCCCTTCCAACCCAAACCATTCTCTGATTCTATGATTCCATGATTCATTGCTTTGAGCCCTACCAAATAGAGAAGGTCCTCTGTTAGGTATAAGACTTTTCTTACCCTACAAGCTGTACACAAAAATGTTGTATGATCAAAAGTTACATAAAGTAGAGAGATTGGAGACGTCCCATGTAGATCAAGAGGTTTCTTTACACTTTCAGGACAAGGCAGACAGTGTATCAGTCTTAAGCATTCCTCTCTGTGTTCCGAAGCTGTGATGTAATTAGGCATTGAGTAATTTTCATATGGGTTTGATCATAATACATCAAAGCAATATTATATAGAAATATAATATGTAATACAGAAAGGTATCAGCAAACTTTAACTTGTGTTTTTATAATTAGGTACTCTTAATGCATTATGCTGATTTGCATTGAAGTTTCTTGCTTTTATTCAAGTTCCTAGCTTTATATCTTCAGTGAAGTGAATGAAGAAGAGTTCAATGACATAATGGCAATGAAACTTATAAAGCCTTCTGATTGACAGACAATTTAGCAAGTTAACATTTAATTTGGTAAATTTTTAACTTACTGTTAATGTTGGTTGATATCTGTCTTCTCTTTACAGCCATCTTATGCTAAATTCCATGATAATATTACTTATAGTTTCAGAAAGAGAGCATTGTGTGGTTAGGCAGTAAAAGACTGACTCAGCCTCTGAGCTCAGGTCATAATTCATACTAGAAGTGGATGCCCTTATAAAGAGTGTGATTATGGATGTTATGGATATCTGCACCATCCCAAAACAGACTCAGAAGCACACATCAACCATGTGTGTGTGTGTGTGTGTGTGTAAACGAGCATGAAGCAAATAGAGTTCAGTTGTGAAAAGAATTTGGTAAGAGGGGATGGTGGCCCCCAAAGAAGTGGCTTCTGTAAAGTATGGGTAAATAGAATAAATATTCTGAATCTGTTTCACAAAAGGCTTGTTCTTATTTCATCTGGAGAGCAGCCGGGACTTGTTTGGCTCTTTGCTCCAGTTGAGATCTAACCCTAGTGATCTTGACAGAATATAGATATAGATAAACAGGGTGGCTTCCCTTCTGAAGCCCTGACTTGTTCATAGCTAGCTAAAAGAGGAAAATGCAAAAAGAAAAGTGCACCACCAGCCAGAAACATGTCCCCCCAAAAGATTCTCTGACTTGAAGGGGGAAAATAAAGGCTCCAATCATGGCAGTAATGAGAAAGGCTTTTTAAGAATTTTAGAGCACAACTTGAGAGTGGTCTTGAACCTCGTTATAATGAATGAACCCAGACAAATCATAAAATAGAACCCAAAATTTCCAGATTTCCAGCTGAAACAGCAGAATACTCATACATTGAGCTGAATCCTAGAACAAGTCATGATTATGGACAGATGAAAGTTAGGTCCATGAGGATAATAAAATTGCCTTTAGTTCTTTATTGAAAAAAAATGCTCTAAAGATCTTCTAAGACCTTAAGTCTTGATGCATTCCAAGAAAAATAATAGTGAACCAATTGCAAGTTTCACTTAATAAAGGTGGAAAGCTTAACAATGTTCCAGCCACCTGGAACAGTAAAAGATCGACATATAGACTTGCGTATTTTTTTCTGGCTGCAAATACATAAAGATGCCTATCATGCTACGAGAGCTAATGTAGAAGACAACTCAAACCTCTATTTCTGCTCTCCATACTTGGGACTCAATTAAAAAAAGCCAGAAGAGACACCACTGATTTTCTCAGTAAAAGCTTGGCAGGTCCCCTGAATGAAATCTGTGAAGGGAACCTTGGAAGTGCAGCTTTGGCTTGAAATACTCTATCATAAGTCAAGAGAAACTTCAGAGGGTCCCACAGTCTGCAGAAAATTAAAATGGGTTATGTAACAATACTTAAGCCTGGTAAAAAGCAACTGTTGCTTGCATTGGTCTGCAGCCTTCTGGTGAGGACCTGGAGATGTTGTAGAAAGACTAGATGCAGTGGACTACCTAGATACCAACTGACCAGTATAAGAAGCACTAGGTCTAATGTGTCAGGGTTTTAACCATTCTATCCTTTTTATAATGTTTTGTTCAGAAAAATAAAAAAAAAGACCCCAGTTTGGGACCCTAACAAGAGCAAATCATTAGTGATAAACCATCTTGAAGTGAATGTTAATTCAAACTAGTGCAGGCATTAACTTCATATTAAGGCAGTGATGCCACAGAAACTCAGAAACAGGGAAGATTTATCTGCTTTTGCCAAAAGCTCTAAGTTAATCAGAGACAAAACTAAAAGACTCCTCTACCCACTGCAGCCTATTCAGAAGTAGAGAGACTTGTGAAGCTGACTTTGTCTTCCAGCTATTGTTTTCTCTTGCTTTGAATGACAATGTTCTCTCAGTGCTTCAAGCAGCCGAAAGCTTAATGAGAACCCTCCTTTAATAATAGGATCCCCAGTTCAGGAAAGTTCTTAAGCACATGCTTTAACCCTATGGAACTAAATAAGACTTAAAAACATAGGTAAATTTAGGTGCATTTTTACATTCATAAGTGTTCTGCTGAGTTCTGGTGCTACAGAGCCACTGCATATGATCTTACTGGCTGCAGTGTGCATTCATAGGGAGAAAATGCTTCCTGTGATTGTGATATTCAGTGTACTAAAGCTTGACTGATTGCAGTGTAACAGCCTTTAAAAATAGTAGCATATCAATTTAACAAAACAAGATTATCCTCAAATAGTCAAGCAGTTCCAGTAAAGCAAAAATAGCAACAATTTACTATTATCTTTGTAGCTCTCTAACTGGGAACAAGTCTGCCTACCTCCAGATATAGAAAAGATCAAAAAAGGTCTGTGTCCTGGTTTCAGCTGGGATACGGTTAATTTTATTTCTAGTAGCTGGTATAGTGTTATGTTTTGGGTTCAGTATGAGAAGAATGTTGATAACACACTGATGTTTTCAGTTGTTGCTAAGTAATGTTTAGTCTAAAGTCAAGGATTTTTCAGCTTCTCAAACCCAGCCAGCAAGAAGGCTGGAGGGGCACAAGAAGTTGGGAGGGGACACAGCCAGGACACCTGACCCAAAGTGGCCAAAGGGGTATTCCATACCATGTGATGTCATGTCTAGTATATAAACTGGGGGGAGTTGGCGTGGGGGGAATCGCTGCTTGGGAACTAACTGGGCGTCAATTGGCGGGTGGTGAGCAATTGCATTGTGCATCACTTGTTTTGTATATTCCAATCCCTTTATTATTATTATTATTATCCTGTTATTAATATTATTATCATCCTGTTATTAATATTATTATCATTATTAGTTTCTTCCTTTCTGTTCTATTAAACTGTTCTTATCTCAGCCCGGGAGTTTTACCTTTTTTTTTCCTGATTCTCTCCCCCATCCCACTGAGTGGGGGGAGTGAGTGAGCAGCTGCGTGGTGCTTAGTTACTGGCTGGGGTTAAACCATGACAGTCTGGCCAACAAAATTTGCCTCTATAATAATAACCTTTTAAAATCAGTAGAATTAAAAAAGACCAAGCAGTGATTATTGGAATAATTTTTGCTTTCAGCTCTTCTTAGATTGCTGAGTTTTGAGTCTGTACAAGTAGAATATGACTTCAATAAAATGTAAAGCTTTAATGAATCAGTTTCTGCTGTCACTCCTCTAGCCATTGACTGTCATTGATCTATACATTAGAGCAGGAAACAATATAATGCAAATGTAAAACAGCTTTAAAAACAACTCTTTCTTCACAATGTAGTAACGCCTGGAGTGGACACAGCAATATTAGTATTTTGGCTGTAAACACACACATATATAACCAATAGTTTTGGATCATTAAACAATGCAGTGCTCATTTTATGAATTACAGAACTTAGTCACCAACATCCCAGTAGTATTTATCTACTGTATTTCTAGCCTAAAACTGCATATTAAGGAGTGAGCAATTTTCACAACTGTAATGAAATGTCATCACCTTATACCATCTCTTAGATATCCGCACAGAAACATGCTCCAGGCTTTCTTTGCCCTCTGTGTTTACAGACCATTTCACTGGCATGCGCTCCACAGTCCTGCTTTAAAATTAGTGTTAAGAATATCTTGACAGGTACTGCAGCACTGTATAAGCTGATACTCAGAGCTCTATACCATTTATAACATACCACTCGATACCTCTGAACAGGCCATGATTCTCCTTTCCTCTGTAGCGTAGCTCTGTCTTCCATCAGACTCAAGCTCTTCTATCAAGATCTAACAGTTTTTTCCAGTGATGTAAGCAACTCCTTTTTTTGTGGAGAATGATATCTGGCCATCTGTGCCTGCACTGATGGGTGTTTCCTTTCAGGGGCTTGTTATTTTTAGAGGTGTAAACTCCTAATTTAAGAACCTTACACTCCACAGGAGGAAACAGCTAGATGGAAGGGACTTAAGCTCTACATGATCCATTTCCTAGTAGCATCTCTTCACTATTATGTGATTTCTCTTGCTTTTCATCCTAGAATGTATTTCCACAAGTCATTCTGAAGTCAGAGATCAATTGCCATCTCACTAATGTATTCTGGGACTCAAGTAGGAGTACATCTTGTCAATATTATGGAACTTTAATACAGCTGCTGGTGAAAAGACTGTAAGTCCATGGGCAAGCTATCAAGCTGGAAGAGTACAAAGGCGGCCACAACAAACTGTTTGGACCAAGAGTGATTTTCTTCCTGGCTGTCTTTGTTTTCAAACTAGAGTTCCAAAGCAAGAACTTGAACCAAAGAGAGTAGAGCATTCAAACTCGTTTACTTTTTATTAGTTCTTCATATACAAAAGAAGCTTGTGTAAAATCACCAAGGATATAGTAAGCCTTAAAAGAGATGGGCTAGTTCTAACATGCTAAGTATCTATGACATATTCAAAATAGATGGAAAATAACTGAAAACAAAAACTTATCCGAACCAGGAGCATCAATATTTTTCTCTTTGTCACAGATGTCAATGTGTGCACAAAAATGAGTCAGATATTTCCTGGAGGTAGAGCAGTACTGAAATAAATAAAAGTATTGGGTGCACTTTTTAATGCAAACGGAGGAAACTACAAACTGCAGAGAAAATGATGATATGCTGCCTGTTATAAATACATCTTCATTAAGCTTAATTTACACACTGCTCAACTTTCAAATGGAATTGAGCTTTGCCCATATTTGTAAGCACCATATTTTCAAATTAAAGATGCACACATATAAAACCTGGGGAAAATTTAAATGCAGAAGCAATGTCAAACCAGAACATGAAAAAAGGAATATACTTCAACTTTGTGAATATAAGCAGTATCATGTGGACACTAAGTAGGTGCCCAAATAGGGGGCAAATGGACTAATAAATACTAAATAATAATGACTTCCTACTGTGGTGGGTTAACCCTGGCTGAATGCCAGGTGCCCACCAAAGCTGTTCTATCACTCCCCCTCCTCAGCTGGACAGGGGAGAGAAAAATATAACAAAGGGCTCATGGGTTGAGATAAGGACAGGAGAGATCACTCACCAATTACCATCACAGGCAAAACAGACTCAGCTTGGGGAGAATTAACTCAATTTATTACCAATCAACCAGAGTAGGGTAATGAGAAATAAAACCAAATCTCAGAACACCTTCCCTCCACCCCTCCCTTCTTCCCAGGCACAACTTCACTCCCGGATTTTCTACCTACACCCCCCCAGTGGCACAGGGGGACAGGGAATGGGGGTTGGGGTCAGTTCATCACACATTGTCTCCGCCGCTTCATCCTCCTCAGTGGCAGGACTCATCACACTCTTCCCCTGCTCCAGCGTGGGGTCCCTCCCACAGGAGACAGTCCTCCACGAACTTCTGCAATGTGGGTCCTTCCCATGGGCTGCAGTTCTTCACAAACTGCTCCAGCATGGGTCCCTTCCACAGCGTGCAGTCCTTCAGGAGCACACTGCTCCAGCGTGGGTCCCCCACGGGGTCACAAGTCCTGCCAGAAAACCTGCTCCGTGGGCTCCTCTCTCCACAGATCCGCAGGTCCTGCCAGGGGCCTGCTCCAGCAGAGGCTTCCCACGGGATCACAGCCTCCTTCGGGGACCCACCTGCTCCAGCATGGGGTCCTCCATGGGCTGCAGGGGGACAGCCTGCCTCACCATGGTCTTCACCACGGGCTGCAGGGGAATCTCTGCTCCGGTGCCTGGAGCACCTCCTCCCCCTCCTTCTTCACTGACCTTGGTGTCTGCAAGGATGTTTCTCTTACATGTTCTCACTCCTCTCTCCGGCTGCCGTTTCTGTGCCAGCTGCAATTTTTTTTCCCTTCTTAAATGTGTTATCCCAGAGGCACTACCACTATCGCTGATTGGCTGGGCCTTGGCGGCAGGTCTTAGAGCCGGCTGGTATTGGCTCTGTCAGACATAGGGGAAGCTTCCAGCAGCTTCTCACAGAAGCCACCCCTGTAACCCCCCCGCTACCAAAACCTTGCCACGCAAACCCAATACACCTACTTTGTGATAGTAGTTCTCTCCCTTGCCACTCAATTCCAAGTTTTAAGTGTGTTACAGTATCGTAGTGGTCCTGACTGGAAAATCATTGTACATTGAGGAGTTAGTGATCTACATAACAGTTAACCTGAGTAGGCCCAGGCCTGTGCTGTGCTGCACTATACTACATGTACAGCATGGCCTTCAGGCCTGTGTTGTGCTGCACAAATCCCTTGCCTGCAGGATAAAGTTAGCCTGATGGTTGTAAAAGAAGAGCCTGCAGGCAGCTCCCACTCTGTACTGACAATTATGCCACATGCATGGCCTTGCCTTTATCTTACAGTGCAACAAGAAGTTCTCATGTGAACATCCTTTCTGTTTGACAGTAGAAATTATAGAGTTGTTTCCTTGTAAGAAAATCCTATAATAACTAGAATGATCAAAATGGGAGAAACATTTCTATGGATGATTGTGTGGATTGTCCGGCTCATAGTTCACAAATGAGTTTCACCATGTCTAGTGCACACAGGCGACTCATGGGGGGTTACAAAAGTGACCCAGCCTTGGGTTGCCTTGAGGCTCTGTCTCTCTGCAGAGACGACTCACGGGGAGCTGTGTAGACAGCTTAGCCCTGGGTTGTCTGATAAGCCCTAAAGTAAACAGGGCAGTGGCTGCACCATTCAAAGAACCAAAACCTGAACTGAGCCTTGAAATACCTTAACAAATAGTATGCCCTGAGTCTCAATCCAACCACTATCCAGTTGCTGAGGAAGCAAGGTAAAAAAAAAAACAAAAACCCCAGAACCAGAGGGTTTCAGCTTCGGTTTCAAATGACAACCTTGTGTATTCAAACAATCACAGACCAGCAAAGGAAAGATAAGGGGAAACTCCACTCAGATATACATAATCCATTTAGGCCTATATCATAATCCACTCAGACATAGTCATACACACCATTCCACAAGTCAGGGGATAAAAACTCTAAGATTCAGGTTGGAAATGGGGGGAGTCACTTCTCTAACCATGCAGTTGGCTTGCGAAGGAAACCCTTCCCCCCCCTTGATCGGGACACCGGTTGAGGTAACTTCCCTGGGATTGAGAGCCCTTACCTGGAGGGATAAGTGAATATTGTTTATGCTTTAAGTTTGTAAATGCGTTTGTGGTTGTCTGTGAATCGCTTGTGGTTGTAATAATGTACTACTCTTGCCTTAAAAAATTGCAATAGTGCATTCCTCCATTGTATCTGTAAAACCTGCAATAGTGGCGTGTTAAGTCTGTAAGTGAAGTTCAAATAAGTCGTTTGCTTGAACCTTGCAGTTAAGTCTGCAAGTGAAGTTCAAGTCGTTTGCTTGAACCTTGCAGTTAAGTCCTTTTCCGTCACAGTGATATCTACACAGCATGCTGCAATATAAGTTATTATTCACTACTACCATCACAGGCAGATGTTTTGCCACTTCCTGGGAAGCAGGGCCTCAGCACACCTAACTGCTACTTGGGAAGACAAATGCCATAACCACAAAAGTCCCTGCTTCCTCCACCTTTCCTTGAGCTTTATTGCTGAGCACAACATCATACAGTATGGTGTGCTGGTTTTGGCTGGGATAGAGTTAATTTTCTTCATAGAAGCTGGTGCGGGGCTATGTTTTGGATTTGTGCTGAAAACAGTGTTGATAACACAGGGATGTTTTCGTTACTGCTGAGCAGTGCTTACACAGAGTCAAGGCCTTTTCTGCTTTTCACACCACCCCACCAACAAGTAGGCTGGGGGTGCACAAGAAGTTGGGAGGAGACACAGCTGGGGCAGCTGACCCTAACTGACCAAAGGGATATTCCATACCATATGACACAGTCAGCAATAAAAGCTCAGAGGAAGAAGGAAGGGGGGGACGTTTGGAGTTATGGCGTTTGTCTTCCCCAGTAACCATTACACATGATGGAACCCTGCTTTCCTGGAAATGGCTGAACACCTGCCTGCTGATGGGAAGTAGTGAATGAATTCCTTATTTTGCTTTGCTTGCACACACGGCTTTTTCTTTACCTATTAAACTGTTTTTATCTCAACCCACTAGTTTTCTCTCTTTTACTTTTCCTATTCTGTCCCCCATCCCATTGTGGGGGGACTGAGTGAGCGGCTGTATGGTGCTTAGTTGCTGACTGGGGTTAAACCACGACAGTCCTTTTTGGCACCCAACGTGGAGCTCAAAGGGTTCAAGATAACTACATTTTTGATTGGAATGTCTTACATCGAATTTATTTATTTTCGAATTTATTTTTGCTGCTTGCTGTACTGCTGATCATCTTACTCTGCTGTGCCTGGGAACATTTTGATAACAGCAATGGCAATGCGCCTGGGCTGGCAGATGGCCAGGGCATCGCTGCTGTTTCTGTACTGCTGTACTGGACAGGCTGGAACTCCAGTGTGAACTTGCATTGAAGGGACTGTGACCTGTAGATGAGTCCATGCAGGAGCAGGACACCCCGAAGCATCTGTGGCCATGGATAAGCCCTCGCCAGAGCAGGTACATCTTGAAGCGTCTGTGGCCGTGGTTATGTCTGTGCCACAGCAGGTATACCTCTGAAGGGATTGTGGCCCAAGGATAAGTCCACACTGGAGAAGGTACACCTTGAAGCATCAGTGGCTGTGCATGAGGTCATGCTGGAATACCTCAAAGCGTGTGGCCATGGATAAGCCCACAACAGAGCAGGTACTCCCCTGGAGGGACTGCAGCCATGGGTAAGGCCACGTTGGAGCAGGTTCACTCCTAAAGGGACTGTGGCTGTGGGTAAGGCCATGCTGGAGCAAGTATATCTCTGAAGGCATTGTGGCCCATGGATAAGGCCACGCCGGAACAGGTGCACCTCAAAGCGACTGTGGCTGTGGATAAGTCTATGTCACAGCAGGTATACCCCTGAAGAGACTGTGGCTCATAGATAAGGCTCCACCAAATATCCCTTTGGTCAGTTTGGGTCAGCTGTCCCAGTTGTGTCTCCTTCCATCTTCTTGCACACCCCTAGCCTACTCACTGTGGAGGCAGAGTGGGAAAAATAAAACTTCAGTGTTGTGCAAGCACTACTCAGCAATAGCCAAAATACTGGTGTGTTATCAATCAACACTGTTTTAGTCACAAATCCAAACCACAGTACCATAGGGGCTCCTATGAAGAAAGTTAACTCCATCCCAGCCAGATCCAGCATACCTTGCTTGCCAGAGATCAGCTTTTAATGGCAGTGAGACACTCACTATTGAGAACAAGATGAGAACCAGAAGACCAACTACCTCAAGTATATGTATTCCAATGCATGCAGCCTGGGGAACAAACAGGAGGAACTGGAGCTCCGTGCCCAGTCAGAAAGTTATGATATCATAGGAATAACTGAAACATGGTGGGACAACTCACATGACTGGAGGATTGTGATGGATGGCTATAGGCTGTTTCGTAAAGACAGGCAGGGAAGAAGAAGAGGAGGAATCACGCTCTATGTTAAGGAGAACCTTGAATGTATAGAAGTCAACTACGGCAATTGTGGAAGCCCTATTGAATGCCTCTGGGTCAAGATCAGAGGGGTCATCTCCAAGGGGGATCTTACAGTAGGCATCTGCTACTGACCTCCAAACCAAGACGATAAGACCAACGAAGCAATATTTGAGTCACTTAAGCAAGCTTCGGGTCAACAGAACCTGGTTCTTATGGGTGACTTCAACTACCCAGACATTTGTTGGAAGAACAATACGGCAGCTCAGATGTCATCCATCGAGTTCCTGGAATGTGTAGAGGACTGCTTCCTCATACAGATGTTAGATGTGCCAACTAGGAATGAGGCACTGCTGGACTTGCTACTCACAAACCAAGAAAACCTGCTTTGTAATATCTCGGTTAGTGATAGCCTTGGCTGCAGTGATCACAATATTGTGGAGTTTGGGATCCTGCTGAGCATGCTGAAGGTTAGTACTAAGACAAAAGTTTTAGATTTTAGAAGAGCAAACTTCAGCTTGCTCAGAGCTCAGTTGGGAGGGATTCTGTGGGAAGCTTCCATGGAGGATAAAGGAGCTAGCAAGTGCTGGGAGTTTTTCAAGAATGCTCTCCTGGAAGCACAAAAACAGTTCATCCCCTTTAAAGGTAAGGGAAGTAGGCAGAGCAAGAGACCCCCTTGGCTTAACTGCGAGCTTCTGAGACTGCTCAAAACCAAGAGAGAAGCATACCAGAGATGGAAAAGTGGACAAATACCCGTTGAGAACTACAAGGGCATTGCCAGGGCATGCAGAGATGCAGTTAGAAAAGCAAAAGCTCAGCTTGAATTGAAATTGGCCAGAGATGTCAAAAAGTAGAAGAAAGGTTTCTTCATGTACGTAAACAACAAGCAGAAACAGAAGGAAAATATTGGCCCACTGTTAAACAGGAGAGGTGAATTAGTCACCAACAATGCTGAAAAGGCAGAGGTTCTCAACACTTTTTTCCCCTCTGTCTTTACCAGCACTGTTGGGCCCCAGACCTTGGGAACAAAAATCCAGATTGATGCAAACACAGACCCACTGTCAGTGAAGGAAGAGTTGGTATGTGAACTATTACAGGAGCTTGACCCCTAAAAATCGATGAGCCCTGACAATATCCACCTGAGGGTGTTAAGAGAGCTGGCTGACGTCATTGCAAGGCCACTCTCCATAATCTTTGAGAAGTCGTGGAGATCGGGGGACGTCCCAGAAGACTGGAAGAAGGATAATGTCACCCCCATCTACAAGAAGGGCTTAAAGGAGGATCCAGGAAATTATAGGCCCATCAGTCTTACTTCAGCCCCTGAGAAAATTATGGAACGAATCCTCCTGGGGGGCTATCACAAGTCAAATGAAGCACGTGATTGGGAAAAGGCAGCACGGATTCACCAAGGGCAAATCATGCTTGACAAACCTGATCGCCTTCTACGTCAAAGTAACTTGCTTAGTTGATGTGGGGTGAGCGGTGGACATTGTCTACCTGGATTTCTCCAAGGCTTTCAATATGGTTTCCCACAGCCTCTTCCTAGAGAAACTGATGCATTACGGTCTAGACAAGTGGTCCGTGTGGTGGGTGGGGAACTGGCTGACAGGCCACACCCAGAGGGTGGTGGCAAATAGCTCCTTTTCAAACTGGCAACCTGTCACAAGTGGGGTCCCCCAGGGATCGATACTGAGTCCAACGCTGTTTAATATCTACATAAGTGATCTGGATGATGGGATCAAGTGTACCCTGATGAAGTTTGCTGATGATGCCAAACTGAGTGGGGAAGTGGACACTTTGGAAGAGAGCGCCACCCTGCAGGTGTATTGGCTTTGTGTGGCAAGGTTTTGGTAGCGGGGGAGTTACAGGGGTGGCTTCTGTGAGAAGCTGCTAGAAGCTTCCCCTGTGTCCGACAGAGCCAATACCAGCCAGCTCTAAGATAAACCCGCCGCCAAGGCCGAGCCAATCAGCGATAGTGGTAGCGCCTCTGGGATAACACATTTAAGAAGGGAAAAAAAATTGCAGCTGGCACAGAAACGGCAGCCGGAGAGAGGAGTGAGAACATGTAAGAGAAACGACCCTGCGGACACCAAGGTCAGTGAAGAAGGAGGGGGAGGAGGTGCTCTAGGCACCGGAGCAGAGATTCCCCTGCAGCCCGTGGTGAAGACCATGGTGAGGCAGGCTGTCCCCCTGCAGTCCATGGAGGTCCACGGTGGAGCAGATATCCACCTGCAGCCCGTGGAGGACCCCACGCCGGAGCAGGTGGGTGCCCGAAGGAGGCTGCGACCCTGTGGGAAGCCCACACTGGAGGAGGCTCCTGGCAGGACCTGCGGATCTGTGGAGAGAGGAGCCCATGGAGCAGGTTTTCTGGCAGGACTTGTGACCCCGTGGGGGACCCACGCTGGAGCAGTGTGCTCCTGAAGGACTGCACGCCGTGGAAGGGACCCATGCTGGAGCAGTTTGTGAAGAACTGCAGCCCGTGGGAAGGACCCACATTGGAGAAGTTCGTGGAGGACTGTCTCCCGTGGGTGGGACCCCATGCTGGAGCAGGGGAAGAGTGTGATGAGTCCTGCCACTGAGGAGGATGAAGTGGCAGAAATTACGTGTGATGAACTGATCATAAACCCCATTCCCCGTCCCCCTGCACCGCCCAGGGGGTGTAGGTAGAAAATCTGGGAGTGAAGCTGTGCCTGGGAAGAAGGGAGGGGTGGAGGGAAGGTGTTCTGAGATTTGGTTTTATTTCTCATTACCCTACTCTGGTTGATTGGTAATAAATTGAGTTAATTTTCCCCAAGCTGAGTCTGTTTTGCCTGTGATGGTAATTGGTGAGTGATCTCTCCTGTCCTTATCTCAACCCATGAGCCCTTTGTTATATTTTCTCTCCCCTGTCCAGCTGAGGAGGGGGGAGTGATAGAACAGCTTTGGTGGGCACCTGGCGTTCAGCCAGGGTCAACCCGCCACAGCAGGAAGACCTGGATAGGCTGGAAGAGTGGGCCAACAAGAACCTTATGAAGTTCAACAAGGACAAGTGTAAGGTCTTGCACCTGGGAAAACATAACCCAGGAGTGCAGCACAGGCTGGGATCTACCCCGCTGGGGAGCAGCTCTGTGGAAAGGGACCTGGGGGTCCTGGTGGACAACAAGCTCAATATGAGTGAACAGTGTGCTGCTGCGGCAAAGAAAGCCAACAGGATGCTGGACTGCATCAACAAGGGCATCACCAGCAGAGATAAAGAAGTCATTATCCCACTCTACTCAGCGCTTGTCAGGCCACACCTGGAATACTGTGTTCTGGTTTGGTTCCCGCTATGCAAAAAAGATGCGGACAGGCTGGAGAGGGTCCAGAGAAGGGCCACAAAGATGATCAAAGGACTGGGAAGCCTGCCATATGAGGAAAGGCTGAGAGAACTGGGTTTGTTCAGCCTTGAGAAAAGAAGGCTTAGGGGAGACCTTATCACCATGTTCCAGTATTTAAAGGGTGGCTACAAAGAAGATGGAGACTCCCTTTTTACAAGGAGTCACATGGAAAAGGCAAGAGGTAATGGGTACAAGTTACTCCTGGGGAGATTCCAACTGGACACGAGGAAAATTTTTCACAATGAGAACAGTCAACCATTGGTATAATGTCCCCAGGGAAGTGGTGGATTCCCCAACGTTGGACACTTTTAAGATTCGGCTGGACAGGGTGCTAGACCATCTTGTCTAGATGGTGCTTTCGCCAAGAAAGGCTGGACCAGATGATCCTTGAGGTCCCTTCCAACCTGGTATTCTATGATTCTATGATTCTAGTCTGATATTTAGATGCAAATCCTGGTTTTCAGGGTCCTTAGTATGAAAGTTTCCAGTGTTTTCTCCTCTAACTTTTCACTTTTGCTCCTCTCTCTGCTTTCAACAGCCCTTACCTCAGTTTTACTATCTGGGCTACTGAAAAACCAAAAGCAGCATATCTGTCTTATCAGTAGATATGTCAGGGAGAAAGAAGGTTTGTACTAGGCAAACCTTCAGTTGCTCCTTGAAAGTAATTAAAGACCATTATTTTTCCTTCTCGCCTTTCATGATGACCAAGGAATAAGGGCAAATACTGAACAGATATGTCTTCTCTTCCTAAAAATCAGGAAGAGAAAATTCTGTTCTAGAAGCTCTGCAGAAAAGAACAGGAAGAAAGGAAGGTGAAGAACCAGCTTCCAATCCATATAGATGACAGAAAACATGGGGTTAGAGCACGAGATGGCTCTACTTCCAAGTGACAGAAGTATATGTGTATTGGCTTTGTGTGGCAAGGTTTTGGTAGCGGGGGGGGTTACAGGGGTGGCTTCTGTAAGGAGCTGCTGGAAGCTTCCCTTGTGTTCGACAGAGCCCATACCAGCCGGCTCTGAGACGGACCCGCCGCCGGCCAAGGCCGAGCCAATCAGTGGTAGTGGTAACGCCTCTGTGATAACATTTTTAAGAAGGAAAAAAGTTGGGACAGACGGTATTCGGCAGCCGGAGAGAGGAGTGAGAACATGTAAGAGAAACAACCCTGCGGACACCAAGGTCAGTGAAGAAGGAGGGGGAGGAGATGCTCCAGGTGCCGGAGCAGAGATTCCCCTGCAGCCCGTGGTGAAGACCATGGTGAGGCAGGCTGTCCCCCTGCAGTCCATGGAGGTCCACGGTGGAGCAGATATCCACCTGCAGCCCGTGGAGGACCCCACGCCGGAGCAGGTGGGTTCCCAAAGGAGGCTGCGACCCTGTGGGAAGTCTGTGCTGGAGGAGGCTCCTGGCAGGACCTGCGGATCTGTGGAGAGAGGAGCCCATGGAGCAGGTTTTCTGGCAGGACTTGTGACCCCGTGGGGGACCCACGCTGGAGCAGTCTGTGCCTGAAGGACTGCACACTGTGGAAAGGACCCATGCTGGAGCAGTTCGTGAAGAACTGCAGCCCGTGGGAAGGACCCACGTTGGAGAAGTTTGTGGAGGACTGTCTCCCGTGGGTGGGACCCCACGCTGGAGCAGGGGAAGAGTGTGATGAGTCCTCCCCCTGAGGAGGATGAAGCGGCAGAAATAACGTGTGATGAACTGATCGTAAACCCCATCCCCGTCCCCCTGTGCTGCTGGGGGGTTGGTAGAGAATCCGGGAGTGAAGTTGTGCCCGGGAAGAAGGGAGGGGTAGAGGGAAGGTGTTCTGAGATTTGGTTTTATTTCTCATTACCCTACTCTGGTTGATTTGTAATAAATCGAGTTAATTTTCCCCAAACTGAGTCTGTTTTGCCCGTGACGGTAATTGGTGAATGATCTCTCCTATCCTTATCTCGACCCACAAGCTCTTTGTTATATTTTCTCTCCCCTGTCCAGCTGAGAAGGAGGGGGAGTGATAGAACGGCTTTGGTAGGCACCTGGCGTCCAGCCAGGGTTAACCCATCACAATATGAAAAATGCAGGGATAGATCTGTGATTTTACAGAGCTGTGAGCATATGCTAGTCTGAAAGAATTTTCTACCTTCCTCCTGGTGCCATCACATGCTTGGAAAGCATGATGCAGATGATGTGCAGATGATGCACTTCACTATCTTTGGTCATTCATGCAAGCTGTCCACTCTGCCTTTCAGCCCGAAAGAGCTGTATCTGTAGCAAGGATGCTGCCCTGTTGTTCACATGTTAAGCCAATTCAGTCTGTTAATATGCCAGACTATGCTCCAGTAGGCATATTTTCTCTTTGTTTGAAATTTGTTGAATTGCAGTCTTGTGTGTAGGGGGGTGTGGTGTGCGTGTGTAAGTTTACTCCCACTAAAATCCCCAAAATGAAATATGAATTAACAGAATCACTACTCCCCATCAGGATAGATATCCCACCTGCAGTACCAGTAAGCATCTCACCTTGTCATCAGTAGAGCTAGATGTTTGGTTTCTTTCTCTTGCTGGAGCTATAGATTTATCTGGCACTCTGAGGAAATTCACCTGAAAGTAAAGCAGGGAGAGATTAAATACTGGTTTTCTTTCATTCTATATGACATTAACCCTTAGGTATATTGCAAGGAAGAAAGACAAGTGTCCTGAATTCATTGGGCATGATTTCTATCTTATTATACTTCAGGGCAAATACAAAATGGCTTCTTTGCAGATACACTTTCCTATTAGTTGATGTTTTCAGAGGTGGGTTTGTTTTTGGTTTTTTTTTTTAAAGTGTGCATTTTATATAGAGGTGTGACAGATGTGCTCAACTCCTTGGACTAACTAGTGGTAGTTTGGTTCAGGCTCCAAAGGAGGTAAAGGCCTAAGCCGTAACTGGGCCAAGAACTCTGGTTCCAATCTGTTCTCTGGAAACCCACAAAGGAACAGAGTGACATGGTGAACGTCGATGCATATGAGCTTGGAACACCGATCATGCGATTAACACATGAATAGCAGGTGTCTTTTCTAAGACTCATTTATCAAGAATCAAAAAGTAAGTTGTGGGTACAAGGAGTCTCATGCATACCTTTTCCATCACATGTAATTTGACTACAAGCCAATCCCTTTATTCCATAAATATGACAGCCTAAGTGAGCCTTCTTTGAGCTCTCCCTGCTAAGCAGCTGGCTGTGTGGCAGTGATCTCCCCTTGAGCTGGGACAACTCTCAAGGTTGCTCCTCGAGGCAGAGACACCTCTTACCAACTGTAGATCTTCGGTAAGTGACCGATATTGCACATAACCTTGTATTATAGTGCACTAAGATTCTGTATTGGTAACTTTGATTTTTGTCTCGGTAACATTGATTTTGTCTTGGTAACTTTGTTTCTGTCTTGGTAGTTCTGAATCATTGTTATATCCTTTGTGCAGTACAGTAATAGAGTGAACCTTGCCATTGAACTTTGTTAAGTCACACTTTTACATCATATTTCAGTAAAACCACTTTTTCTGATATCTTTGACAGTGGTTCTTTAAGCGGTCTAAATCACCCACTCGTGACAAATTGGCTTAGTCAGCAGGATCCTAAATCAGGATCCACAACAAATTGGCGTAGTTGGCAGGATGGCAAGTAGTATCAATGATTACTTACGGAAGCATGGAATAAGTCTGAGTCCCAAATTCTCAGAAGAATGGGCTTGTGACCACCAGCATGACTGGGGTGCTATCAAAGAACAATTAAAATTAGCAAGAGGAAATACTAAAGATGGTAAAGGGAAAGGAATTATTTGTAAGATGTTAGGCACCTGCCTAGAAGCCACCTGTCAGGATAGGAAAAAACATAATAGAGAGAGACAAGATCTGAGAGAGGAAATAGAAGGCAGGAAGGCAGCTGAGTTATGAATGTCCCTGCAAATTGAACAGCTACAGAAGCAGTTACAGGAAGAAAAGGAGAAAAAACAAAAGTTGGAAGAAAAGATCGAGATGATGCTCATGTGGGCCCTGCATCCCCCTAACCCTGTGCAAATTAGGAAACTAATAGTGTCCCCCAGAGGATTGGGATGGTTATATTTGGGGTGATCCTGATGACTATGATGAGGGAAATGATGAGCCCCGTTCCCCTCAGATTCCTCTGAATATGAGGCTAGACCCATCATTAAAGCAGAACACTCTGAAGGACCTCGGGGTGGTACTCCGCAATATACTATGCGAACCATTCCCTGGGATCCATTGCAATTGACAAACTTACAAGAGAAATATGGCAGAAAGCCAGGTGAAACTGAAACCGAATATTTGTGGCATGTCTGCCTCAGCAGCAGCAACCAAATAATGTTGAGTAGAGATGAAGCAAATGGTTATTGGGGTCCAGGAGTTTTCTTAAACCTAGGACCTGACCTGGTGAATGAAGCCCATTCTATCACCTGTAGGGTAGCTTATTGGGCTAGGGGAATAGATGCCTTGGAACGAGGTGAACCTTCCATAATTCCCAGCCATTCCCTAAGTGAGCTCTCCACTGCTGTCACAAAAGCTGCCTACATACAAGTTATGCACACATGGGGAGAATCCTGTGATACCCCAATATCCGCCATGGTAGATTCTACAATATTAAAGCCACTAAATGAAAGAAGCATGCACTTACATTCTGATTCCAGTTGGCCCTTGACAACAAATGGTGAAATTTCTAATAGATATGGGAGAACAAATTTCAATAGTAACACAACAGGATGCCAAGTAGCTGTGTGTGCGACCCAGATGGCAGAGAATTAAAGTCACCAGAGTAAACAAAGCAAGTGTTATTTGCCAAACCGTGAAAATTAATTTATGGCTCCCGGGCGAGAAGCGCATGTTGTCTACTCACTTTACAGCACAATGAAAATATTTTGGGTTTCGATGTTTTGACCGGACAAAACTGGCGCTTGCCAGATGGCAGCGTGGGGTCCTTCGGTTCAAGTACCAACCCCAACCCCAGTAGAAATTGGGAGGCTACAGTATGCACACTCCGTGCAGCCCCTGCACTCCCCAATTTGAAAATTACAAATGTACCACGATATCCAATTTCTGCTGCAGCACAAAATGAAATTTCTGATGTAATAACAGACTTAGAAAAATGGCACATTATTTCCAGAACCCACTCCCCATACAATTCACCCATCTGGCCAGTCCAAAAGCTGGATGGGAGATGGCACCTGACAATTGATTATTGGCACCTAAATGCCAACATAGCTCCACTAACGGCTGCAGTACCTAATATTGCAACTTTAACAGCCACTCTACAAGCAGCTGCACATCCGTGGATGGCAGTACTAGATGTCAGATATGTTCTTTATGGTCCTCTTGCAGGAGGAGGATAAAGAGAAATTTGCTATTATTTGGGAAGGTATACAATATACTTTTAATAGACTCCCACAGGGGTATAAACATTCACCTATGATTGATCATACTGCACTTGCTGAACTTTTACAGACAGTCTCACTTCCTCGGGGTGTGAAACTGTACCAATATATCGATGATATTCTGATTAGAGGGACCTCCCATGAAAAAGTGGGGGAAGTGGCAGCAGCAGTATGGCAAGCACTATATAAAGCAGAAGCTGAGATCCTGTCTGAAAAATGTCAGGGACAAAGTAGAGAAGTAAAATTTTTAGGTACTTGGTGGATTGCAGGTAGTGCAACAATTCCACTGGACACCCTAAGTAAAATAGAACAATTGAAGATGCCCCAGACTAGGAAAGAATTACAACAGCTTATGGGAACTTTAGGGTACTGGAGGAAACAATCATGTACCTGGATTTTCTATCATTGCTCACCCACTGTACTCACTTTTACAAAAAGGAAAATTGTGGGAATGGAAGCCAGAACATGAAGAGGCAGTTAAAACCCTAATACAGGAATTAAAGACATATCAGTCACTGGCGCCAGTACACCCCCGCAACCCTATTATAGCAGAATGTGGTTTTGCAGAACATGGTACTTATTGCAGTCTACTCCAAACCGGGCCATAAAGGTCTTTAATGTTTAGCTCAACCGCATTTAAAGAGACAGAACAGAGATATTCCAAGTAGGAAAAGGGACTTTTGTCTTTAGTCCAAGCAGTTAAACAAGTTGAGCCACTAACTAGAAGGGTTAACCAGTCTGGAAAAAATGCACTGACTTGTATTGTATTCCCTTTCCAGGAACAATACCAGGAATGATACCAGCACACCTCCCCTAGAGACTGGGTTAACCATCAAAGGATCGCTTATCCTTCTTGCAGGAGCGATCATTGCCAGCATGGACCAAATTCAGTTCACACATCGACAAGTCCAACCCATAGGGTGGACACACTCACTTCTTTTATTTATGCTAATTGATACTGTAACTATAGTACATTCTGCACCATAGATGTTTCTGGGTTATGGATGCAATCTACTATATCAGCAATTATAAGGGAAGGTGATGAGGGCACCTTGCCCACTGAGATTTGAAAGGTAATTTAGGAAAATGCAACTCAATTCAAAAAGGATTTCCAATCTTGGTGGTATTTAGTTAATTTCACCTATGACTCCACTGACAGTAAAGCCACAGCTTTTGTTTTAACAATACGCAATGCTTTGGTATACACCATATACCCAATCATTACGCTGGGATTAAATCACAATGGAACTGTACTCTATGCGTTAGAACATAGAGTATGGGCCCAACAAAATGGGAACAAATGGCAAACTGTTGATGTTGATGCATGTGTTGTACGAGAACAACAAGGCTTTATTTGTGAAAGTAATACCATTAAGGCACAAGATGTTTGTCCTGACACTGAACAAAATGTCATTTTGAAATACATCCTGATGAAACCCCTGAAACGGTGCTTATATATGTTGGAAAAGGATATGTTTGTATGAGAACCCTTTGTGATTCTATATTTATAGACATCACCACTGTAGGTACATATAATCACTCAAATATCTGTATTTGTAACTTTACTGAAATTATGGGATGCGATTTTAACTATTCAGCTCCTGTCACATCCCACCAATCGCTACAATCTAACTAGACATTGTATCAAGATTTATTGCCTACCCCCATTGGAATGAATCTCACATTGGTAAGAAAACTCTTTCAACATGATGACCTGTGTCAATTGCTAAAATGAATTCGGAACGATGGACAGAGAACCCTGATTACCGTCCATCGTGATGCAGAGAGAATACACTGCGTCCTAGAAAGAGTGAAGAGATGGAGAACATCACTGGTGGGAAACTCTTTTTGGATGGTCACCAACAGCAACTGGAGCTTTGAATTTGATGCTACATCCAGTTGTAGTTTTGTTAGTTTTGACTTTATTGTGTTTATTGCTTATAGTCATTTTATATATCAAAGTTTGGCGAAAGATGAAAAGCCAACATTCATGGATCAGAGCTTGCATACTACTCAGATTGCACAGGAGAGAAAGGAAATTTTTTCTGTAGTAAAACCCTCAAGGACATGTGGAGAGAATATCTGTATTGAGAACAGGATATCTCTGAATCTGTAGGCTGCATCAAAACACTATAGATCCAGGTACTGGCTCTGTCTGGGAGTTAATTTTCTTCATAGCAGCCCATGTGGTGCTGTGTTTTAGATTTGCAACTAAACAGTGTTGATAACTCACCAGTGTTTTGGCTATTGCTGAACAGTGCTTGCACAGCATCAAGGCCTTCTCTGTTTCTCACTCTGCTCCCCCAGCAAGTAGGCTGGGGGTGGGCAAGAGGTTGGGAGGGGACACAGCTGGGACAACTGACCCAAATTGACCTAAAGGATATTGCATGCCAGATAATGTTATGCTCAGCAATAAAAATGGGGGTGGGGTGGTGGTGGTCTAGCCATTGCTCAGAGACTGGCTGGGCATCGGTCTGCTTGTGGGAGGCAGCGAGTGATGGCCTTTGATTTGCTTTAGGTTTTTTCTCTTTTTTTCCTTGCACTTATTAAACTGTCTTTATCTCAACCCACAAGTTTTTCTCACTTTCACTCTTTCTATTCTGTCACGTCCCAATTTTTCAGGATGATAACTCAAGTTTGCTGATTCCCAGGTCAGGACTAAGGTGAAACGACACCAGGGATCCTTTAATTCACAAAACTCAACTTTTATTTGCTCACAACAAGAATTGGCATGCTCACAAGAACTGACATGAAATTATGTCAGTAAACTGTGTAATGTGCTAACCATGCATCACCAAACATATACTACATATACTACAGGATCAGTTCAGGGAAGACAATAAGGAGATCCCTCCTGCTGAGTCACGAGGTTCAGAGTGGACCCCCTTGCTTACTAGACTCTCTCTCAGTGAGGAGCCATGGGGTGGCTAGATCCACTCCTAGTCCCATACTTGGTCAATGGTTTATGTCTAAAGGGATATGGTGTAGGGATTATGGAAAAAAAGAGAGAGAGAGAAGAGAAAGATTTTACTGGTCCTGAGCCTTTGGCTGAAATATAAATATGGGGAAGCCTGGCAGATTGACTATATCACACTCCCACAAACTCGCCAAGGCAAGTGCCATGTGCTTACAATGGTGGAAGCAACCACCGGATGGCTGGAAACATATCCTGTACCCCATGCTACCGCCCGGAACACTATCCTGGGCCTTGAAAAGCAGGTCTTGTGGTGATAGGGAACCCCTGAAAGAATTGAGTCAGACAACGGGACTCATTTCCGAAACAACCTCATAGACACCTGGGCCAAAGAGCATGGCATTGAGTGGGTGTATCACATCCCCTATCATGCACCAGCCTCTGGGAAAATTGGAGGATACAATGGACTGTTAAAGACTACATTGAAAGCAATGGGGGGTGGAACTTTCAAACATTGGGATACACATTTAGCAAAAGCCACCTGGTTAGTCAACACCAGAGGATCTGCCAATCGGGGCAGCCCTGCCCAGTCAGAACTTTTACATACCATAGAAGGGGATAAAGTCCCTGTAGTGCACATAAAAAATATGTTAGGGAAGACAGTCTGGGTTACTCCTGCCTCAGGCAGAGGTAAACCCATTCGTGGGATTGCTTTTGCTCAAGGGCCTGGGTGCACTTGGTGGGTGATGCGAAAAGATGGGGAAGTCCGATGTGTGCCTCCAGGGGATTAGATTTTTAGGTGAGAATAGCCAGAATTATACTGTATGATATTAGTTGCAATATAACCCTGCTACTGCATGTTATCCTTACTATAATTGTTATATGCTATATCCATAGTACTATAGTAAGAATCACTTAGATCAAGCCAGAATGAACTGTGATAAAACTCAGCGAAACACAGTATTGATGGAACCAGAAGTGACTCCAGCATGCAACAATCCAATAGTGCACACCATCCTCCTGCTGCGTCCAATGTCACCTGCTCGTCACACCGCACTGAAGCCCAATCCTGCTCTGCCGACTGAGAGGACTTTGCACCATCCCTCCTGCCCAGAAAGACTGGTATGACAGGTGGAGCCCAAAGTCGGGAACAAAATGAACTCAACGAACATTTAATGAACACGACCCATAAACTAAAGGAATGATATCTCTGTGTGTGTATACATATATACATATATATATGTATTATTGTTTATATGTCTTAAAGGGATGGAAAAGGTGATGATGATTGACCGGGATGTAACTGAAGGTATGGGAACTGAGCATGACGTCAATGGTATAGAATAAGGGGTGGATACTGTCCTGGTTTCAGCTGGGATAGAGTTAATTGTCTTCCTAGTAGCTGGTACAGTGCTATGTTTTGAGTTCAGTATGCAAAGAATGTTGATAACGCTGATGTTTTCAGTTGTTGCTCAGTAGTGTTTAGTCTAAAGTCAAGGATTTTTCAGCTTCTGATGCCCAGCCAGCGAGAAGGCTGGAGGGGCACAAGAAGTTGGCACAGGACACAGCCAGGTCAGCTGACCCAAAGTGGCCAATGGGGTATTCCATACCATGTGACGTCACATCTAGTATAGGAACTGGGGGGGAGTGGGGGCGTGGGGATCGCCGCTCAGGGACAAACTGGGCATTGATCGGCAGGTGCTGAGCAATTCCACTGTGCACCATTTGTATATTCCAATCCTTTTATTATTACTGTTGTCATTTTATTAGTTTTATCATTATTAGTTTCTTCTTTTCTGTTCTATTAAACCATTCTTATCTCAACCCACGAGTTTTACTTCTTTTCCCGATTCTATCCCCCATCCTACTGGGTGTGAGGGGAGTGATTGAGTGGCTGCGTGGTGCTTAGTTGCTGGCTGGGGTTAAACCACGACAGATGGGCGAGGGACCGAGCGAGGGGCAAGGGACCAGTGAGGGGCAAGGAAAAAGAGATAGGCAAGGGATCCGGTCGGGGTGAGGGACCTGGCGAGGGGCGGGGGAAAAGAGAAGGGCAAGGGAGCAGCGGAGGGAGGAGGGGCAAGGGGCGAGGTAAAAGAGTCTGGTGAGGCACCAGGTGAGGG
This sequence comes from Harpia harpyja, assembly GCF_026419915.1. Lineage (NCBI taxonomy): Eukaryota > Metazoa > Chordata > Aves > Accipitriformes > Accipitridae > Harpia > Harpia harpyja. The sequence continues at coordinate 21,139,984 of NC_068968.1, read as the reverse complement.
ACGAGGGGCAAGGGGTGAGGGACCAGGCGAGGGGATAGGGAAAAGTGACGGGCGAGGGGCGAAGGTCAAGGGAAAATAGATGGGTGAGGGGAAAGGGGCGAGGGAAAAGAGACGAGCGAGGGGCGAGGGATCAGCATAGGGACGAGGGGCGAGGAGTGAGGGGAAAGGGATGGGTGAGAGAGTGGGAAAGGTGTGAGGGATCAGGCGAGGGGCGAGGGGAAATAGACGGGCGAGGGACTGGGCAAGGGGCGAGGGACTGGGCGAGGGACTGGGCAAGGGGCGAGCCAAACAAGACGAGCGAGGGGTGAGGGGCCAGTAGAGGGACAAGGGGCGAGGGATCAGGGAAAAGAGATGGCCGAGGGCTGAGGGCCTGGGCGAGGGGCGAGAGAAAAAGATGGGCCAGGGGAAAGGGGCGAGAGAAAAGAGGCCGGTGAGTGGCGAGGTGCGAGGGAAAAGAGACAAGCGAGGGACTGGGTGAGGGGCGAGGGACCGGGCGAGGGGCCAGGGAAAAGAGACGGGTGAGGGACTAAGCAAGGGGCGAGGGGAAAGAGATGGGTGAGGGGCGAGGGACCAGCAGAGGTTAAGAGGCGAGGGAAAAGAGATGGCAAGGGACTGGGCGAGGTTTGAGGGACCGGGCGTGGGTCAAGGGAAAGGGACAGGCAAGGGACCGGGAGGGGGTGTGGGACCGGGCGAGGGGTGAGGGAAAAGACACGGACGGACAAGGCACCAGAATAGGAACAAAAGTTGAGTGAAAAGAGCCGAGGAAGGGACCGGGTGAGGGGCGAAGGATCAGGTGAGCAGCTATGGAAAAGAGACGGACGAGAGGCGAGGGGCAAGCGAAAAGAGACGGGTGAGGTGCAAGGAACCAGGAGGGGGACGAGGGGCAAGGGACCAGCAGAGGGACGAGGGGTGAGGAGGGAGGGGAATGAGACAGGCGAGGGAGTGGGCGAGGGGCATTGGACGGGTTGAGGGGTGAGGGACTAGCAAGTGGCGAGGGAAAAGAGATGTGTGAGGGACAGGGCAAGGGTCAAGGGACCCATCGAGGGGCAAGGGAAAAGAGCTGAGCGAGGGGGAAGGGGCGAGGGAAAAGGGACGGGGGAGGGGCGAAGGTCGAGGGAAAATAGATGGGCGAGGGGAAAGGGGCGAGAGAAAAGAGGCCGGTGAGTGGTGAGGGGCGAGGGGAAAGAGACAAGCGAGGGGCGAGGGACCAGCAGAGAGATGAGGGGCGAGGAGTGAGGGGAAGGGGACGGGCGAGGGAGTGGGCAAGGGGCGAGGTGAACGAGACGAGTGAGGGGAGAGGGACCAGTAGAGGGACAAGGGGTGAGGGATCAGGGAAAAGAGATGGCCGAGGGCCGAGGGACTGGGCGAGGGGCGAGAGAAAAAGATGGGCCAGGGGAAAGGGGTGAGAGAAAAGAGGCCGGTGAGTGGCGAGGTGCGAGGGAAAAGAGCTGAGAGAGGGACTGGGTGAGGGGCAAGGGACCGGGTGAGGGGCCAGGGAAAAGAGACGGGTGAGGGGCGAGGGACCAGCAGGACAAGGGGTGAGGGAAGAGATGGGCGAGGGACCGGGCGAGGTTTGAGGGACTGGGCAAGGTTTGAGGGACCAGGTGTGGGTCGAGGGGAAAGGGGAGGGCAAGGGACCAGGAGAGGGGCGTGGGAAAAGAGACGGATAAGGCACCAGCAGAGGGACGAAATTCGAGGGAAAAGAGCCAAGCGAGGGACCGGGTGAGGGGCGAAAGATCCAGCCAGCAACAATGGGAAAGAGACGGGCGAGGGGCGAGGGGCAAGGGGCAAGCAAAAAGAGACAGTCGAGATGCGAGGAACCAGGAGGGGGACGAGGGACGAGGGAAAATAGACTGGCAAGGGGCAAGGGGTGAGGGAAAAGAGGCTGGTGAGGGGCGATGGGCGAGGGAAAACAGATGGGCGAGTTACTGACCATGGGGTGAGGGACCGGTCAAGGCAACAGCAGAGGGAGGAGGGATGAGAGTCACAGGAAAAGGGATGGGCAAGGGGTGAGGGGAGAGGGACCAGGCAATGGGTGAGGTAAAATACACGGGCAAGGCAACAGCAGAGGTACGATGGGCGAGGGAAAAGAGATGGGCGAGGGACCGGGGGAGGGGAGAGGGACCGGGCGAGGGCTGAGGGAAAAAAGATGGACCAGGGGCAAGGTTCCAACAGAGGGGCGAGGGGCAAGAGAAAAAGAGACAGGCAAGGGGTGAGGGATCAGCAGAGGGGCGAATGGCAAGGGAAAAGAGACGGGTGAGTAACTGAGCGCGGGGTGAGGGACCTGTCAAGGGCCAAGGGAAATTATTCGAGGGAGGGACTGGGCGAGGGGTGAGGGCCCAGCAAGGGGCAAGGGTGTCCTGGTTTCAGCTGGGATAGAGTTAATTGTCTTCCAAGTAGCTGGTACAGTGCTATGTTTTGAGTTCAGTATGCGAAGAATGTTGATAACACTGATGTTTTCAGTTGTTGCTAAGTAGTGTTTAGTCTCAAGTCAAGGATTTTTCAGCTTCTCATGCCCAGCCAGCGAGAAAGCTGGAGGAGCACAAGAAGTTGGCACAGGACACAGCCACGGCAGCTGACCCAAAGTGGCCAATGGGGTATTCCATACCATGTGACGTTACATCTAGTGTATAAACTGGGGGGAGTGGGGGCGGGGGATCGCCACTCGGGGACTTGCTGGGTGTCGATCGGCGGGTGGTGAGCAATTGCGCTGCACATCATTTGTACATTCCAATCCTTTTATTATTGCTGTTGTCATTTTATTAGTGTTATCATTATCATTATTCGTTTCTTCTTTTCTGTTCTATTAAACTGTTCTCATCTCAACGCATGAGTTTTACCTTTTTTTTTTCTGATTGTCTCCCCCATCCCACTGGGTGGGTGGGGAGTGAGTGAGCGGCTGCATGGTGCTTAGTTGCTGGCTGGGGTTAAACCATGACAGAGGGAAAAGAGACGGGCGAGGTTAAGTGTTTCGCAAAACCTCATGAATCTGGGTGGCATTTGCGACTCAATGATGCCATCTATCAGTTGAATAACCGATGGAGTGGGGATGGCTGCCCCAAAATGAAAGCCTTTTGTGTGTCTGCTAACACAATCACCCCAAAGGTTCATACTAAACCAGGAGATTATCTTACAGGATTTCATACCGGGCAACCTGTACTGGTGAAAATGCCTCAGATTGGAACAGTACCAATGGTACTAACCACACCCAAAAATCTCTCTGCATGGGAAGCTAGAGACTGTTCAGGAAAAATACACCGGATTAGCACCCAGTGGATCTCACCTTCTTTTTAACCCTGTCGGTCAAATAAGACCGAGCAGATTTTTTTGTGTATGTTTACAGAAACCCTAAATGAACTGCACGTGGATGGATGGATCGACCTACGCTAACCTTGAGTGTATCCAAGGAATTTTGTCTCTCGTCTTGGCTGCAGTATTATTTTATTGTTGCATTATTTTATTGTTGTGTGTTGGTACCTGGAAAACCAGGTTTTAAGATGATGAACCAACAGATTGGATTCATGTGTATCTTGACAATGCAATTTTTTCTGATTTACAGCCAAAGGGACCCAGAATGGCCATGGTCCCAAGCTTATGTTAGACACACTGGGATTATGGGAATGCCAGGGAAAAATTTACACTTGGCCACCGTAGTTATGCATAGGACTGAAGTGTTTTCAAAACACGAGCGGACCTGGGATAGGTGGTATCCACTCCTGAGAGGTAAAGCTGGAGAGGAAATTCAGGCAGGGTGTAGGATGATTAATGGGTTGACCCATGAAAGGGCCACACAAATAATAACAGCCAACACTTTTTTAGACCCAATAGCAACAAAGCATTGAACCACCAATGAACAGGACTGCTGGCATAACTTCACTCTGGTGGAACCCACTATTGTGGTTTGTCTTTGGCAACAACACAAAATAGGATTGTCATTCAAGGTTAAAATAGATATGGTTGGACCTGACCCAACTACACTGCCTAACCTAGTCCCACCTCCTCCATCTGAAACGCCTGTCAGTAACCATACAGAGACCACACTATTGAGTGGAATTAGAAATCTACCCCTTCATACCATAGCTTCTGATGATGACCCTTGGAACCATGCACTGTCAAGATACACTGCAAGCGTAGGAACACCACAAAACAAGAGAGATTTGAATCTCTCCACTCTTGTTATACAAGGAAACAAGGTATATTCCAGAGGTGAATGGAGTTGGAAAGACTCTCCTGGGATGGCTAAACTCCAAGCCATTCCAGGAAAAAGAATACAAATCAGCTGCCAAGTGATCAATGGGTCTACCTATCGCAGACCAACCAAAATTAAGACAGTCTATGTTGATTCTACCAGATCGAAAGACTATAACACTGAGTGTTATAAAATAACAGAACCAAATTCAGACTGCTGGTATAACTTTACCTTTATCAAACCTATTGTTGTATATTGTCTTTGGGGTTACAGAGGCACTGAATTATTATTTGAGTTTATGATTGACACAGCAACCTCTGTGCCAATTGTAAAGAGTGAGAAACCTCTGTCCCCACCGACTTTTGAAAATGTATCCACTCGGCCTCTTATTAGTCTAACTCCTTACATCTTTAACATCGGTCCTTATATAATTAAAAATACGGGTCAACAACAAGTATTATTTAATCCATCTTATTCTCTCAAACGAGTGGAATTATGAATGCAGATCAACATCTCTGTGACCAAACCCACCTGCTCACCATTCCTGAGCACATTTTATGCAGGATGGTCAGCATGGTTGCATGGACGAACCCTCACTCCCTCGAGACAATCAAAGAGAGATGTGACTGGAATCTTAGGAACAGGATTAGTCTTAAACAGCATAGATGCTGAAGTGCTTGCAAATAAACTGGTCACAACAACCAGTGATCTAAACAAGTTGAAACATCCTCTACGATCTTCTCTCTTAGCTTTGGGAACCAACCAATGGCTTTTGTCAAACATACTGCCTCAGTGGGAAGAGACTGGTGAAAAGGATCATCAGTTGATCATAAATGCACTTGATGCAGCCCAAAACAACATTTCCCCGGCTCTTAGTTGTATCCAAGCTCAACTGTGGATGCAGTCAATGGCAGCCACAATCATAAGGGAAGGTGAAGGCGGCACCTTACCTACTGAAATTCGGAAAATAGTGTGGGACAATGCAAATGAATTGGAGAAGAAATTTCAATCCTGGTGGTACCTGGTTAATTTCACTTATGATCCCACTGAGAGTAAAGCCAATGCCTTTGTCTTAATGATATGCAATGCTTCAGTATATACCATATACCGAAGCATTGCACTGGGATTAAACCACGATGGAACTATACTCTATCCATTGGAACATAGAGTATGGGCCCAGCAAAACGGAAATAAATGGCAACTGTTGACGTTGATGCCTGCATCACATGAGAACAACAAGGATTTATTTGTGAGAGCAATACCATCAAAGCTCAAGACATTTGTCTTGACACTGAACAGAATGTTTGTCATTTTGAAATACATCCTGATGAAACCCTGGAAACTGTACTTGTATATATTGGAAAAGGGTGTGTTTGCATGAGAACTTTTTGTAATTTCATAATGGTAGATAACATTACTGTAGATACAAGTAATCACTCAAATATTTGTGTCTGTAACTTTACTAAAATGATGGGATGTGACTGATTATTCAGCTCCGTTTACCTCTTATCAATTGATACAATCTGACTATATGTTAATTTGTGATTCTGGTAGGTTGACCCTGGCTGGGTGCCAGGTGCCCACCAAAGCTGCTCTATCACTCCCCCTCCTTAGCTGGACAGGGGAGAGAAAATATAACAAAAGGCTCGTGGGTCAAGATAAGGACAGTTTAATGAAGTGAAAGCAAAGGTCGTGCGCGAATGCAAAGAAAATCTGTGGGAGAAATTGTGGGAGAACTTGTGGGAGAACGAGGGAAACTGCGTAAGGCACAACTGTTATTCTCTGTTTGCTAGCACAAGACACTACTGTTCTTTGTTATAAGTTTGTTGAAGTAAGCACAAAAAGTAGAACAAGGTCGGGCGTACGTGACTGATAACAGGAGGGCAACGTGACCGAAGACAGGGTGCAAGACAGCATGCAGGTGGAGGAACTATTCGCGAGATCAGAAGACTTTATCCAATTAGACTACTGTTTAAGCGCGTGAACGGCACATGTTAACCAATCAACAAATGGCTTATGTGTGAGTAGATATTAGAAACATATATAACCGAGTGTTGCGCAGTTAATAAACGGAGAAACCGTTTGATCCACAGTATCTGTGTTGGTCCGTTTTCTCCCCAGGGCGAGTCCCTGGCGATGCGTCGTTTTCCCTAGATTGTCGCAGCGGAGAAAGTGCGGCAAAACCAAATGATGTTATTCTCTACTTCCCATCAGCAGGCAATGTCTGGCCACTTCCTGGGAAGCAGGGCTTCAGTACGCATAGTGGTTACTCCGGAAGATAATAGTAAAAGGATTGGAATATACAAATCAAGTGATGCACAATACAATTGCTCACTACTCGCTGGCCGATGCCCAGTTAGTTCCTGAGCAGCGAACCGCCCCTCCCGGCCAGCTCCCCCCCAGTTTATATACTAGGCATGATGTCACATGGTATGGACTACCCCTTTGGCCAGTTTGGGTCAGCTGTCCTGGCTGTGTCCCCTCCCAACTGCTTGTGCCCCTCCAGCCTTCTTGCTGGCTGGGCATGAGAAGCTGAAAAATCCTTGACTTAGTCTAAACACTACTTAGCAACAACTAAAACATCAGTGTGTTATCAACATTCTTCTCATACCTAACTCAAAAGCATAGCACTATACCAGCTACTAGGAAGACAATTAACTCTATCCCAGCCAAAACCAGGACAGTGTAGCAAAGGTTCCATGGAGTCCTGCTACACAGTCTGGCAAATGACTAACATAGGCAGCAAAATGGAGGGGTGTGTAACTTTAATAGCCATTTGGACTATTTCCTAATCAATGTATATGTAATTTGTGAAAATGTATATGGATCCCTTCATTTTTACTCTGGAACTTTGTATTTGCAAACTACAGTTGTTCCCCATTTGTGAATATCATTAAAAAACTGATGTGCTTGAATTAGAAATGAAATGAGCGATGCTGAGTGCGTGAATGTGAGCTCCCGTATCCCTCAAATTTTGGGGAACGTGCAAAAAGGTAATGCTGGCTCACTGTTTAGTTGCTTGTAAATTGTAAATAGGAACCTTTAAAATGGAATTTATATGAGGACCCCAAATTTGGAAAATATAATAGTTAAGCATTGACCTGGTTGGGTGAAATATGTAGGTTTTATAAATCTCCATTTTGCATGACTTCATTAAGTGTATTCAGATAGTTAATATATTTTACTGATTAACAAAATGAGCACTTTTCTTCAGAGATATATCTGTTGAATACATTCAGATATTTAGTTACTAGTTAATTATGAACAGTCTCTTGCTAGTAATAAACTATGTTCTAAACTATTATTTAATCAGAACAAATAAAAATGTAGATACATATTCAAATGCATAAAATACAATCTTTTTCTCCTTTTAGGACTTGGGATAAAATCCTAAAAGCAGAAATAAATTTTGTATAATTTTAATTGGGTGTAGATTCAGATCTTTATACTTCTTTGCAGTTTTATTGAATCACATCATACCCTTGCAATTAACATTTAAACTTTGGAGATGTGCTTTTCTTGAAAACTGTCATAGCAAGACAATGATTCAATGGATTGCACTTAGTGATAGAAAGTAGGGAGGAGAGGAAAAGGTCATGTTATACCCTCTGTCAGCAACTTTCATGGGATCTTATTGCAGCCCTAACATAGGCACTTGCATTTTCATTGTAGCTGGTGAAGAAGCTATGGGTTTTTTCCTTGCTGTTGACCTTGTCACTAATAATGTTCACTCCTTAATCACCTCGAGACTGTAATCTTGAAATGTATTCTGTGTGGTTTTATGCTTTAAGTTTGGGGACTAATTCTGGTCTACAATGTAATAGTTTACTTATTGAGCAGCATATTTTGCTGGGAATATATAGGGCATGAGAGAGACACATCTGGTGTATGTATTTGCTGTATGCATTTGTCTGTTGAAAAGACTGTCCTTGATTTAAGGTTGCTGAATGGTAGTGTTAATTTAGTTATAAGTTTTTTTGTCCAGTTACTGGAATATCCAGAACATTTCATACATCCTTTTTTATCAAATTTAAAGGATCAAAGAATGAGCTGATCGTATTGTCAACAGTAGTGCTCCAGTATTATGAAAGAGATGACACCACCTGATTTGGAAAACAAGAAATGTTTGTCTGGTGATTATTTCTTTTGTTTTGTGGGTTTTTTCCTTTATTTTAAAAGGTTTTCTTCTGAAGATGCACTTTACAAAATTATTTTGAGTAGTGAAAAGCCAAACTTAAGTTTTCAATTCTTGATATTTTTATTATGAGAATTTGGCTGATGATTCTTAGCACATTTTTCTCTTCAATTTTTTTTAGTTGATGAAAAGCCAAATGCAATCTGCAGTGCCTTTTATGGAATGCTTGACCATATCAGCAGTACCTTTTGTATTTAAATGTATGCTTAATTTCTTATCAGATTACTTGTAATATGATATCTATATGTAACATAATGTATTTGAAGAAAAATTATAGGTGCAGTCCCCAATTTCAGGAAATGGAATTGTAATAATGAATATATTGTTTCTCCAGAACATAGTAAGAAATTAAAATAAGTACATTTTTTTAAATCTACAGTCGTTTAGTTTGGGCTTTTCTTCATAAACTTTCCTGAACTGATGTTTTGTCTAATTGCTTCTATATTTTCAGTGATTACAGTGTGCTAGAACAATAGTTCTAAAGGATTTCTGTTGAGTCCACAGATGTGGTTTTGATAGAAGATGTATTTGACTACTGGTTTTTTGGAAGACAGTCTTTTGTTTAGTCATCACACATATCAGTCACAGTCCATTTAACCTTAAATGTGTATCAACCATGCATCTAAGGAGGAGTGAGGATGTGAAGTATTGTCATTGTTTCTAGTGGCTCATCTTCAGTTGTGGTAATTGTCTGACATTGCAGAGGAAATTAGGGGGAAAATTCCAACTCTAACTACTTCTGATTTCCCCCTTTTGAAAAAAAAAAAGAATTAAAATATTTCTTGATCCCTGCAAGTGGCTTTTTGAATCCTTTAAAGAAATAAGTGGTCTTTTGCAATAGGCGCTCTTTCATTTTGTGTAAACTTAATAATTGAATTTCTATCCCATTCTGTCTCATTTTACTCCAGTGCAACTCAGCACACTTCAAGAGATGCTTCTTTTCTTGTTATACAGCTTTCCTTGGTAATGATGCGAGTGAAAGCTTTAACAGCGAAGTATAATTAATGGCAAAAAAGAAGTCCTGAAAGTAAGTAACTGCTTACATGTAAGGTATACTCATATAAACTTCTGCAAAGTCCCTTTCATCTAGGCATCTTAATCTGTGTATATATTGAATGTCTGCTAATTTGTATTTTTATACTGTAACTACTTAAAATTAAATATTTCCCACAATAGCACGTATGTTTCATTTCTATATCCTTTTAGCACTTTAGTTCTAAGTTAATAGAGAATTGAAAGTGAATTTTACTATAACTTAATATTATGATTCTGGACAAATAAATGTATAATTCGTATCACCATTCATCAGTCAGAAAAAAAACTGTTAGCACATCTCCTAAAATGTTTTGCCCCAAATAAAAGTTTATTATGCTGTTACACTCCTTCAGTTTTTTTCCTTTCTGTGCTTGGTTCTTCTCCTTCTTCTGCTTGTACTTCCTTTTTAGGACAGAACTACTTTGGCAAAGAATTTTGTCTTCATTTTGTCTTTTAAGAAGCTGATATATTTTCTATCTTTGCAAGCATTGCTAATAAACTAACAAAAATTTACTCAGACATATTTTTAACCATACCTCCTTTGATTTATTTTTTTTTATTATTATTAATATTTCACAGAAGTGTTTTGTATTATGATGTATTAGCTGAAACTTTGAAATAAACCTTTAGTGGTAAACCCACTACACTCTAATAAAATATCTAGGTTGGATTTAACGGGTGTCAAGATTTCAGATCAAGAAAAAGCAGTAAAAGACACTTAAGTTTATTTTAACAGCACAGGAATCCAGATCACTTATTGATCCCTAGAAGCACGAACCACTGAGACAAGTGGTAGCTTTTATAGTTGTTAGGCATTATCAGTCAAAAGGTATAAATTCCTCAGTTCTTCAAAATGCCTTCTGTACATAAGCATCAGTGCTACCTGATTTCACTCTTGTTGCAAGGCTGATGTGGCTAGACACTGTGAAAATAAAACCATTCAGAATCTAAGCATGAGTAAAGTAATCTGGTCTTTCAGATGTCCCATTTGGAGACTCCTAAAACAGTTTACACTGCACTATCATTAGCATTTTGGTAGCATTAACTGTTATGTCTCCTGTCAAGGACCTGTTGGTACCTTTCAACCCGGTAAAACTTATTGGTTAATCTTTAAAGTGGATACATTGACTCATTTGAATATTTTTATGCCAGAAGAGGCTTGGGTTTTTTTAGTGTTTCCACAATGACAGAAATGTGTTGTAGACAGCAAATGGTGATTTCCAATACTTTGTCATTTGGCCAAATTGGAATGCATTTTTTGATGAACATTAAAGTAACATCTCCAGTTTCTTTCCAAGTTCATGTACTTGCTGAATGTTGTGATCAAGTAATAGCAGCTGGAAAAAATATTTCTTCTTTCTTATAAATAGATATTGTTGCTCTATTAGAATAAATTCTTAGTTCATGTGCTTTGTAAGCCTGTTTCTAAGAATGGTAAGCTTCAAATGCTTCTTAGAGGTATGTAGACCAAGAGTATGACACTGAATGAATTTGGGAAATACTTGTTCTTGGCTGCTGTTCATGAATAAGCTGCTGGCTTAAAGCAAAAGAATTGAAAGCACTTACAATTTTTATCTGGGTAAAATACCTGGAGATGTTAGCTTTCCTTATTAAAATATGCAATTATTTTAAACTTTGAGCTATTTGCTTAAAAATATTCTTGGGACTTGACCTATTTTTATTGGCATGCTGAGTTGCTTCGCTCAACCATTCTTACTTGTTCCCAGCTCATAAAATTTATTATTAGAAATTATAATTTTCTACTAGAGAAATGATCTATGTGTACTGTAATGCAAATAATATCATTTTGCAATCAAAGCTTTGCATTTTTGGCTACCTGAGGGAAGGAAAAAGAAGTTGCTGCTAAGAGTTTCAAGAGTTATACTGCTTGTATGAAAATGAAGAGTTTACTGTGCTTACATCTTCTGTGTCCATCTTTCTAACTATTGTTTCTTTTGAATGAGGAATTACTTAATTGAAAACACTGTCTGAATCTGTTTTGGGTTTGTGTGGTGGGGTGTTTGGTAGTGGGGGAGGGGGCTGCAGGGGTAGCTCCTGTGAGAAGCTGCTAGAAGCTTACCCAGCTCCAAGTATGACCTGCCTCTGGCCAAGGCTGACCCAATCAGTGATGGTGGTAGCACCTCTGGGATAACATATTTAAGAAGGGGAACCTACAGTGGGGGAGGAGATTGGAATGTGAGAGAAGCACCTATGCAGATACCGAGGTCAGTGAAGAAGGAGGGGGAGGAGGTGCACTGGAGGAGGTGATGCCCCTGCAGCCCATAGTGAGATGGCAGGCTGTCCCCCAGCAGCCCATGTAGGTGAACGGTGAAGCAGATGCCCACTTGCAGCCTGTGGAGGACCCCACGCCGCAGCAGGTGGATGTTCCCAAACATGGCCGAGACTCCATGGGAAAGCCCGTGCTGGAGCAGTCTGTGACTGAAGATCGGCCCATGGAAAGGACCCATGCCGGGGAAGTTCATGAAGGACTGCAGCCGGTGGGAAGAACTCATGTTGGAATAGTTTGTGAAGGACTGTCTCCCGTGGGAGGGACCCCATGCTGGAGCAGGGGAAGAGTGAGGAGTCCTCCCCCTGAAGAGGAAGGAGTGGCAGACACAATGTGTGGTGAGCTGACAACCATATATATGTGGTTATGGTTTACTGACGTAGTTTCATGCCAATTCTTGTTGTGAGAAACCACGCCACCTACTGTTGTGCCTTCCAAGTTCAGTTTGCTTCTGCCATAAATAAAACATTCAACTGATCGTTTGCTGTCACTTCACCTTAATTTAGCCCGAGGGAATTCAGAACTCACCATGACCCCTCCTTGGTCTGTCCAGCACGGGTTGTGACACTGCAATAACTGTGTTGCCCCTGTTTCTTATGATCTGCACTGTCCCATCACTAAATTAGGGTTAGTGATTTCTTTCCTGGTATCATGGTTTAACCCCACTCAGCAACTAAGCACCATGCAGCCACTCACTCATTTCCCCCCCCACCCAGTGGGATGGGGGAGAAAATCAGGAAAAGAAGCAAAACCCGTGGGTTGAGATAAGAATGGTTTAATAGAACAGAAATGAAGAAACTAATAATGATAATGATAACAATAATAAAATGACAACAGTAATAATAAAAGGATTGGAATATACAAGTGATGCACAATGCAATTGCTCACCACCCACCGATTGACACCCAGCTAGTCCCCGAGTGGTGATCCCCCCGCCCCATTCCCCCCAGTTTATATACTAGATGTGACGTCACATGGTATGGAATACCCCATTGGCCACTTTGGGTCAGGTGCCCTGGCCGTGTCCTGTGCCAACTTCTTGTGCCCCTCCAGCTTTCTCCCTGGCTGGGCATGAGAAGCTGAAAAATCCTTGACTTTAGTCTAAACACTACTGAGCAACAACTGAAAACATCAGTGTTATCAACATTCTTCTCATACTGAACTCAAAACATAGCACCATACCAGCTACTAGGAAGACAGTTAACTCTATCCCAGCTGAAACCAGGACACCTGGGAAGATGTGGCTTCCTATTCTGATACTCACACAATCTGCAATACTGTTGAATGGGAATCACATACTCAGGATGAGGTATTTAACACTGAAGTGTTAGAAACCAATAGTGGAAACTGAGAATTCCGGATAGTGAGGGCTTCCAATAATCACAGGGGGCAGGGGGAAGAGTCGCATGGGTTTCTTCAAATATGCCAGTGAGTCTGAATAAAAGTGCACCAATTAATTTTATCATGTGTATGTAGGATATCTGTGTCATTAAAAAAATTTTGCTCTAATAGTACTACAGACTGCTACCTTCCACAGCTCTTAAACATAAGCTTAATTTGGGAGCACTCAAATTTTGTGTCAACATTTAGAGACAGTAATTCTCTATGTGAAAAGAATTTTATTGTGACATATAATGTAATGCATTTTCAACTTAGTAGATTTGCTGTTTTTCATCTCTGAACTGCTTTTAAAACTACTAATCTCAAAATTTGTGGAGATTTAAAGCTATATACTTTATCAAAAAAAAGTACTTTTATAAAATTATGAAATCAACTGTACTTTATTTAGGAGACATTTAATGCTTTTATGAGAGGGTTAAGGATTTCCTGACCCAAACTAGCCAAAGGGATATTCCATACCATAGAACATCATGCTCAGTATATAAACTGGGGAGGAGCTGGCTGGGAGGGGCAGATCGCTGCTTGGGCATCAGTCAGCGGGTGGTGAGCAATTGCATTGTGCATCACTTGTCTTTTTCTTGTTGGCTTTGTTTTATTTTTATTCCTTTTCATTACTATTATTATTATATTTTATTATTATTATTATTGTTAGTATTACATTTTATTTTACTTTAGTTATTAAATCATTCTTATCTCAACCCATGAGTGTTACTTTTTTTCTGATTCTCCTCCCCATCACACTGGGAGGGGGGGAGTGAGCGAACGGCTGCATGGTGCCTAGTTGCTGGCTGGGGTTAAACCACAACAGTACCATATTTTCCCTAAAGTACTCCTGTTGCTCAAGGTTGGAGTTAGAATATTGGCCTTGCTGGACCTTTTGTCTCCCTATGTGTTGCTATTCTTGTGAACAGTAAGGATCCTGCCTTGCTTTGTAAATTCTTTAAATCTGATAGATTTTACAATCCTGATCAAGCAGTTGGAAGGCTGTTTTACGAGGAATTGGAAGACTGGAGGAATTTGATTGCCCATGTTGGTAATGTTGATGGAATCCCTTCCACTGAAAAATCAGGCATGCTTATCTTGAAGTATGACTGTACTTCACATTTCAATATTATGTACCTGAACTAGCTCAGGTACAAAAAAGTAATACAGAAGCTTTAACACCACAGTCTAATTTAATTAGCTGAAAAGTAACAGTAGATTAGCCCAGCAGGACATCACAAAATGTGGTTAAACTGCTGCTGATAGCCAAGCTAGATTTTTAGAGGCTACACAAGTTTCTCTCTAGCCAGGCTGATTTTCAGTATAAACAAATCTACATCATACAATGCAAAAAAACCCAATTCATTTTATTTTTCATGGTGCTGTCAGCAGTTCAGTCAAAGGATGAAAAAATTGAAGATGACCTGAAAAGGTAATACAATAATTTGGACTTATGAATGCTGTAAGCTTATTTTACCGTGCCTTATTTTTTTGACTGTCCAGGAAAACTTTATTTATCTATTGTGCCATTTCCTACTTCTCATGTTTCAAAGAGAACAGCAGTGGCATGAGGATCAGGAGCAGATACTAGATGGTCTTAATGGAATCGAAGAAGAGATGAAAAATCAAGTTGTACAATTTTCTGAAAAAAGGTATTTCTAAAGTGTTGAATTTTTTTATATTGAAGAATTTAAATATCAACAAGAGCAACTGAGCAAACAAACTCTTAAAAACATACTACTTTGTTACTGAAAAAGCCGGTCAAAGAAACTCTCTAAGACTCGATTTTGGAGTTTTAGACAGCAGGCATTCTTTATTGCAGCGCTGGGTGCACTGGGGGATTGCTCCACCTATCATGCACACTGTTACCTACAGCAAGCAAAATTTATATTGTTCCAGTCATACATACTCATATTATCATTTACATAGTGTCCACCCTTTGGTCACACGCAGTGTGAGTCATCTCTTTCTCCTAGTTAGCTGGCCTTGGCAATTTTTAATTACAAAAACTCAGCAGAACTCAAAGCTTATCATCAGGGCCCAAGGCTTCTTGTCTGTTGGTGCCTTTAGTGCATACCATTGACAAAGCTCAAGGTTTTTCTTATCTAATTAGTACATACCAAAATTTTGAAGTTATTCAAGCAAGCAAAAAGTTCATTAGTACGGCGATACATTAACGTTTTTCCTTCTCCTGCCTTTGTTCAAGGAATCAACTTGTTTTGTTAAATAGATTAAATAATAACTAAGTAATGCATATGTGAAACATGGAAAATATTGCTAAAATCTGCTTATAGCCTGTGATTCAAGATGTTGTCCTGGTTTCAGCTGGGATAGAGTTAACTGTCTTCCTAGTAGCTGGTACAGTGCTATGTTTTGAGTTCAGTATGCGAAGAATGTTGATAACACTGATGTTCTCAGTTGTTGCTCAGTAGTGTTTAGACTCAAGTCAAGGATATTTCAGCTTCTCATGCCCAGCCAGGGAGAAAGCTGGAGGGGCACAAGAAGTTGGCACAGGACACAGCCAGGGCACCTGACCCAAACTGGCCAACGGGGTATTCCATACCATGTGACGTCCCATCCAGTATAGGAACGGGGAAGTGGGGGCGGGGAATCGCCGCTCGGGGGGACTGGCTGGGTGTCGGTCGGCGGGTGGTGAGCAATTGCACTGCGCATCATTTGTACATTCCAATCCTTTCATTATTGCTGTTGTCATTTTATTAGTGTTATCATTATCATTATTAGTTTCTTCTTTTCTGTTCTATTAAACCATTCTTATCTCAACCCACGGGTTTTGCTTCTTTTCCCGATTTTCTCCCCCATCCCACTGGGTGGGGGGGAGTGAGTGAGCGGCTGCGTAGTGCTTAGTTGCTGGCTGGGGTTAAACCACGACAGTCCTTTTTGGCGCCCAACGTGGGGCTCGAAGGGTTGAGATAATGACAAACCTGACCAGAGCTTGTTAAAACAAATTTGTTATAAGCATTCATTATATTGGTCTAATAGTCGCTGGTCACTATGTTGATTTATGTCTTCTTAGAGTTGTTGCTCTGGTTTTTAAAGTTCTGTTATGTATCACCTCGCTCGCTGTATGTAGTCCCTCTTCTGCTGCTTATCATCCGTGGGAGGTGGATTAAGGTTTTCGCTTTGATGTATTGTATAACACTGGTTTATGGTATGATAAAGTCATCGGCTGTGGGATTAATCCAGTACTTGCACTCAGCATTGTCACCTCTATACTCCGGGAGCCATGTGTGGGAAACTATTAATAATTATACCATTTACCTTTCCTCCTTGGAAAACCAGTCTATGGGTGGGGTCCCTTTCTTCCCCTCTCCTTTCTCCTTCAGTCCAGTTACAATGGTGTTTGAGAATTTTGAAAAATTTGAATACTCTTGGGATGTTGAGACCAGCACGGTCCCAGCCCTACTGCTAGGAATTAGCATGGTTCTGAATGTGGTTCAGCTCTTGTTTAAGGTTAAACAACTATTTAAGAAGATCACCCAGAGATCTGCCCTGAGGCTGGATAATTATGAGTGGCAGGGTGTGTGGGGTAGTATGGGCAAGTACCTAGAAAAGTGGGCACCTCCAATGTTTTGGAAATTCACCCCTGAACAAGTGCAGAATCCAGAAGAACTAGTAAAATATTTGGAAAAGGTATGCTGTCACCCCGGCAGCTCCAGAGAGATACAAATCACTGCAACGTGCTGGGACCTGGCCCATGCCTGTCGAGCCCTGTTCGACACCACACAGTGCCCTCAAGGGGAAGAGAAGGTCTCTGGACCTAACAACAAAACGATGAGCACTGCGGTCACTGAAACCTCTGCAACGGGCGCTGTGGCCCCTCCAGCCCCGGCGACGAGCACAGCAGCTACCCAAACCTTAGCAACAGACGCTGCGGTTATCCAAGACCTGGCGAGCGGTACTGCAACTGAACCAGCGGACCAACCTGCACCAGTATCAGTTGCCCCCGTACAGAAAAAGAAATATACAAAAAAATCAGTTCGCTTAGCGAAGGATGAAGGCGAACCAGGGTCATCACGGGAACAGGAGGAAGAGGCAGAACCAGAGGTAATAACCCGGTCCCTATCCTTGAGTGAGCTGCAAGATATGCAAAAAGATTTTGGCTGCCATATAGGTGAGCATATTATCACCTGGCTCCTCCGATGCTGGGACAATGGGGCTAATAGCTTGGAATTAGAAGGTAGGGAAGCCAAGCAGCTGGGATCGCTTGCCAGGGAAGGTGGCATTGACAAGGCAATTGGAAGAGGGACACAAGCCATCAGCCTCTGGAGGCGACTCCTGTCAAGTGTGAAGGAAAGGTACCCCTTTAAGGAAGATGTTATATGTCAATCAAGCAAGTGGACAACCATGGAAAGAGGTATCCAATATCTGAGGGAATTAGCTGTGCTAGAGACGATTCATTATGACCCGGACAACCCACAATTACCCAAAGATCCAGACGAAATCCAGTGCACATGACCCACGTGGCGGAAGTTTATACGGAGCGCACCATCGTCCTATGCCAACTCACTGGCAATAATGACCTGGAAAGACGAAGAGGCACCAACGGTGGATGAAGTGGCTCGCCAACTCCGTCAATACGAAGAAAATCTCTCCTCCTCCCTACAAGCCTGCATTTCGGCTGTGGAGAAGCTGTCCGAGGATTTCCAGCAATTCAAAGAGGAGATGTCCTATTGCCCACCTGTAAGGACCAATGTCTCAGCTATTAGGAGTGAGCGCTCCTCTGCCTGAGAGAGAGAATATAGAAGGTAAACACTGCGAGGTGCCCTGTGGTTTTACCTATGTGATCATGGAGAGGACATGAGGAAATGGGATGGAAAACCTACCTCGGTCCTAAATGCACGGGTACGTGAGCTGCGAGGAAAAACCACCACAAAAGGGGATTCTACCAGGAAAAATGCCGCCCCTGTTTCCAAACAGGGTAGAAGGGCTGATCTTATTTCTGATCCTCTTGAAGGGACTTCTGAGCCAATTTTACGAGAAGTGAGTAATGGATACTCTGACCAGAATTAGAGGGGCCCTGCCTCCAGCCAGGGGGAGGAAAGGGATAACCGGGTCTATTGGACTGTGTGGATTCGATGGCCTGGCACGTTAGACCCACAGGAGTATAAGGCTCTAGTAGACACCGGCGCACATGCACTCTAATGCCATCAAGTTATAAAGGGGCAGAACCCATTTGTATTTCTGGTGTGACAGGGGGATCCCAAGAGTTAACTGTATTGGAAGCTGAAGTAAGCCTAACTGGGAATGAATGGCAGAAACACCCCATTGCGACTGGTCCAGAGGCTCCGTGTATCCTTGGCATAGACTATCTCAGGAGAGGGTATTTTAAGGACCCAAAGGGGTATTGATGGGCTTTTGGTATAGCTGCCTTGGAGACGGAGGGCACGGAACAGCTGTCTACCCTGCCTGGTCTCTCTCAAGACCCTTCGATTGTGGGGTTGCTGAGGGTTGAAGAACAACAAGTACCAATTGCTACCACGACGGTGCACCGGCGCCAATATCGCACCAACCGAGACTCTCTGATTCCCATCCACAAGTTGATTCGCCAACTGGAGAGCCAAGGAGTGATCAGCAAAACTCGCTCACCCTTTAATAGTCCCATATGGCCCGTGCGAAAGTCTAATGGGGAGTGGAGACTAACAGTTGACTATCGTGGCCTGAATGAAGTTAGGCCACTGCTGAGTGCTTCCGTTCCAGATATGCTAGAACTTCAATATGAACTAGAGTCAAAGGCAGCCAAGTGGTATGCTACAATTGACATTGCTAATGCGTTTTTCTCAATCCCTCTGGCAGCAGAGTGTTGTCCACAATTTGCCTTTATTTGGAGTGGCGTCCAGTACACCTGGAATCGACTGCCCCAGGGGTGGAAACACAGCCCCACCATTTGCCATGGACTAATCCAGACTGCACTGGAAAAAGGTGAAGCTTCGGAACACCTGCAATACATTGATGACATCGTATGGGGCAACACGGCAGAAGTCGTCTTTGAGAAAGGGAAGAAAATAATCCAAATCCTTCTGAAAGCCGGTTTTGCCATAAAAGAAAGTAAGGTCAAGGGACCTGCACGGGAGATCCAGTTTTTAGGAATTAAATGGCAAGATGGACGTCGTCAGATCCCAATGGACGTGATTAACAAAATAGCAGCTATGTCTCCACCAACTAATAAAAAGGAAACACAGGCCTTCTTAGGTGTCGTGGGTTTTTGGAGAATGCATATTCCAAATTACAGTCTGATTGTAAGCCCTCTCTATCCAGTGACCCGAAAGAAGAACGATTTTAAATGGGGGCCTGAGCAACGACAAGCCTTTGAACAAATTAAGCGGGAGATTGTTCATGCGGTAGCTCTTGGGCCAGTCCGGGCAGGACAAGATGTTAAAAATGTGATCTATACTGCAGCTGGGGAGAATCGCCCTACCTGGAGCCTCTGGCAGAAAGCACCTGGGGAGACCCGAGGCCGACCCCTGGGGTTTTGGAGTCGAGGATATCAAGAATCCAAGGCTCGCTATACTCCAACTGAAAAAGAGATATTGGCAGCATATGAAGGAGTTCGAGCTGCCTCAGAAGTGGTTGGTACTGAAACACAGCTCCTCTTAGCACCCCGACTGCCAGTGCTGGGCGGGATGTTCAAAGGGAAAGTCTCCTCTACACATCATGCAACTGATGCCACATGGAGTAAGTGGATTGCACTGATCACACAACGGGCTCACATAGGAAACCCCAGTCGCCCAGGAATTGTGGAAGTGATCACGGACTGGCCAGAAGGCAAAGATTTTGGAATGTCACCAGAGGAGGAGGAGGCACGTGCTGAATAAGCACCGCTGTATAATAAACTGCCAGAAAATGAGAGGCAATATGCCCTGTTCACTGACGGATCCTGTCGCATTGTGGGAAAGCATCGGAGGTGGAAAGCTGCTGTATGGAGTCCTACATGACAAGTCACAGAAACTGCTGAAGGAGAAGGTGAATCGAGTCAGTTTGCAGAGGTGAAAGCCATCCAGTTAGCGTTAGATATTGCTGAAACAGAGAAGTGGCCAGTGCTCTATCTCTATACTGACTCATGGATGGTGGCAAATGCCCTGTGGGGGTGGTTACAGCAATGAAAGCAGAGCAACTGGCAGCGCAGAGGTAAACCCATTTGGGCTGCCGCACTGTGGCAAGATATTGCGTCCCGGTTAGAGAATCTGGTTGTAAAAGTACGTCATGTAGATGCTCACATACCCAAGAGTCGGGCCACTGAAGAACATCAAAACAACCAACAGGTGGATCAGGCTGCCAAGACTGAAGTGGCTCAGGTGGACCTGGACTGGCAACATAAGGGTGAGCTATTTATGGCTTGGTGGGCCCATGATGCTTCAGGCCATCAGGGAAGAGATGCAACATATAGATGGGCTCGTGATCGAGGGGTGGACTTGACCATGGACATTGTCACGCAGGTTATCCATGAATGTGAAACCTGTGCTGCAATTAAGCAAGCCAAGCGGTTAAAGCCCCTGTGGTATGGAGGGCGATGGCTGAAATATAAATATGGGGAAGCCTGGCAGATTGACTATATCACACTCCCACAAACTCGCCAAGGCAAGCGCTATGTGCTCACGATGGTGGAAGCAACCACTGGATGGCTGGAAACATATCCTGTGCCCCATGCCACTGCCCGGAACACTATCCTGGGCCTTGAAAAGCAGGTCTTGTGGCGACATGTGTAGGAGTTGGTTAGAAAATCAGCATTCTCTCAACACTGTCATCAGGAACATGAACAGTACATTTCCTGACAATGGCCTGTTTGGAGCGCAGCGGCCAATCCCAAGAACGGAACGCGTGGTACAAGGCTCCTGGAAGGTACCTGGCTAGAGCCATTAGACTGTCAAAAAGGATGGATTGCAACTGTTGCCATAACATCAATGAAGAAATCATGAACTTTAGATGAACTTTGCTTCATTATAATACCAAAACACACCTCCTGGTCGAAGGCTACCCGCCTCCAAGACTTACCACGCCTCGGACACTGACCCCGCGCCTGCGTGATAGCCTCGCTCGAGAAGGGCGGAGACTCCTGAGGCAGAGGTGGAGCAAGGTGTGTTACTAAGCATAAAAGATGATTTCTGAACAACGGAAGTTTGAAGCTTCCCCACCAAGGACCACGACGATCGACGACGCAGCATTAGCTGGACCCGGGACCGTTAGGAAGTCTTGAGATCAGCGGTGGTAGCTATAACTTCTCTTTCTCCTCTCTCTAAACTTAACTTTACTTTTCTCCTTTCTTTCACCCATCTCTAACTATCGCGTGCCTCTTCACAGGCAATACAATAAAGTTTTACTGTGTGATTATTGCTATCCCCTTTGGTGTTGGTCACCTTAATTTTGCACTTTCGAGATCGTAGCAAATGAACCATCATGAGTCCACCGAGTGGACCGTGACAACATGGCACCCCAGAAAGAATTGAGTCAGACAACGGGACTCATTTCCGAAACAACCTCATAGACACCTGGGCCAAAGAGCATGGCATTGAGTGGGTGTATCACATCCCCTATCATGCACCAGCCTCTGGGAAAACTGAGCGATACAATGGACTGTTAAAGACTACATTGAGAGCAATGGGGGGGTGGAACTTTCAAACATTGGGATACATATTTAGCAAAAGCCACCTGGTTAGTCAACACCAGAGGATCTGCCAATCGGGGTGGCCCTGCCCAGTCAGAACTTTTACATACCATAGAAGGGGATAAAGTCCCTGTAGTGCACATAAAAAATATGTTAGGGAAGACAGTCTGGGTTACTCCTGCTTCAGGCAGAGGTAAACCCATTCGTGGGATTGCTTTTGCTCAAGGGCCTGGGTGCACTTGGTGGGTGATGCAGAAGGATGGGGAAGTCCGATGTGTGCCTCAAGGGGATTTAATTTTAGGTGAGAACAGCCAGAATTAAACTGTATGATATTAGTTGCTATATAACCCTGCTACTGTATGTTATCCTTACTATAATTGTTATATGCTATATCCATAGTACTATAGTAAGAATCACTTAGATCAAGCAAGAAAAGAACTGTGATAAAACTGAGCAAAGCGCAGTAGTGATGGAACCAGAACTGACTCCAGCATGCAACAATCCAACGGTGCACACCATCCTCCTGCTGCGCCAAATGTCACCTGCTCGTCACACTGCACTGAAGCCCAATTCTGCTCTACTGACTGAAAGGACTTTGCACCATCCCTCCTGCCCAGAAAGACTGGTATGACAGATGGAGCCCAGAGTCAGAAACTAAATGAACTCAACGAACATTTTATGAACATAACCCATAAACTAAAGGAATGATATCTCTGTGTGTGTATACATATATATATATATATATATCATTGTTCATATGTCTTAAAGGGATGGAAAGGTGATGATGATTGATCAGGATGTAACTAAAGGTATGGGAACTGAGCATGACGTCAGTGGTATAGAATAAGGGGTGGATACTGTCCTGGTTTCAGCTGGGATAGAGTTAACTGTCTTCCTAGTAGCTGGTACAGTGCTATGTTTTGAGTTCAGTATGAGAAGAATGTTGATAACACTGATGTTTTCAGTTGTTGCTCAGTAGTGTTTAGACTAAAGTCAAGGATTTTTCAGCTTCTCATGCCCAGCCAGGGAGAAAGCTGGAGGGGCACAAGAAGTTGGCACAGGACACAGCCAGGGCACCTGACCCAAACTGGCCAACGGGGTATTCCATACCATGTGACGTCCCATCTAGTATAGGAACTGGGAAGTGGGGGCGGGGAATCGCCGCTCGGGGGACTAGCTGGGTGTCGGTCGGCGGGTGGTGAGCAATTGCACTGCGCATCATTTGTACATTCCAATCCTTTCATTATTGCTGTTGTCATTTTATTAGTGTTATCATTATCATTATTAGTTTCTTCTTTTCTGTTCTATTAAACCGTTCTTATCTCAACCCACGGGTTTTGCTTCTTTTCCCGATTTTCTCCCCCATCCCACTGGGTGGGGGGGAGTGAGTGAGCGGCTGCGTTGTGTTTAGTTGCTGGCTGGGGTTAAACCACGACAGATGTTCAACTTAGAAAAGTAGAAAATAAGGGATTTTTTTACTTAAGAACAACTTTTTAATTATTTTCTGAATTTCATATTCCATTGCTATGTTTTTACTATTACTTTAGATACTAGAGCATTTCAAGAACTGAAAAATAAAATGTTGAAACTAAGAGCATATAAGGAAGAGCTCTTGAATGCTTTGGGTGAATTCCTAGAAGAACATTTTCTTCTTCCAGAGAAAGGTGGAAGTGCTAAAAAGAAAAATTAAGACTTTCTTAACTATTAAATTTGGAATGTTCAATTTTTATTGAATTACACATAATGTCTTTTTAAAGGCACTAGCATAGAATCTTCAGTTATATTTTGAAATAACTATAGTTCTTACAGCTGATGCTTTATGTTTAATTGATATTTTTCAAGTTGGTTTATATTATTTAAGGCTGTTCCCAGCTGGATATTTTCTTTTTTTAATGCATATATGCTTTGCCAAATAAGATGCATAGCAATGTATTGTATTTCTTATTGAACTGCAAGCTATGCCAAATTTGGAAATAGTGAGGGGTTCACTCCAAATTGTTCCACTTTTTTTTTTTTTTTTTACTGGACTAGGCAAGTGGATTCATATTTTCCTTGGCAAAGAAAATTGTAATTGTCTAACAATGTTTTTGGAACAATAATAAGGACAAGTGTTTATAATTACAGTGTAGTTTAGAATGTTAACCACCAGTTTCTCTTCAGGCAAACTGGGCCAAAAATTATCTTAAAACTTTAGGGAAAATAGGCAGTCAGGGAGTATTTTGCATAATAAATTCAAAGACTACCATTACCATTTGAAAGAATAGTTACAAAATAGCTACAAAAAAGGTGGAGGTTGATTTGTCTTTCAGACACAAGAACACAGAAATAGAAAGGATTTCTTGAATCCGGTTTCCTGCTATTGCAGACAACCGCATAATTTCTTTCATACTATCATTGAGCTCCATTTTAAAACTAATTTTTTTTGTTACTACTGTTTCTATTGGAGTTTATTCTAGTGCCTCAGTACTCTGGTTAGAAACTGTATCCTTATTTCCAGTCTAAATTTATTAGCGCCTAACACAGATCCATGTATTCTTATACCAGTATTGTCCTTAGAATAGCTCACTCTCTTTCTTGTGTTTATTTCTCCTAATATATTTATAGACAGCAATCATATCCCCTCTCTTTCTTTGTTTTGCTAATTGAACTAGCAAAACTTACTTGTTCTCCTCCTGTAAGATAGTTTTTCAGTTCCCTGGCTTATCCTAATGTGAGAGACTGAAAGAGTTAATGTCTCAAACATTGTGGCAGGGCAAGTTCTGCATAACAACGAACCCTGCATAACACCCGTGCACAACCTGTGCTGGACAGACTAGGGAGGGGTCATGGTGAGTTCTGAGTTCCCTCGGGCTAAATTAAGGTGAAGTGACAGCAAACGATCAGTTGAATGTTTTATTTATGGCAGAAGCAAACTGAACTTGGAAGGCACAACAGTAGATGGGGGGGTTTCTCACAACAAGAATTGGCATGAAACTACGTCAGTAAACCGTAACCACATATACATCAATTCAGGGAAGAAAATAAGGAGAGCCCTCCTGTTGAGTCACGAGGTTCAGAGTGGACTCCCTTGCTTTCTAGACTCCTTCTCAGAGAAGAGCCTAGGGGTGGCTAGATCCAATCCTAGTCCCAGACTTGGTCAATGGGTTTGTGTCTAAAAGGGATGAAGTGTAGGGGTTATGGAAAAAAAAAAAAAGAGGCAGAGGAAGAGAGAGAGAGAAAGGAAAAGAAAAGAGAAATATTTCACCAGTCCTGGGTCCAGCATTGGTCCAGCCAGCCTAGAGGTCCGGTTCCAGAGGGCGTGCGCATGTGGGGCTTCAATTCGTGTCCTTTTATAATCTACTTGCCCCTCCTTCGGGCGGGCACTCAAACTCATTAGGCTAATTAGGTGTCACACGTGGTTTGTGCTTTCAGAACCTTCTGGAAATGGGTGGTGGGCTTGGGGGTCATTTGGGGAGTAACTTCTCCCTCCCTGCAGGCATGACCATTGTTTGACCTTTGGCCATATATGGTGAGCTGCCCTGCTGAGCATATCAAACATGGAATTGCGCATCCTCCAGTATGCCCTCCGCATCCTGTTGCTGACCAGCTTCTTCACTTGTGGTTTGTTGTTATGCAGGTTCGTTGTTATGCAGAACTTGCACTGCCACAATGTTTGAGACACTAACTCTTTCGGTCCTTCACATATGGTGTTGCTATGCAGCCTTGCAAGCAAGTTCTGTTCCTTCCCTCAACTGCAAAAGCCAGGCCCTGGTCTCTGTCCATCATGATGGGTGTTTGAGGCATTAACTACGTCCAGTCTCTCACAGTCTCTTCAAACACTAACGACTTTCCCAGATGCATTTTAAGTAGTTGTCCATTTTTCCCATATATATCATTATTATTTCCTTAAAAATATATTTCCTATAATGAGATACATCAGTTCATTTGCTCCCATATGTGTAATGTCATTGAAAAATTCAGGCTGGAAGTGACCTCTGGAGATCTTCCAATCCAACCCCATCATCAAGGTAGTGCCAATTTCAAAGCTGGATCTAGTTGCTCATGGTCATGTCCATCCGAGTTTTAAAAATAAGAAACAGTTAATTCCTGTGTGTGTTTTGGAATTCTGCAAAAGATTTTATGTAAAATCTCCTGCCCCAGAGCAAAATTCAACTACTTGAATTCTCTCAGCCTATGTTATACTGACTGTCAGAACTTCTGATTAGCTACCCTGCCTTCATCTCTTTTCCATGCAATTTTCCTTATTAAAATCTAAAAAAATGATCACCCAAGGTGTTTGGGATTAATCTACCCTTCCCCTCCTCAGAGAAGCTCACCTTCTACCTTTTTTTTTACTTAAAAGTAAAATTTGTTTTGATAAATTTCCAAGCAAGGTCTTATCTTGTATTAGTTTTAATTTTATTTATGCATTTCCTGAACTCTTAAACACAGTTTATTTTCTGATCAGTCTCTTTCTTTCTTTCCACTCCTTTTGCATTCATCGCTGCTTCTATATCTTTTGACTTAGCTGGATCTCACTGGTTCAACTGCAGATCCCCCGTAAACTGCATCTGAAGCAGGGAACCATCTGGAGACATGAGCCGAGTAACAACAGGACACCGATACGGTTAAAGTTGTTCTCCCTTTATTGCCCAAATAGCGTGGTTATATACCTTGTCAAGCTAAGCATCAGCCGTCCACGCGCCGTAAGCTAAAATGCCACTGGTTAATGTCCTCTTATCACGCACCCGGAAGGGAGCGTGATAGGCGCTCGTCATCAAATCCTGTGCCCAAACTCCTCCTGCTTTGCGGTTAACACATCCTGTTAAACATCCCTATTTTACATAACACAAGTGTCTTTCTTCCTCCTTTTGTCCTGCCAAGGTGACGCCAAGGACATTACGCAATGGCCTCGTCCTTCGCTATCAGTCCTGGGTTGTCCAAACCCTGCAGTATTATTTCATGGCCGTTCTCTGCAAGGAATTCCTCCACATGCATCTAAGTGATTAACCATGAAGGCAGAAGAGACAGCCATTTTCAACTATATTATTTCCTTTAATGTGTCAGAAATACAAATTGTAGGCATTAACAATGACATTTGCTGCTACATTGATTCGGAGGAATCCATTATTCGCATCTATTATCAGCTTTGTTCAAGACTCTGGAAGCACAGAACTCTTAACTCTGTATGTCAGTAATTTTGCTTTGCTTCATGGAAGCTTCTTGTGCTCTCAGTAGTTCTATGTGACCATGAAAGTGCAGGGCTGAAGCCTTTAGGGCACAGCTCCACAGCAGTGTGAACTGCTCCAAACCTAGCTGTTCTGGTTCCATCCTCCTTTCACCAGACACCTGCATCTGGGAGTGGGAGGGAAGACTGAATCACGGCAGCCCAGGTCAGCTTCTGTTGCCATGGTCCAACACCTTTTGTATAGGTAGTGCTTGAGATAAGAATTATCTTGCATTTGAAATCATAGAATCATTTAGGTTGGAAAAGACCCTTAAGATCATCGAGTTCAACCATTAACCAAACACTACCAAGTCCACCACTAAACCATGTCCCTGAGCGCCACATCTACACGTCTTTTAAATACCTCCAGGGATGGTGACTCCACCACTTCCCTGGGCAGCCTGTTCCAATGCTTGACAACCCCTTCGGTGAAGAAATGTTTCCTAACATCCAATCTAAACCTCCCCTGGCACAACTTAAGGCTGTTTCCTCTTGTGGGAGCAGCTCAGAACACCTGGCATTTGTTTTCAAGAGTGACTGTTAGAATTTGTTGTGCTGCATGTTTGCCAAGCCTTTGAAGAACTAGTTTCACAAGGTCAGGTTGGAGGATGGCCTTGTGTAGGCCTGGGAAGATGTGGCTGAAGACAGTCACGAGTATGTGTATGGAATGTTTTTATCTTTAACTGTTCTGAGGACTGGCAAACATCCCAGCTGGGCCAGATATGCCCTCCTGTGTTAGTAGTATTGGCTGTATGCCGTTAGTACTTTCTAGATCTTTGTTGAAACATATATAAGTTGGATTCTTTTGTGAAATAAAGGGAATCTTGCACAGAGAGCTTGAGCGCTTGATTGAGTCTCCGCAGATGGTGACCCCGACGTGATCGAGAGAAGAAGATGACGTGATCGAGAGAAGACGACGTGGTGGAGAGAAGAAGCCGGCACGATTAAGAGAAGAAAACGACGTGATCAAGAGAAGAAGAAAAGACGTGATTCCCCTTCACTGCGGAGACCACACATTCTAATGGGGAGAGTTTTGAAGAAGTGGCCACGACTCCGAGAAAATAGGTAACAGCAACCCCTGCGGAACGGGTGAGTTGCGAGATTGCGGTAGCATGGGGCAATCAGTTTCTCAGGAACATAAGCTCTACTTAAATGCTTTGCAGCACATTTTACGGGCTTCTGGGTATAAAGTAACAGAGGGACAAATTGCTTCACTTTTAATATGGGTAAAGGATAATTGTAACTGGTTTCCCACAAAGGGAACTTTTGATAGCAAGGTTTGGGAAAGAGTCGGGGAGCATTATAAACGTGAAAAACTTTGGCCTTTGGTGTATCAGAAAATTTAATTATGACATGGAGATTTATTTATGCTGCGCTGGTGCATTTACAGCCGGCAGTGAAAATCATACCAATACAGCCTGATACTGCTTTTGAGGAGACAGTCTGTAAGCAGGCCGCTAATGAGCAGGATTCTGATTCTGATAATAATTCTTTTGTATCAGGCAGGGTGGACTCTGAAAAAGAGCCGGATTTATATCCCTCATTACCTCCACCACCGCCTGCACTAACACCGTTAATGCACACATCCCGCCGGCAGGCAGACAGGCAGGCAGCACGGGCTCCGCGGTGTCGCTGACCCTCACCACCGCATACAGGTCCCCGCCGCCTCGCCGCTGCCTCCCGCCGCTTTCGCACCCCCTTTGCCGCCACCACACCTTCACCACCGTTGCCTCTGCATCCGCCATGGCCGCCGCTGTGCCGCCGCCGTCCCCTACCCCCCCACCCCAATCACCTGGTACTCCCTCTCCAGGGTTTGCAGAACTTAAAACAGAACCTGGCTTTGCTGCACTGCCTGTATCTCCTTCTCCTGCTAATCCCTCTAACTCTGTGCCTCTGTCTAATCCTGTGGCTCCTGCTTTACAGCGGTGCGGAGAAAACATTATAGTGCCTTCAGCTCCGCCTTTAACAAGATTTTGATGCTAAATGTGACAATTCACTTAATGATTTGGGAAAAAATACACATAGCTTGATGCAACGCTGTCGAGAAAAAGCTCTACAGCAAGGTGATACCATGTTCACTTTTCCTGTTATATACAAACCCCATACTCCACCACAGCATGACGGTTTACCTTATAAAATGATAAAAGAATTACGGAAATCAATTCGTGAAAATGGGTTACACAATTCATTTACAATGGGACTAGTGGAAGCAATTGGAGGAACTTATACTATGACTCCTTGGGACTGGTTATTGCTGTTGACTTCTGCTCAGTATTCTGTATGGCAATTAGAATACAATGCTTTGTCAGTGGAACAAATTATGGAGAACTTGTCATCAGGGATACTTATAGATCAAAACATGTTACAAGGAACAGGCCCTTACATTACACCTCAGGCACAAGCAGCTTTGCCAAAGCAAGTTTTCGATCAAGCCACTCATATTGCAATCATGGCTATACGATGTGTACCCGAAACTGGGCAAAGTACCACTTCGTTTGCCTCTATCCAACAGGGCTCTCAGGAACCGTATGTATCTTTTATTGATCGCCTTCAAGCCGCGATAACATGGCAGGTAGAAAATCAGGAAGCTGCAAAAGCATTATTATTTCAATTGGCTTATGAGAATGCAAATACAGACTGTCAGGCTGCACTGAAATCAGTTAGAGGAAGAGCTACTGACATTGGGCAGTATATTAAGATATGTCAAAATGTAGGGACAGACACTCATAGAGCTAACATGTTAGCTGCTGCACTGTCACAGCAACTAAATGTTAATCAAGTTACTGTGAAATGTTTTGAGTGTGGAAAATTGGGACATATGGCTAAGCAATGTCCTAAACAACAAAAATCCAAATGTGATAAACCCGTAAATCACTTCTGCCCTCATTGTAGTAAAGGATATCATTGGGCGAATCAACACAAATCGAAATTTGACAAAGAAGGTAATCTCTTCCAGGGAAACTACAGGAGGGGCGCGAGACCTGGTGCCCCGCAAACCAACAGGGTCTGGAATTCAGTGCAGGCACCACTAACCAATTGGACTGCTACACAAACAGGCAGCCCGCAAGAACCATCTATGACCTCCAGCCCGCAACTACAGGGAGTGCCGGGCTGGATTTGGCAACAGCAACCGACCTCTCAATAAAAGAACAGAGGATTTATATTGTGGGGACTGCAATATTCAGACCTTTGATGGCATGTTAGGATTAATAATTGGACGATCTAGTGCTACGACACAGGGAATAATTGTATACCCTGGAGTTATTGATTCAGATTATCAAGGGGAAATTAAAATCATGCTAGCTTCAATGCAAATTCCATGTACAATTCCGGCAAACACAAAAATAGCTCAATTAATATTGCTTCCTTGTTGGGTACCTCAAAACATGCAAAATACTCGAGGCGACGGTAGCTTTGATAGCACCGGGAGTCCTTTTGTATTGTGGTCACAGGAAATAACACAGCAACAGCCGATTTTAAAATTGCAAATCGAGGGTATATGGTTTTCGGGATTGCTAGATACCGGAGCAGACGTTTCTATAATATCAAAAAAGGACTGGCCAACTTCGTGGCCATTGCAAATAGCTCTTTCTACAATTGTTGGTATAGGAGGCACTCGACAGCCCATGCGAAGTGCCAAACTTTTGTCAGTAAAGGGGCCTGAGAAGCATGAAGCATGGATTCAGCCTTATGTACTTGACTCATCTGTAAATTTGTGGGGCAGAGATTTATTGAAACAATGGCACATTACCCTAACCACAGACAATTCAAATTTATCCTAAGGGTCACTGATGTAAAACCCCTGCTCAAACTTACATGGTTAACCTCTGCGCCTGTTTGGGTCGATCAGTGGCCGTTAAAAGGGGACAAATTGATACAAGCACATAAATTAATTCAAGAGCAGTTGCAGCAAGGACACATTGTCACTTCAACTAGTCCATGGAATACACCGATTTTTGTTATTCTCAAAAAGTCAGGAAAATGGAGATTATTACAGGATTTACGAGCGATAAATGCAGTGTTACAACCTATGGGGATTACCCAGCCGGGAACACCAAATCCTGCAATGATCCCTAAAGAGTGGGAATTACAAGTCATTGATTTAAAAGACTGCTTCTTCACGATTCCTTTACATCCTGATGATTGTGCACATTTTGCCTTTTCAGTGCCTAGTGTAAATAACGCCGAGCCTATGCAGCGTTATCAGTGGACAGTGCTACCTCAGGGCATGATGAATAGTCCTACTATCTGTCAGATAGTAGTTGCTGCGGCTATTCAACCGAGCTGAGACGCATTTCCAAATGCTATAATATATCATTATATGGATGATATTTTAATTGCAACAGAAATAACACAGTATTTGGAAAGTGTTGTGCAACATCTTGTAAATTCTTTGCACACCTTTGTACTTCAAATTGCTACAGAAAAAATTCAAAAGATGCCGCCCTGGAAATATTTAGGGTGGATTCTTACGGAAAGAACAGTACAGCCTCAATCATTAAAGTTGCAGACAGATATACAAACTCTGAACGATGCTCAAAAATTATTAGGAACAATAAACTGGGTAGGACCCATGTTAGGTATAACCACAGAGGAATTAAGTAATCTCTAACATTCTGAGAGGTGATCCTGATTTAACATCACCATGGATCTTAACTCCAGCTGCCAAGGAAGAGTTAAATCTAGTTTCACAAAAGATATCTACATTACAAGCCTATAGAAGGGACCTAACTTTACCTGTTGATGTGTATGTCATACAAGGTCCAAAACAACCTTTTGCTATTATAGGACAACATGATAAAGCCACTCAGAAAATTTTATATTTGGAATGGGTGTTTCTCTCTAACACTTTAAAGAAAACTATTACACAGCCTTTAGAAATGATTGTGACTGTGGTACAAAAAGCACGGTCACGCACTCAGTGTCTCATTGGTTTTGATCCCGATACATTGTATCTTCCTTTTTCAAAACAAGATTTTGATTTCGTTTTTGTTCAATCACAATCACTGCATATCGCATTGGCCAACTTCACGAACAAAATTTCTTTCTCACTGCCTAAATGTAAGTTACTGCAAAACCTTCACACATTAAACATCAAACCACAGACGATAGCATCAGATACTCCTGTTGTTAATGCTCGTACAGTTTTTGTGGATGGCTCTGGAAAAACTGGACGAGGTGTAGTTGCCTGGCTAGATAATGGAGTATGGCACACATCTGTTGTTCTGTTACAAGGTTCCACGCAGCGTGTGGAAGTACAGGCTGTTTTACACGCTTTAGCTTTATTTCCATTGGAACCACTCAATATTGTTTCTGATTCAGAATATGTCATCCGTGTTGTACAGCGATTACCAGGATCTTACTTAAAGGAGATAAATGATGAAGACTTATTCAACAAATTTTTGGAATTGCAAACTCTTTTAAATAAAAGAGCTTATCCTTTGTTTATTTGTCAGATTAGGTCGCACACTGTGCTGCCAGGACCTTTGACTAAAGGCAATGCCGTGGCTGACTCTCTTACTGTCGGCACAGTGCAATTCCACTCTGCTGTGGCCTCTCATTCCTTTTTTCACCAAAATGCTGCAGCATTGCAAAAGATGTTTAATTTGACAAAAGCACAGGCTAAAGATATAATTCGTTCTTGTCCAGATTGTCAAAGAGTTGCTTCTGATGCAGTGAGCATTGGAGTTAACCCACGTGGTTTACACTCTAATGCCATTTGGCAAAGTGATGTTACACATGTATCTCTGCCTTTGGCTCCTTGAAATTTGTGCATGTTTCTATTGATACCTTTTCCTCTTATATTTGTGCTACTGCTCATTCTGGAGAAAGGGCACGTGATGTTCAACGACGTTGGTCACGATGCTTTGCAATTATGGGGGTTCCTCCAACCATTAAAACTGACAACGGTCCAGGGTATGTAGCTAAATCTACTCAATTATTTTTGCAACAGTGGCAGGTATCCCATGTGACAGGAATTCCACATTCACCTACTGGACAAGCAATAATTGAGCGTGCGCATCATGCTTTAAAGTCCATGTTGCATAAACAAAAAAGGGGGAATATGCCACCACAAGAACAGCTAGATAATGCTATGTTTACTTTGAATTTTTTAAATCGCTCACCAGACTTAATGGCCAGCACAGCGATAGATCGGCATTTTAAAACTCCTGATTCTATTTCACATAGACCTAAAGTACTGTATAAAGATCCTTTTAGTGGGCCTGGTTGGAATGGACCTGTGGAACTAATCACGTGGGGGCGAGGGTATGCTTGTGTTCTTCTTCCCACAGGAACCAAGTGGATTCCAGCTAAACACATGAAGCCATATAATGAGCTGGCGAAACCACTTGGACAACCCAATGCCACAGATCAAGACTCTGAATTTGAAGAAGAGATAAATGAGGAGGAAGCAGCACATCGAGAATGAAAAAGCTATCACATAGGGACATTTGAAGAGAATGTAACAACAAGCTAGCGTGATGATGCAACGTGTATCCTACTCCAAAGAATACCTTTTTTAGCATACCTGGCAATAGTGGCCAGCAACAGTATTGTAAGAATTCTGATCTTTTTTCTTTGCGGGGTCACTGTGGCTCAGGTGCAGCATTTTCATTGGGCCCACTGAAGGTGTTGAGCCTAAGCCACGGTGACTATATAAAAAACCATTCCTTGTATAAGTTTGAACCTCACACAGAATCACAAAGATTCAGTGATGATATGTACTTCACATCCTTATGTTTTTGTAGCAGCTCAATTTCTAGATATTGTTTTACATAACCATGCTTTTGAAACTAATCTGAATTAACCTTGGTATTTTAGCTGTTTTACTCATAAGAATATATCTGAATTAAGTCTTACAGTAATCATGCCAATATGATGTCGTGCTGAATTGTGGATCCCTGTAAATATGACCAAATCGTGGGAAAGGGAATAAGGATTAAGTCAATTATCAAGGCTTTTAAAGCAGACAATTAGTCACCCAAAACAATTTATAGGATGGCTAATTGCCTTTATAATATCAGCTATCATTATTGCAGCTACTGCCGCCGTTGCTACCACGGCGCTTGTGAAATCCCTTCAGACTGCTCACACAGTAGCTAATGTATTAGAAAATGTTATGTCTGAAATGAAAACCCAGGTACAAATTGATCAACAATACTAGAATGATTGGACACTTTAGAAGCAGTGGTAATTTGTCTTGGAGTGTATTGGGTTTGTGCGGCAAGGTTTTGGTAGCGGGGGGTTACAGGGGTGGCTTCTGTGGGGGCTGCTGGAGGTTTTCCCCTGTATCTGACAGAGCCAATGCCAGCTGGCTCTAAGACGGACCTGCCGCCGGCCAAAGCCAAGCCGATCAGTGATGGTGGTAGCACCTCTGTGCATATAGAAAAAAAAAAAAAAAAAAAAGGAGAGAGAGAGGAAGAGACAGAAAAAAATAATAAAAACAAACAGCTGGAGAGGGGGAAGAGAAATGCGGTTGCGGAACACACAGAAACAGCAGCCGGAGAGTGAGAACATGTAAGAGAAATAACCCTGCAGACACCACGGTCAGTGAAGAAGGAGGGGGAGGAGGTGCTCCAGGCACCGGAGCAGAGATTCCCCTGCAGCCCGTGGTGAAGACCATGGTGAGACGGGTTGTTCCCCTGTGGTCCATGGAGGTCCACGGTGGAGCAGATATCCACCTGCAGCCCATGGAGGACCCCACGCCAGAGCAGGTGGCTGCCTGAAGGAGGCTGTGACCCCGTGGGAAGCCTGCGCTGGAGCAGGATCCTGGCAGGACCTGCAGAACTGTGGAGAGAGAAGCCCACGAGCGGGTTTTCTGGCAGGACCTATGACCCCGTGGGGGAACCACGCTGGAGCAGTATGCTCCTGAAGGACTGCACACCGCAGAAAGGACCCATGCTGAAGAAGTTCATGGAGGACTGTCTCCCGTGGGAGAGATCCCACGCTGGAACAGGGGAAGAGTGTGATGAGTGCTGCCCCTGAGGAGGATGAAGTGACAGAGATAATGTGTGATGAACTGACCGCAAACCTCATTTCCCGTTCCCCTGTCCAGCTGAGGAGGAGAGAGTGGTAGAATAGCTATGGTGGGTGCTTGGTGTCCAGCCAGGATCAACCCATCACATAGAGATAGACAAAGTGCATTACAAAATAGAATGAAATTACATTGTAATTGGGAATTTCAAAAACAAGGGCTCTGTGTAACTCCTTTACAAAGGAATGAAAGCGTATGAGATTGGAATTAGGTGAAGGCGCATTTGCAAGGTGCATTTGCTACTAATATTGCACGAGAGATCTAAGACCTTGCACAGATAGTACAAGATCAAATGGGAAATATACAAAATTAGCAGAATAAGGTGTTTTTCAAAGAATTGTCTAATAGTGTTAAATCCAAAAACATGGTTTGAAGGTTTAAATCTGTGTATCTGAATTTGTATCACTATTGGAGGGTTATTAATCATTTGTGTGTTTTCAGCAATCAGAATCATCTGAGGAGCAGTACAAGGATTGCGTCGGTTCGAAGCTAGAGTCCTCGCTGCCTTCCTCGTGAATCTGATGTTCCTAAACAAAAAAGGGGGAGATGTGGGAGCAGCTCGGAACACCTGGCATTTGTTTTCAAGAGTGACTGTTAGAATTTGTTGTGCTGCATGTTTGCCAAGCCTTTGAAGAACTAGTTTCACAAGGTCAGGTTGGAGGATGGCCTGGTGTAGGCCTGGGAAGATGTGGCTGAAGACAGTCACGAGTATGTGTATGGAATGTTTTTATCTTTAACTGTTCTGAGGACTGGCAAACATCCCAGCTGGGCCAGATATGCCCTCCTGTGTTAGTAGTATTGGCTGTATGCCGTTAGTACTTTCTAGATCTTTGTTGAAACATATATAAGTTGGATTCTTTTGTGAAATAAAGGGAATCTTGCACAGAGAGCTTGAGCGCTTGATTGAGTCTCCGCACCTCTCATCCTGTCACTTCTTACTTGGAAGAAGAGACTGACACCCACTTTGCTACAACCTCCTTTCAGGTAGTTGTAGAGAGTGATAAGGTCTCCCCTCAGCCTCCTTTTCTCCAGGCTAAACAACCCCAGTTCCCTCAGCTGCTCCTCATAAGACTTGTTCTCTAGACCCTTCACCAGCTTTGTTTGGACATGCTGCAGCACCTCAATGTCTTTCCTGTAGTGAGGGGCCCAAAACTGAACACAGTAGTCAAAGTGCGGCCTCACCAGTGCAGAGTATAGAAGGACAGTCACTTCCCTGCTCCTGCTGGCCACACTATTTCTGATACAAGCCAGGATGCTATTGGCCTTCTTGGCCACCTGGGCACACTGCTGGCTCATATTCAGCCAGTTGTCAACCAGCACCCCCAGGTCTTTTTCTGCTGGGCAGCTTTCCAGCCACTCTTTCCCAAGCCTGTAGCGCTGCATGGGGTTGTTGTGACCCAAGTGCAGGACCCAGCACTTGGCCTTGTTGAATCTCATACAGTTGGCCTGAGCCCATCAATCCAGCCTGTCCAGATCCCTCTGTAGAGCCTTCCTACCCTTGAGCAGATCAACCCTCCCTCCCAACTTGGTGTCATCTGCAAACTTGCTGAGGGTGCACTCAATCCCCTCGTCCAGATGGTTGATAAAGATATTAAAGAGAATTGGCCCCAAAACTGAGCCCTGGGGAACACCACTTGTGACCGGCTGCCAACTGGATTTAACTCCATTCACCACAATCCTCTGGGCTCGTCCATCCAGCCAGTTTTTTACCCAGCGAAGAGTACACCTGTCTAAGCCATGAGACGCCAGCTTCTCAAGTATGCTGTGAGAGACAGTGTGTATTGGCTTTGTGTGGCAAGGTTTTGGTAGCAGGGGGGTTACGGGGGTGGCTTCTGTAAGAAGCTGCTGGAAGCTTCCCCTGTGTTCGAGAGGGCCCATACCAGCCGGCTCTAAGACGGACCCGCCGCCGGCCAAGGCCGAGCCAATCAGCGATAGTGGTAACGCCTCTGTGATAACATTTTTAAGAAGGAAAAAAGGTGGGGATGGAGGTACTCAGCAGCCGGAGAGAGGAGTGAGAACATGTAAGAGAAACAACCCTGCGGACACCAAGGTCAGTGAAGAAGGAGGGGGAGGAGGTGCTCCAGGCACCGGAGCAGAGATTCCCCTGCAGCCCGTGGTGAAGACCATGGTGAGGCAGTCTGTCCCCCTGCAGCCCATGGAGGTCCACGGTGGAGCAGATATCCACCTGCAGCCCGTGGAGGACCCCACGCCGGAGCAGGTGGGTTCCCGAAGGGGGCTGTGACCCCATGGGTACCCCGCGCTGGAGCAGGATCCTGGCAGGACCTGCGGATCTGTGGAGAGAGGAGCCCACATTGGAGCAGGTTTTCTGTCAGGACTTGTGACCCCGTGGGGGACCCACACTGGAGCAGTCTGTGCCTGAAGGACTGCACACCGTGGAAAGGACCCATGCTGGAGCAGTTCGTGAAGAACTGCAGCCCGTGGGAAGGACCCACGTTGGAGAAGTTCGTGGCGGACTGTCTCCCGTGGGTGGGACCCCACGCTGGAGCAGGGGAAGAGTGTGATGAGTCCTCCCCCTGAGGAGGATGAAGCGGCAGAAAATAACGTGTGATGAACTGACCGTAAACCCCATCCCCGTCCCCCTGTACCGCTGGGGGGTTGATAGAGAATCCGGGAGTGAAGTTGTGCCTGGGAAGAAGGGAGGGGTGGAGGGAAGGTGTTCTGAGATTTGGTTTTATTTCTCATTACCCTACTCCTGTTGATTTGTAATAAATTGAGTTAATTTTCCCCAAGCTGAGTCTGTTTTGCCTGTGATGGTAATTGGTGAGTGATCTCTCCTGTCCTTATCTCAACCCACAAGCTCTTTGTTATATTTTCTCTCCCCTGTCCAGCTGAGGAGGGGGAGTGATAGAACAGCTTTGGTGGGCACCTGGCGTCCAGCCAGGGTCAACCCATCACACAGTGTCAAAGGCCTTACTAAAGTCCAGGTAGACAACATCCACAGCCTTTCCCTCATCCACTAGGCGGGTCACGTGGTCATAGAAGGAGATCAGGTTGGTCAAGCAGGACCTGCCTTTCATGAACCCATGCTGGCTGGGCCTGATCCCCTGGTTGTCCTGCACATGCCATGTGAGCGCACTCAAGATGAACCGCTCCATAATCTTCCCCAGTACCGAGGTCAGGCTGACAGGCCTGTAGTTCCCCAGATCCTCCCTCTGACCCTTCTTGTAAATGGGCGTCACATTGGCAAGCCTCTAGTCCTCTGGGACCTCCCCTGTTGACCAGGATTGCTGATAAATGATGGAGAGTGGCTTGGCAAGCTCTTCTGCCAGCTCCCTCAGTACTCTTGGATGGATCCCATCTGGTCCCATAGACTTGTGAGTGTCCAGGTGGCACAGCAGGTCATTAACTGCTTCCTCCTGGATTATGGGGGGTATATTCTGCTCTCCGTCCTTGTCTTCCAGCTCAGGGGGCTGAGTACCCTGAGGATAACTGGTCTCCCTATTAAAGACTGAGGCAAAGAAGGCATTAAGTACCTCAGCCTTTTCCTCATCTCTGGTGGCAGTGTTCCCCTCTGCATCCAATAGAGGATGGATATTCTCCTTGGCTCTCTTTTTATTGTTAACATATTTGTAAAAACATTTTTTGTTGTCTTTTACAATAGTGGCCAGGTTGATTTCTAGCTGAGCTTTTCCCTTTCTAATTTCATCTCTGCCTGACCTAACAAGATCCCTGTACTCTTCCTGAGTTGCCTGCCCTTTCTTCCAAAAATGGTAAACTCTCCTTTTTTCCCCGAGTCCCAGCAAAAGCTCCCTGTTCAGCCAGGCCGGTCATCTTCCCTGGCAGTTCATCTTGTGGTGCATGGGAATAGCTTGGCCCTGAGCCTTTAAGATTTCCTTCTTGAAGAATGTCCAGCCTTCCTGGACCCCTTTGCCCTTCAGGACTGTCTCCCAAGGGACTCTCTCAACCAGTGTCCTGAAAAGGCCAAAGTTTGGCCTCCGGAAGTCCATAGTGGTGGTTTTGCTGACCCCCTTCCTTACCTCACCAAGAATTGAGAATTTTATCATTTCATGGTCGCTAAGCCTGAGACAGCCTCCGACCACCACATCTCCCACCAGTCCTTCTCTGTTTGAAAACAGTAGGTCTAGCGAGGCTCCTCCCCTGGTAGGCTCACCTACCAGCTGTGTCAGGAAGTTATCATCTTCCACACACTCCAGGAACCTCCTAGACTTTTTGCTCCCTGCAGACGTCTTGAAGTCCCCCACGAGAACATGGGCACATGATTGTGAGACTACTGCCAACTGCTTGTAGAATGTTTCATCTGTCTCAGTTTGTATCCTTTTATAATATCCTTGCCCCTCCTTCAGGCAGGCACTCGAACTCATTAGGCTAATTAGGTATCATGCCCAGTTTGTGCTTTCAGAACCTTCGGGGAAATGGGTTGGTGGGCTTGGGAGTCTTTTGGGGAGTAATGTCTCCCTCCTGCAAGCATGACCATTGTTTGGTCTTTGGCTATGCATGGTGAGCTGCCCTGCTCAGCATATCAGAACAGCATATCAGAACACAGAGCTGTGCACCCTCCAGCATGCCCTCCTCCTCCTGTTGCTGATGGGCGCTGATGTGCTGCTTTTCACCTGTGGTTCCTTGCTAGGCAGAGTTCGTTGTTATGCAGATTTCGTCATTATGCAGAACTTGTCCCACCACGATGTTTGAGACATTAACTCTTTCAGTCTCTCACAGAGCCAAAGAGGAAAAGTGGGGACACCTGTGTATTGGGTCTGGCTGAGATGGAGTTAATTCTCCCCATAGCAGCCCTCATAGCACTGTGCTCTGCATCAGTAGCTAGAAAGGTGTTGATAACACACCAGTGTTTTGGCTACTGCTGAGCAGTGCTGGCACAGCATCAAGGCTGTCTCTTCAACATTTTTGCCCCCCCCTCAATGGCAGGCTGGGGCTGGGCAAGATCTTGGGAGGGGACATAGCCAGGACAGCTGACCTAAACTAAGCAAACAGATATTCCATACCATATGACATCAGCTCAGATATAAAAGCTAAGTAAAGGGAGACAGAAAGGGGGGCATTTTTTGTCTTCTGGAGCAACCACTACGCGTACTGAAGCCCTGCTTCCCAGGAAGTGGCCAGACATTGCCTGCTGATGGGAAGTAGAGAATAATATCATTTGTTTTTCTTTGCTTTCGCACGTGAGCTTTGCTTTCACTTTATTAAACTGTCCTTATCTTGACCCACGAGCTTTTTGTCATATTTTTCTCCCCCCTGTCCAGCTGAGGAGGGGGAGTAATAGAGCGGCTTTGGTGGGCACCTGGCATCCAGCCAGGGTCAACCCACTACAGTCCTTTTTTGGCACCCGAACAGGGACAAGACAACGGCAGTTTTGCATTAAACATGCCATAGCTAGTTATTAAGTGGCAAGCTCCTGTGCAGGTCACGGAGCTTGTTGGCTGCTTGCTTATCTCTACCTTGCTGAGTTTGGGAACATGGTAACGCAAATAATGGCTGTGTGCTTTGCCCTGGCACTGATGGCTTTGCTGTGCTGCGGGAGCTATCTTGTGGGGAGAATGAAGGAACTTGGGAACATGCTAATACAAATAATATCTATGTGCTTTGTCCTGGCACTGATGGCTTTGCTGTGTTGTGGGAGCTATCTTGTGGAGGAGATGAGGGAACACATCTCCCTCTCCCTACCGGGCATTGATGTGAATGGTTTTATTATGCAGGCTCCTGAGGTCCTTGTTCACCCTTATGTGAGTTGTTCAGTACTAATAATTAATACTGGTGGTATATTATGGGTATTGTGGAATCTGGTCTCGTCCTGGTATAAGAGAAGACAAGTTTCAGGTGAGGCAATACTGAAATGTGCCCTCAAGCGACCGGTCCCTGGGTGGCAGGGTATATGGAAGGATTTGGGCAGATTCCTAGGACGGTTATCACCTCCCATAATCTGGGACTTTACACCCGAACAGGCAAGTAACCCTGGCAAACTGGCACGCCACCTGATAGAAGGGTGCCTTGCCTATCCCAATGAAAACCAGCAGCTTCTCGCACTGTACTGGGGCCTGGCCTATGCCTACCGAGCCATAGTTCAACACTCCCAGAGGACCACGGTTGAGGCAGGGACCCAGACTGCATCTGAGGACACCATGCTCGAGGCAGGGACCCAAACAACAACAA
This sequence comes from Harpia harpyja, assembly GCF_026419915.1. Lineage (NCBI taxonomy): Eukaryota > Metazoa > Chordata > Aves > Accipitriformes > Accipitridae > Harpia > Harpia harpyja. The sequence continues at coordinate 21,098,887 of NC_068968.1, read as the reverse complement.
CTACAGGAATTGCCCCAATAGTGAAAAAGAAACAGTGGACAAGGAGATCAACAGGTCCATACCATCGATTAGTGAGGGAAGAAGAAGAAGAGGAAAGGCTTAATCTAGAAGCTGGTCCTTCGATAAAGAAATTGGAGGAAGGAGTGAGGGAACTTAAACAGGAAGCGGAAACTACCCGGTCCCTGACCTCCTCAGAACTTCGGGACTTGCGGAAAGACTACAGCCGCCAGCCAGGTGAGCGGATTGCTGCCTGGCTGCTCCGATGCTGGGATAACGGGGCCGACAGTCAGCAACTGGAAGGCAAGGAAGCCCAACAGCTGGGATCCCTCTCTAGAAACCGTGGAATTGAAAGAGGAATTGGAAAAGAGGCAGCAATTTGCAGTCTCTGGAGCCAGCTCCTCTCAAGTGTGAGGGCAAGATACCCATTCAAGGAAGATCTTGTGAATTCCTCAGAAAAGTGGACTACCGCAGATGAAGGCATCCAGTACCTGAGAGAGTTAGCAGTGGTGGAAGTCATCTACAGTGATCTAGATGATGAGGAAGTCTCCAAAGATCCAGAGGATGTCCTGTGCACACGGGCCATGTGGAGAAAGGTGATTCAAGGTGCCCCAGCGTCATAGTCTAACAGCTTGGCAGCAATGTATTGCCCAGATATGGAAACACCAACTGTGGAGAAAGTGTCGTCTTGGCTCCAAAACTTTGAAGAAAATCTCTGTGTCTCCTCATCCCTACAGGACAGTGCCTTGGCTCTTAGGGACGCTCCAAGAAATCAGTCCTCTCCTGCCCCGGTCAGAGGGAAAGGGAGCCCAAGGCGTATGCCACGTGGTACACTGGTTCTTCCTGCGTGACCAAGGGGAGGACATGAGGAAGTGGGATGGTGAACCCACCTTTAAGCTGGAAGCCCGCGTACGTGAACTGAGAGGGAAGACAGCTGTTAAGAAGGGGTCACCCAAGAAGAAGGCTGTCAGTGTCGTTGCTGTAGAGGCCCAAGAAAGCAATCAGCGATCCTCCAGGCATAGAAGAACTGAAACGACCTCCCTTGACTCTGGTGAGGGGACTTCTGGTCTGGCACCGCAAGGGTCAGACAGTGAATACTCTGATGAGGAACAGCAATAGAGGGTCCCTGCCTTCGGCCAGGAGGAGGAAAGGGATGACTGGATATACTGGACTGTGTGGATTCGATGGCCTGGCACATCAGACCCACAGAAGTATAAGGCTTTGGTAGACACTGGTGCACAGTGTACGCTGGTGCCATCAGTGTACAGGGGCACAGAACCCATCTGGATCTCTGGAGTGACAGGGGGATGCCAAGAATTGACTATATTGGAGGCTGAAGTGAGCTTGACAGGGGACAAGTGGGAAAAGCACCCCATTGTGACCGGCCCAGAGGCCCCTTGTATCCTTGGCATAGACTACCTCAAGAGAGGGTACTTCAAGGACCCAAAGGGGTACCGATGGGCTTTTGGTGTAGCCACTGTAAACGCAGAGAAGATCAAACAGCTATCTACCCTGCCTGGCCTCTTGGAAGATCCCTTCATTGTGGGATTGCTGCAAGTTGAAGAACAGCAGGTGCCAATCGCTACCAGGACGGTGCACCGCCGGCAATATCGGACAAACCGAGACTCCCTGGCTCCCATCCATGAGCTGATTCATCAACTAGAGAGCCAGGGAGTCATCAGCCAGACCCAATACAACCTGTTAGAGTGGTTACATGTGAAATGTGGTCATTCAGGGGTTAAAGATCTTGTCAAAGAAGCCAGTGGCAGGGGTTGGCCTATTACCCGGGAACTGTGTAATATGATCATTTCTGCTTGTAGTCAGTCCCGTACCTGACTAGAAAGACATCCCTTACAAGAACCCCCTCTCCACCTACCGGATGGGAAGGGACCCTGGGAGACTTGGCAAATTGATTATATAGGAGCCTTCAAGTCGTCAGACGGGAAGCAATATGTTCTTGTCGGGGTGGAAGTGGTGTCAGGACTTACCCAAGCAGCAGCTGTTGCAAGAGCAACTGGGGACAACGTGTGGAATGATTGCTGGAGGTGACTTATTGATATGTCCCCCCCACTTAAGGGAAGGTAAACCTCCAGGGTGGAATGCGGTGGATATATATGAAATCTGCTCCATAATAATTCCCTAAGCAACATAACCTGCAACCTTAGATGTTAGCAACACTAGGGGAGCTTGGTATGCTGACTCTGAGAAACAACGTGGAGGGTGGAGCGGAGTGGAGACGCCGCGGCCAGGTTCTATGATATCATTGCAGGGATAGGGAAGTGGAACGATAGGAACAAGAACAGTAGGTCCCTGCATTGAATCCCCTGAAGCAAGGAGGTAAAATAATGGGGGTTCTGTCAACCTACTGCCCTACTTCTGATTTATATCATAAGTGCCCCATTCTGGAGTAGTGACATGGAACTTTGCTCATTATAATCTCATTATAATACCAAAACACACCTCCATCCCAAAAACTACCTGCCTCCAAGGTGCGATCACCCCTCACTGAGCATGCACTCTGAATTTTCTCTAGCATGTACCTTTAAAAGTAAAGTGAGGAGATTTTACACCAATCATAATAAAGGTATGTATGACTAGAGTCACTCAAGCTCCACCTAAACGTAAGAAAATAGTATAAAAGCGCTTAAGAGAGGAGGAATGTTAGGGAAGACACCATCATAGACAAGTCGGGAGGACATTGCTGACTTCTGGGATCAGTTGATGGGCTGAACCTCTCTTCCTCCCCATAGGGACGCCTACTGGGTAAGATTCGAACCCTTGGTCATACTGAGTGCTTCCCCAGGAAACTTAGAAATCTCTGCAGAGTTTTTCCATAATTTAACGTGTTTGTAGTCAACTGTATTATTATTTGCACATGCTTTGCAGACATTGTATTTATCATCGGCAATCCAAAAGAACCTGTACTCGTATTGCTTTAATAAACTGTACTATTCATTAATCTAGCCATGATAGTTCATTGAACATGACTAAATTGAAAGTACAGTGCACTATTAGTGCATCCATAATCATGGTAGTTCAATATATTGAATGTGACCAGACTTATAGTGCTGAATTGGGCATCACTCAGAATCTAAGCCTAGCCGCCCCCAGCCCCTGTGATATCTGAGGACAAGCTGGAATGCAAGGGGGTTTATTTTCTGCCAAATTTCATTACGCTTTAACGCAACAACACGGTGAAAGGATTGAAGCTATGGTTTAGTTATCTGAGTAAACCCCAGTTGATCCAATCAGACAACAGTAGCCACTTTACTGCCAGGGTGGTGCAGGATTGGGCAAAGGGCGAAGGAATACAGTGGGTATTTCACACACCCTACTATCCTCAAGCTAATGGGATAGTGGAGAGAACAAACGGGTTGCTAAAACGTGTCCTTAGGCCCCATGATTCCAGATGGCCCGCACACCTCCCTGATGCCGTAGCGAAGGTGAACAGTTGCTGGGGAGTAAATGGATGTCCCAGGCTCACCGCATTTTGCCCCAAACTGACGTGCGGAAACAGACTCCACAATCAGTGAGATTGTAAAGTAGGTATGTTCATTCAGCGCTGGGCAGCACGGGGGGTAGTCCCACGCATGTAGTAGTAGTAGCACGCAGGTAGTCATGCGCACCTGACTCGGCAGTTCGCTTCAAATTTATACAGTCAAGTGTTACATATACATAGAGTTTCGCAATACGCCTATACATAGGCATGACCTATCCCCGCTTCATATTAAAATTAGTTCCAAGAAGTCATTTCCATAAGTTCTTCCCAACTGTGCCTGCGCAGTGCCTCCTTGTGGTGGTCGTCGGGGGTCGTGAAGATGAAGGCTGTATGTCTTCTTCGTGGTGAACTCTTAACCTTCTGTCCCTGCGCAGACTCAGTCGCTCCTTGGCATTTATCCAAATCACAAGGCCAGTCTTGGCTGGTTCTTGGGGTCGACTTCTGCTTCTTATCAGGGACTCTCTTGCCCCAGCCAGCCTCAACAATGCAAACGTTAAGCATCACCTCTCATCCCCTTGGGCCATGTCTACCTCTATTGAAATTTCTTTAACTTCATTATAAGCTAGATAATTATTAAACAGTTCCTATCTACATCCATATATCTACTATATCTACTAAGGTTCCTTTGGCTCCCCATCTCAAAACCCCCCTCCCTACTCCCAGGGGAAAGGTGTTATGGAGACACGCACAACCAAATCCAATAGGTGTTAAAAGTCAGATTTATTCTTCAGTAAAAAGTTAGCTAGAACTCCGATAACATTTATGAACCACAGGCTCAATGACATAAGGGGAATTAGTACTACACAGCTGAGTTAAGAATCCTTAAGATTTAAATGTGATGACTCAAAACGTGCATATCACTCACCTAAAAGATGAGGGCGCTCTCCCTTGAGGGGTTACCTCAGGCGGTGCCCTGACCCAAGGGGGAGTCCCCGACTGCAGACCCGCTGCTCCGAGGAGGACTGATTCCAACATGTCCTCCGGCGGGACCCCGTTTATACCCTTGTCGAATCTGATCTGTGGTCATTTAATCCCTATTGGCCAAGAGGGTCACCTCAGTGTACCTGGCACGTCTCGATTGGTCTGTTCAACTTTCAACCTGCGGCCTCTAGGGTTTGGGTTTTTTTCCTCTTCTCCCTGCCTGGAGAAGTTTCGTTTCCTGCTGGGGGGAGTGTACTGCCACAAAAGGGAAACAAAGGATCTAGTAAAAGTACTTCAATACCCTGGGCAACCTGTTTTGGTAGACTTACCGACTGTAGGAGAAGTACCTTTAACCCTAAAATCTCCACTCAACCTTTATGCATGGATAGCCACTGATGCTCACGGAAGAGACCACCGAATCAATACCCAATGGATTGTGCCATCCTTTTAAGCCCGCTTTGTTTTCATTGTGTATATTCTGCAGGTTATCACAGAGACCTCTACGGACCATATGTTTATATTATAACCCTTAGTGATTACTTGTATTATCTGCACAGTTGCTTGTATTATCTTTGTATGCTATAACAGAACACGATGTTTTGGAAAACCCTTTTCCTCGCCCTCGCCATCCTTGGTGAGAGAAGAGGAAACGAGTCTCCAAACCTTGCCTGGGAATTAATTCAAAGATTTGTATGCATTTGGAACCACACTGATCAAGGAGTTTGTGTCCCAATCCCTGAGTCTTCAGGAGAAGGTATTTGCTTTTCTATGATTAATCATAATTTCTCTAAGCCATTGGAAAAAAAATTGCATATGGCCATTAATAACTGTAGCACCAATTGCACCTGGGGCAGGGTGAAAGCTCCATTTGAGAGTCAAATTAACAACGCTTTTTATTTCAATGGGGCCTGGAGAGTGAACCAAGAAGCATTTTATCAAATTCCCCTGGCAAATTGGACTGATCTTTGGAACAATATACGTAAGAGATGGAATGAGAATAATCCAGTACTTCCTATGTTGGGAGCCCTGTTTAAATTGCCAATATCTCCTTGTCCTAAAGATTTGATGAACATACATAACCTGTCAGGAAAGTGGTGAGGCCAGACCCACTGTATTAATCCCCACAGAATATTGTGTACCCAAATCCCCTATTGGCTTCCACCTCCTGAAACAGAACCTTTAAAAGACCCCTATACAGTTAAGTAGTCTCCTACATGGTGTATACAGATTCCCCATCACCCAGGCCAAGAATATGGTAAAATTAATGGAGCCAGATATGAGTGGGCCTGGTCTATCAAACATGTAATATATCCTGATAAACCCATTTATGAGAAATATGTTGAGACTCCCCTGGACACTCCCAGTTAATGAACTGTACCACGGGTGCAGGAGATCCCATTGAAACATGGTATATTCCTAAACTCTGAACCCTCATACGAGATATGTGTACTTGCTGGGGATACCCTTCCCAGGGCTTCCAAAATTTGGACAAGAGGTGCAATGGGACCTGGAGAACGGGAAGAACTGCAATTAGGTGCGGTATTCCCATAAACCATGTTCCAGAACACTGAAAGGTGTGGAATAGGGACCTACAGGGTACCTGGGTACCCAGAGACGATGGTTATCAATGTCGTACAGCATGGTACCCTGCCCCACAAGGGACATTACAGGGATGCTCTAATGGAAAATTATACTCCCATCTTAACATAAGGCAACATGCCAGATTATGGTGTGGAGTGGGAGTTCCTACAGTGTGCCCTTCCAAGGTGTTCCAATTCTCAATGACCCCACAACACAGAAGGCGTCAAGAAAGTGAGGGGCCCAAGGCATGACCCAAATGGGCAGTGAATAGAGTCCAAATCCCCAACTATTATACCTGGGGCATGAGAACATCTCTAATGTTAGAAAATATATTTACCCCATACGTGATCCTTAAAAGACACCAATTTGTCTTCGAAAACCTGACCTGGCAAGCACACATCTTGAGCAACTGGACCATTTATGACTTCAGGGAAATTAATATACAAATCCAGCAGGTGTCTAAAATGGCTTTACAAAATAGACTAGCTTTAGATATGTTGTTAAAAGAGCAAGGGGTATGTGGAATGTTAAATCTCACTGACAGAGAATGCTGCATCAGCATAAACAACACAACTACCGCCATAGAGGAAGTGTGGAAGAAGATGAAAGAGGTGTCTGTCCGGCTCATAGTTCACAAATGAGTTTCACCATGTCTAGTGCACACAGGCAACTCATGGGGGGTTACAAAAGTGACCCAGCCTTGGATTGCCTTGAGGCCCTGTCTCTCTGCAGTGATGACTCATGGGGAGCTGTGTAGACAGCTTAGCCCTGGGTTGTCTGATAAACCCTAAACTAAACAGGGCGGTGGCTGTGCCATTCAAAGAACCAAAACCTGAACTGAGCCTTGAAATCCCTTAACAAATAGTATGCCCTGAGTCTCAATCCAACCACTATTCAGTTGCTGAGGAAGCAAGGTAAAAAAAACCCAAAACCTGGAGGGTTTCAGCTTCAGTTTCAAATGACAACCTTGTGTATTCAAACAATCACAGACCAACAAAGGAAAGATAAGGGGAAACTCCACTCAGATATACATAATCCATTTAGGCCTATATCATAATCCACTCAGACATAGTCATACACACCATTCCACAAGTCAGGGGATAAAAACTCTAAGATTCAGGTTGGAAAGGGGGGCAGTCACTTCTCCAACTATACAGTTGGCTTGTGAAGGAGACCCTTCCCCACCTTGATCGGGACACCGGGCGAGGTAACTTCCCTGGGATTGAGAGCCCTTACCTGGAGGGGTAAGTGAATATTGTTTATGCTTTAAGTTTGTAAATGCGTTTGTGGTTGTGGTTGTCTGTGAATCGCTTGTGGTTGTAATAATGTACTACTCTTGCCTTAAAAAATTGCAATAGTGCATTCCTCCATTGTATCTGTAAAACCTGCAATAGTGGCATGTTAAGTCTGTAAGAGAAGTTCAAATAAGTCGTTTGCTTGAACCTTGCAGTTAAGTCCTTTTCCGTCACAGTGTCGGAGCAGACCAGAGAGTTTTTCCAAGCAATGCAGCCAAAAGACTGGTTTGGCGGCCAGAGCCCTGGAACTTGGCTCACCTCTCCTGAATTCACTGGGACTTATGGGTTGGGGAAAAAGGTTGTTAAATATTGTTATGATGTTACTATGTGGATTCTTGTTTATGATAATAGGCCTAGTGGTGGGCAAATGTATGATTTCTTGTGTGCTGTCTTCTCTCTCTTCCTCTTCTGTCGCTATGCACGAAGAAGATCTTGAAGTATCACAATGTAATGGGTTAACCCTGGCTGGATGCCAGGTGTCCACCAAAGCCGTTCTATCACTCCCCCTCCTTCTCAGTTGGACAGGGGAGAGAAAATATAACAAAGAGCTTGTGGGTCGAGATAAGGACAGGAGAGATCACTCACCAATTACCGTCACAGGCAAAACAGACTCAGTTTGGGGAAAATTAACTCAATTTATTACAAATCAACAGGAGTAGGGTAATGAGAAATAAAACCAAATCTCAGAACACCTTCCCTCCACCCCTCCCTACTTCCTGGGCACAACTTCACTCCCGGATTCTCTACCAACCCCCCCCAGCGGCACAGGGGGATGGGGATGGGGTTTACGGTCAGTTCATCACACGTTATTTTCTGCCGCTTCATCCTCCTCAGGGGGAGGACTCATCACACTCTTCCCCTGCTCCAGCGTGGGGTCCCACCCATGGGAGACAGTCCTGCACGAACTTCTCCAATGTGGGTCCTTCCCACGGGCTGCAGTTCTTCACGAACTGCTCCAGCATGGGTCCTTTCCACGGTATGCAGTCCTTCAGGCACAGACTGCTCCAGCGTGGGTCCCCCACGGGGTCACAAGTCCTGACAGAAAATCTGCTCCGTGGGCTCCTCTCTCCACAGATCCGCAGGTCCTGCCAGGATCCTGCTCCAGCGCGGGGTACCCACGGGGTCACAGCCCCCTTCGGGAACCCACCTGCTCTGGCGTGGGGTCCTCCACGGGCTGCAGGTGGATATCTGCTCCACCGTGGACCTCCATGGGCTGCAGGGGGACAGCCTGCCTCACCATGGTCTTCCCCACGGGCTGCAGGGGAATCTCTGCTCCGGCACCTGGAGCATCTCCTCCCCCTCCTTCTTCACTGACCTTGGTGTCCGCAGGGTTGTTTCTCTTACATGTTCTCACTCCTCTCTCCGGCTGCCATTTCCGTCTGTCCCAACTTTTTTTCCCTTCTTAAAAATGTTATCACAGAGGTGTTACCACTATCGCTGATTGGCTCGGCCTTGGCCGGCGGCGGGTCCGTCTTAGAGCCGGCTGGTATTGGCTCTCTCGAACACAGGGGAAGCTTCCAGCAGCTTCTTACAGAAGCCACCCCCGTAACCCCCCCACTACCAAAACCTTGCCACACAAAGCCAATACACACAGTAACCCTATAGCATTGTGTCTTGGGTCTGGCTGAGATGGAGTTAATTCTCCCCATAGCAGCCCTCATAGTGCTGTGCTCTGCATCAGTAGCTAGAAAGGTGTTGATAACACACCAGTGTTTTGGCTACTGCTGAGCAGTGCTGGCACAGCATCAAGGCTGTCTCTTCAACATTTTTGCCCCCCCCTCAATGGCAGGCTGGGGCTGGGCAAGATCTTGGGAGGGGACATAGCCAGGACAGCTGACCTAAACTAAGCAAACAGATATTCCATACCATATGACATCAGCTCAGATATAAAAGCTAAGTAAAGGGAGACAGAAAGGGGGGCATTTTTTGTCTTCTGGAGCAACCACTACGCGTACTGAAGCCCTGCTTCCCAGGAAGTGGCCAGACATTGCCTGCTGATGGGAAGTAGAGAATAATATCATTTGTTTTTCTTTGCTTTCGCACGTGAGCTTTGCTTTCACTTTATTAAACTGTCCTTATCTTGACCCACGAGCTTTTTGTCATATTTTTCTCCCCCCTGTCCAGCTGAGGAGGGGGAGTAATAGAGCGGCTTTGGTGGGCACCTGGCGCCCAGCCAGGGTCAACCCACCACACTTGCAAGGCACTGCAACAAGATAAGTTCTGCATAGCAACACCACGTGACACAGGACACCGGAGGTGTGTCAGAGGATGCACAGTCCCGCATCCTGATGAACTGGGCAGAACAACTCACTGTATATGGCCAGGGGTCACCCAGAGTTTATTTGGGGAAGGGGCTCACAACCACCCCCATGATGGCGCCTGCGCAGAAAATCGAGAATTACATAAGTCCTTAGGGGCAGTGCACAGAAAACCAAGAGGGGTATGATTGACATGAGAAAAGGCGGGAACTGGGCTATAAAAGATGCAGACATGAGGAGCCCTGCACACGCCCATCACTGGAGAATTACCACGACCATCAGCATCATCAACTGTTAACTTCATCACGGGATCCAAGGGTGGTGATATCTCTCTCCTTTTCTTGTTTTCCTCTCCTCTTTCTCCTCCTTACCTTTTTAGACATTTCAATAGGAACCATGCCACCTACTATTACGCCTTCCAAGTTTAGGTTGCTTCTGCCATAAATAAAACATTTAACTGATTGTTTGGTGTTGCTTCACATTAATTTAGCCCAAGGGAATTCTGAACTCACCACAACCCCTCCCTGGTCTGTCCAGCATTGGTTGTGACAGGAATCCATATCAATTTATAGGCAAATGGCTTGATTTGTTTGCTGCAAATCAAAACAAGTACTTTTCTAATGGATTGTTGTACAAATATTTTATCAAGGACTTTTTTTTTTCCCTAACTTTTTATTATTCTATTTCTTAAACTTGGCCAAATTTTTAATTAAAGTCATGGTAAGAGTAAACATATTCATTGGCAAATCATGAAAAAATATTAAGGCACTATGAACTGAAGTCTTGAGCTGTGTCAACTTTGCAGCTCATTGTAAACATTTTCTAAAGTTCAAGGAAAACATTTTTTTTTCCTAACAAATCATATTCACAAAATGTACATTTATAAATATGATGTATTTGGTTTTATTCAAATGTAAACCCAGATAGATATACTGTAATCACTTAAGATTAATCTTCTTAACTAATAATTAATTCAAAAAATGTTACATTTAAAGTTTATGATATTGAACTGGTGGATGAATGATTTAAAACCTACCTTGTAATTGTGTCATGACTGAATGTAAGTAGAAGTCTTCATCTGTTGTCTACTATGCAATCAAATAATCGTGTGATTATTTTTCTTTGTCAATTAAGACTTTTTCCTGACTATTTAGTTTTGGGTTTCTGTTAATATGGCTGGGGGGTGGTTATCCTTCCAGAATTCTTCTGAAGAGCCAGCTGTACAACTGATAACACTGCATGAAATTTTAGAGGTAAGATGGCATTATTACGTAGAGATTATGGGGATTTTCTAATACTCAGACCTGATCACAATATATTAATAAGATAAATAACAGTATATGACATACAGTTAAGACAGTTAAATGAAAAGTAGAATGTTTAAGAATGTTATGTCAGGTTTCTATTTTAATTCCTATCAAATTAAACCCCCAAATTTTTATGAGATGTGGCAATAATTTAGATACCTAAATCTTCAGTTTGAGCTGGAGAATTATTATCCCTTATTTCTTAATTTTATAATTATTCTATAGAAGTTTTATGAGCCTTAGTGGTTCATATTAGGGTAGACAAATACTGTGCTTAACAAAAAAAATTAGTGTTCCATTTCATGCTATATTTTGTACTGTTTCAATAAAGTAAAGCCAGTAACAAAGCACCACAAAGCCGCCCGCTCGCTCACTCCTCCCCCTGGCCACGGTGGGATGATGAGGAGAAAATATAAAGAAAAGCTCGTGGGTCAAGACAAGGACAGGGAGGGATCACTCACCATTTATGGTCACAGGCAAAAACCAGACTCAACTTGGGGAAAAAAACAAAATCAATTTAATTTACTACAAATCAAATCAAAGCAAGGATAATGAGAAGTAAAACCCAAATCTTAAAACACCTTCCCCCCACCCCTCCTTCCTTCCCAGGTCAACTCCGCTCCCAGTTTTCTCTACCTCCTCCCTTCAGTGGCGCAGGGGGACAGGGAATGGGGGTTGTGGTCAATTCATCAGACGTTGTCTCTGCCACTCCTTCCACCTCAGGGGGAGGACTCCTCACTCTTCTCCTGCTCCAGCGTGGGGTCCCTCCCATGGGAGACAGTCCTTCACAAACTTCCCTGGCATGGGTCCTTTCCATGGGCCAATCTTCAGACACAGGCTGCTCCAGCGTGGGCTTTCCCATGGAGTCACGGCCATATTCGGGGGCATCCACCTGCTGTGGCGTGGGGTCCTCCACGGGTGCTGGGGGACAGCCTGCCATCTCACTATGGGCTGCAGGGGCATCACCTCCTCCAGCGCACCTCCTCCCCCTCCTTCTTCACTGACCTCGGTATCTGCATAGGTGCTTCTCTCACATTCCAATCTCCTCCCCTGCTGCAGGTTCCCCTTCTTAAATATGTTATCGCAGAGGCGCTACCACCATCACTGATTGGGTCAGCCTTGGCCAGAGGTGGGTCCGACGGAGCCAGGGAAGCTTCTAGCAGCTTCTCACAGGAGCCACCCCTGCAGCCCCCTTCCCCACTACCAAAACCCCGCTACACAAACCCAAAACAAAATGTAATACTAAAAACAGTTATCAAATGACCAGTTCATGTGTAGTCTCTTGTATTAACTGGATCATCTTCTCATATGAGGAAATTAATGAATCTGATACATGTATTTCTAATCAATTTTATAAGTATGCCAACATTGCTCAGTGTGTATTTTTAATCATGGTGCAATTTATGATTTTTAATTGCAAGGCATAATTTTGAAGGAAAATTAAAAATCTTTTCACTAGCATTTTTCCTTCTCTTTGAAGTGAAATTTCTCATTCCTCCTCCATCCTCACTCTTCAGACAGTTGTAAGCATTTATGTGTAAGACCTCCCAGGGGGAAGTTTTTTCCTGAGGGAAAACTTGATGAATAACAACTTTCTGGTATTAAGATGCTACGATCCGGTCACTATGACATTGCTGTACTTTAAAGCCCAGACGTTGAATTAGTACTTACATCATCAAAATCATTTTACATGCTTCAAGTATCTCAGCATGCCTATTAATGCCAAGTTAGGCAGAGCTTGAAAAGAGATCAGAATCTAAAATAGCCACATTTCCTATGGAAACAAAATTTTAAAGCTCTTTTAATGCTTTAAAATTGCCCTTCATAATTTTTTTTATGATATTAATCTCCTCAAAATGTGAAAACATCCAAGTAATGTCTGATTTCAACTTGGAAGAACATACTAGTTCCAGATATTCAGACTTAGTTTTAATTTTAATTATCTTGGCATAAACTGTGAATGTCCCTTATCTTTGTTTTATGGTTGGGTTTTTTTGTTGAGCAACTTGGTTCTAGCTTCAAGTGCCTGTTAAATTTCAAAACTGTTTTCTTAGTGTTGTAGTTTAACCCCAGCCAGCAACTAAGCACCACGCAGCCACTCACTCACTTCCCCCCCACCCAGTGGGATGGGGGAGACAATCAGAAAAAAAAAAAGGTAAAACTCATGCGTTGAGATGAGAACAGTTTAATAGAACAGAAAGGAAGAAAATAATAATGATAATAATAACAATAATGAAATGACAATAATAATAAAAGGATTGGAATATACAAAATAAGTGATGCACAATGCAATTGCTCACCAGTTGCCAACCAATGCCCAGTTAGTTCCTGAGCAGCAATCTGCCCCCCCCGCCAACTCCCCTCAGTTTATATACTAGACATGACGTCACATGGTATGGAATACCCCGTTGGCCACTTTGGGTCAGCTGCCCTGGCTGTGTCCCCTCCCAACGTCTTGTGCCCCTCCAGCCTTCTTGCTGGTTGGGCATGAGAAGCTGAAAAATCCTTGACTTTAGACTAAACACTACTTAGCAACAACTAAAACATCAGTGTGTTATCAACATTCTTCTCATACCAAACTCAAAAACATAGCACTATACCAGCTACTAGAAAGAAAATTAACTCTATCCCAGCCGAAACCAGGACACTTAGGCACAGATAATAGTTTCTTAGAGACAAATGCAAAGTCATCTTTGTATTATGATTACAGATTTAGGATTTGCTGTTGTACAAATGTAATTCATTCCCAGAATTACAACCATTGCATATGTTCCTAACCATGTCTCCTCAATCCCCATGTGTTTACTTTTTAAATAATGAAAGTATACATTGTCAATAAATCCACTTCGATAAGCTAGGTGTATATATTTATATTATTTAGGTATATCAGTACCTACTTCATTAAATTAGTGTAAAAGACACACAGCAAGCAGTAAACTCTTTTTCTCATGCAAACCTCAGAATTTTTTTAATACTACTTTTTATTCCCATAATGAGCTGTATTTCTTTTTAAAAAACGTAGCAATTATTTTCCTTTTAAACAGTTTGAGGATTGTTCTTATTGTTGTCCCAAAACAGGGTTCATCACCTGGTGTGTGAAGAGCCAATAACACACAGAGCCGAGATATTTGTTTATTTCATGTCTGCACAGAGATGGGTGCTAGGTGGTAACTCCACAAAGCTAGCACACGCTTGAAAGGCAAACAGGGTCTTATATACACATCAGGATCAAGGAAAAAGTGGTAACAAGATATATGATTGATTACAAACAATTTATATAACAAAAGTAATTCTATGCATGTCTAGATAATTACCTAACTCATTATATTAAGGTGGTCTTACATTTACATAGTCATTATGTGCAAGTGGGTGTCATTTTTAATATTAAAATCAAGCTAAGTTAGCTAAGGACACACTTTTTTCTTGACGCTACTCCAGAACTGGGCACTTGTGATATAAATCAGAAGTAAGGCAATAGCATTGACAGAACCTCATTGTTTCACCTCCTTGCTTCAATGGATTCAATGTAGGGACCTTCCATTCTTGTTCCTATGGTTTCAATAACAGATTGTCCTTCCGACATCAAATTCCCCCCCTTTGAGACTTATGGATATGTTTCACATTTCCCATATGTCTCACCTTTAGATTCCTTTTCTTCTATCTTTTTAAAAAAGAGATCATCCTCTAATTTAGTCACCATTATCTGCTGAGGTTTTCTGATTTTCACTGTTTGCTTACACAAGTCTGTACATAGAGGCAAACATTGGATCATATAGTAGCATAATACTAGGACCGTTATTATCATGATGATTATCACGAAGAGCTGTTTTAGCCAACTTAGATTGGGTAACCAGGAAGTTAATCAGGAAAAATCTATACCTTCTGTCTCATGGAATTGGAATGCTAAATATTTTAATTTATGAACTTTTTCCTCTATCAATTGGGAGTTGTTTGTTAAATTGAAGCAACACATTCCTTTAAATTCCTTGCATCTATGATTATGCTTTAAAAGCAAATAGTCAGTTGCTGCCCTATTTTCCAGGGTTGCTTCTCTTATTTGAGCCATTTCTGGGCAAGCGTAGTTGACTCCGTAACCTGGAAAAGAACAAAAAGTATATAACCCTTCATTTTATGACATGATTGCGCGACAATATTGTCTTTAACAGTCCCGCTGAGACAGCTCTCCACTCATCCGTAGCTTCTGGTGGAGGGGCTGGCTTGACCTGCGTGTAATGAATCCAAGAGCTGATTCTCTCTACCTTCACTGCTGTATAGATAGTCAACAGGATGATGTAAGGTCCTTTCCACTTTTCTTTTGATGGTTCATCTTTTCAAGTACGAATATAAACCAAGTCTCCAGGTTGAAAGTTATGTACTGGTGAATCCAGGGGCAAAGGAGCTCACTGATTAAGGTACCTGTGCAAAGACGATAAAACGTGAGAGAGAGAGACAACAAATAATCTCTTAACATTCCCTCCCCTTTAATATGCATTTGATCATTCTGAATTCCTATGCTATTGACTGGGTACGGTTTCCCATATAGTATTTCAAAAGGACTCACCCCTTCCCTAACTCGGGGAGTGATTCTAACTCTCATCAAAGCTATTGGTAAGACATCTACCGATTTGAATTGAGTTTCCTGGCACAGTTTTGAAATTTGTTTTTTAAGGGTTTGGTTCATCTTTTCCACTTTTCCAGTTGACTGAGGTCTCCAAGGGGTATGTAAATCCGACTTAAATTGAAGGAATTTAGATACTTCTTGGACTACTTCCGAAACAAAATGAGGCCCATTGTCAGAAGATATTCCTTCAGGAGTTCCGAATCTTGGAATTATTTCTTTTAATGGTGCTTTAACGACCTCTCTAGCTCGATTGGTGTGGCAAGGGAAACCCTTGGGCCAACCTGAAAAGTTATCAACTAAAACGAGTAGATGCCTGTACTGTCTACACTTTGGTAACTCAGAAATCTATTTGCCAGTGCTCCCCAGGAGTTATTTCCCTCTTCACTTCACAAGCGGATGGTCATCTTTGTATTTTGGGATTATTGACACAGCAAATTTGACATCTTCTTACTATTATATCCGCAATTGTCTGCATTTTTGGTCCTATGGCATATCTTTTAACGCTACTTATCATGGCATCTGCTCCCATGTGAGTTTCTTCATGTAATCTTTTAAGGAGAGCTTCCATCATTTTGGCTGTGATGAGAACCTGTTGATCCAAAGTCATCCACCATCCTTCAGCACTTTTTGAGCATTTTAACTTTTCTGCCAGTTGATTTTCCTTCTCAGAATATTGAGGGGGCTTCATGTTAATTCTTTTATCGGGTACCAAAGCTCCAATTACTTGATCATGCAGTGCCGCTCTTTTGGCTGCCAAATTGGCCTTTCTATTTCCCTGGATTATTTCTCCTTGTCCTCTTTGGTGGGCTCTGCAATGAATTATGGCTACCTCTTTTGGTTTTGAAACTGCATGTAACAATTTCAAGATTTCTTGTCCATTTCAATATTTCTTCTGGCCCCTTTATCGCATCATATAATGGTTTAGCTATTAATCCAAAGTTCGGGATCCAAACATGACAAAATCCAGCCATCCCCAAAAAAAACCCTTAATTGTCTTTTAGTTTTCTGTACTGCAGTCCTGCATATAGCCTCTTTTCTTTCTATTCCAAGTTCTCTTTGTCCTTTTGATACTTCAAAGCCCAGATATTGAACTTTTTCCTTTCCTATATGAGCCTTTTTCTTGGAAACTTTGTATCCTGCCAATCCCAGATAGTTTAACAAGCTGATTGTTGCCTTCAAACAACTTTCCTCAGTGTCAGCTCATATTAATAGAGGTGTGCTTGAAGGTAATGGTGCTATAGAAATCCAGTCTTTTTCACTGATATTTCCTTGTAAATAGCCTGAATTCAGATTGCTTACAAATCTCATCTCCCCTTGCAGGAAGAGATCTAAAAGCATCTCTAGAAATTACCCTGGGCCGTGTGTTCAGCCTAATACCAACCACTTGCCATCATCTCAAGGGCTAATGAGAGAAGTAGAAGCTATTGTGCCTGGCACATTGTATTTCAGAGAGAGAATGCATATCAAAGTGTACTTTCAATTGGAAAAATGCACCCCTTTTGAGTTGAGCTGTCCTTGATGGCCCTCTAAAACAAAATTCACAGTGATGCATTTGGCTTCAAGTATGGCCTTGAGGCTACTTCTGCCCAGCAATACGGATATCACCAAGAATGTCTTCATGTAAATACGAAGAGCCTTACCCAAAGCAAGATGATAGACCATCCTTTTCTCCCTTTGCTCCCTGCAATCAACTGTGTATGTTATGCTGATGCGGGGCTTATAGTCAGCTGAGCCTCCTTGTTTCTGCAAGACCCTGTGAACCTAGCTAACCCGATTATTTTAGTATAAGATTTGGAAATAAAACTGGAAAACTCAGGTCTTGTAAGCTTGGCATCCTCCAGTATGTCCTGGCCAGTTTCCTCCCTGGTGGAACACAGATGAGGCAGGGCAGAGAGAAGATCAGAGAATATGGATGTGGTGAGAGAAACACTCTGAGCTTGCTCAAAACATGGAAGGGGTGGACAGTGGGAGGGGTAAGATTAAATATCTTTCCAGTAAACCTGAAATGAAGAATCTTACACCACTCAAGCTGATTAGGGAATCCCTATAGCAGAATGGATATTGGCCTCAAATTTTCCAGGCAAATAGATGGAGCTGATCCTATCCTCATTAAGATTAAAGTAGAAAGTATAGAAAAAACAATACGGTTCCATACAAGAACAGGAATAGTACTAAACAGAAAACATCTGAGGGAGTTTTTTTATTTTAAAAAGAGTATTTTTTCCCCGCTTTGTCTAGTTCCAACTTTCCAAGTCAAGAGATAGATAGATACCAGAAAGATTAGCTCAGTAGGCATAACAGTTTGTTTAAAGGAAGCATTTTCCAGCTATATTTATTATAGGTTTTTTATGTATTATTGTTATTTTCCTATTTCCAGATAAAAAGTTGTTCATAAGATCTGAACAATCTGTAAGGGTTATGGAGATCAAAGTTGAGATGAATTGTACAATGTGTGGAAAATGTATATGGAAAATCTCTATGGAAAAAATTGGCAAACAGTATTCCTCAAATATTAGTGTACACAGAAACATATATAAGCTATGCAGAAAATCTTAGCAAATACATAAGAATTCAGTTATTTTGATTTTAGAATGAAAAATCTGGAATTAACTCACAGGAAGACTTGGCTATCACCATGCAGAGCACTGCAGCATTCTGCAGTCTGGCACTCAGCTCTAGGAATGACACTCCCAGTGCAGAATTAGGCACCTCCATCTAAGAACCTAAGTAAGTGACTTGTTTAGTTTCTGAATCGAAGGAGAATTACGGTACTCATACTGATGAGCATCACAGACTGCTTATTTAGCATCTGCTGAAATATGTGGTGATTCCCCATTTCTTGGTATGCTTTATATAAAAGCATGAACACATACATTAATGTCAGAGACTGTAAAATTGGATCATGAAATGAGCATGGATTTATTTTGAATGGAAAGAATTGGACTTTCCTTTCCATATTCCTGGACTGTATAGCTGGAAAAGATTTATTAAAGACTCAAGAGCATACAGTGCATACTGCTTTGGACACAATTTACAACTTTGTCTAATTTAGATGGTTTTCTGGCATTCTTTCTACCACAGTGTCTTGCAGCAGTTTATAAATGGAACTATCTTTAATAAAAGCTGTTAAGCCAATGGTTCAAAGAAGAAATGAAAAAAAAATTATAATGCTCACCTCTCCCCTTGTAACTTTTGGGTATCCCCCAAAAATGCAAAGACTTATTGTAAATGCAGTAAAGATATTATGTGAATGTGGTTAGTAAATACATTTCTTTCCTCTTATCTCACAAGTAACTTCATTGTTCATTTTCTTACAGGATTATCACAGCACTAACAGCTCCTTGTTTAGGGAAGACAGTGTTCTGCTTGAGGGGTTTTTTAAGGCCCCCTTAAAAAGTCCAGCATTTCCCTTTTACAGCTTATTTAGGATTGGCTGGTTTTGCATGAAGATGGTTTGTGCAGCAGTAAGGGCTCTGACCTTCATATATGTCCCTAACCTGGAACTGGTTAGACACTGAAGAGTAGAAAGGGGAACTGCCATATATGCTTGCCCTGTTCTTTGCCCAGTTATCCCTAGTTATCCCCTTGTAGCCACTCTTGGAGACAAGACCCAGGACCAGATTGTAGTTATATGTTTGAGTTACGGCCTAGCCGTGGTGGCGGCAGGGGGAGATCGCGACCATCGACTCAATTCAAGGCTGGAAGAACTTGCCTCCCCACACCTGCAAGGAGGATGCATGCTAATTTACATAACAAGCGAAGCTAATTTAAATATAACTGACCAATAATAGTCGAGAGGGTGACTACTAACCAATGAATAAATTTAGGTGGGTTTTTACTAATCATGTAACAGAATAAATACGTTGTAGCTCTTTGGTGTAGGGTGCCAGCTTTGTGGAGTTACCACCTGGCACCCATCTCTGCGCAGACATGAAATAAATAAATATCTCGGCTCTGTGTGTAAGATTGGCTTACTGCACACCGGGTACTGAACCCCACTTGTGGGACAACAAGATTAATCTTTTGGTATGACCCAGAAGCTGTTTTTATGTTAAGAGCACTCTTCAGCTTCTTCAATACAAATTGTAAGTAAGTGGCTTACCTTAAAAGCACTTCCCACTAGTTTCCACTGGAGTCCGCTGGCGTTCACAGGCATCCACTAGAGTCCACTACGCTGTTGAATTTCACACTGAGGCAGCTCAGGAGTGTCCATATACTGCATTTTGCACTCTGCTGTGAGAGCAGTGATCTCCCATGAAAGAAAAGGAATAAAAAGAAGTCCCCAAAAAGAACAGCTTCTGTTGCCCTAGTAATGACCGCAGCTATTTGTCAAATGAACCTCTCAGAGCCCTCTGCCACTTATACAAAGCCTGGGAGCAAGAGTAAATACCATGATGGTTGAAATTTATATAACCCTTTGATAGGACTTAATCCTATGAATCTTCTGATATTCCACTAAATATTCTTGAAATATGTTTAGTCTTGCACTTATCTTTGGTTATTATTTGGTAAAAGGATACTGTTATATTCTAAAGATAAAACTAAAATAAAGAACTTCCAATAAAAGATCAGAGATCACAACATAAGTTTTCCAGTCTCAGAAATGTCTTTTTCACATTTTGCTGAAAAATCAGCTATGCATTAAAATCACAAACAACTTTTTGTTTCTAAGGAGTCAAAAGACTACATTTTAGTTACAGGCCTATATTCTGGGCACAATCTGTGAACTGAAATATGAACTGGGTTTAGCGTATTTCTGTTCCTGCTACAGCCATTAAGTGATTATTTGCATCAATAGGCAAGTTATACTGAAAAAGGATAAGATTAAATTTTTATCAAAAACATTCAGGAAGCTTAATATTATGGTTCAGCAGACTTGTACAGTATATGCTATCAGTTTTGCACTCTAACATGAAATAACCATAAAACTATCCAGAGATATGAAGATGATGGTGTGTGGCTGTTCACAGATGTTTGAGGGTAGAGGAGGATGGAAAAGCAACTTGTTCCTGTGTTTGTACTTACATGATGAGCCAAGATCTAAAGAGGCCTCATCCTCCATGTGGTCATCTCTGAAAACTCTGATAAAGATTCAAGCTGATTCTAGCAGCAACCTTCTGAGCTCCTGAAAGACTAATTTCTCCTAACTTCCATTTTGCTTTTCCTTCTTTTGTTTTTTTTAAACATTCTCTGTATTCCCACCATGCCTGAAACTCAATTAGTGGTAATAACTTCTATGTATTATTTTTGTAAACTTTGTAATTAATAGTATACCGAGAGATTTGTCATACAAAATAAAAGTTCTCAAAGCAAATGGAGTAACAGCTAAAGAAATCTACATGCTTGAAGAAAATGCTGGACATTTATTTTTAGCTCATTGCATCCACAATTCCAGCCATCTATAAATCTACACAATTTCATCCACAGATTAGGTTATCTGGCAATAAATAGAGTAAGTGCTTACATAAATTATTACATAAAAAGTTTTCTGCATAAATTTAATTATAAACATAACACAACTCTTCCAGTACTGCCAGTCTGTATAAAGTTTGGCTAATGGTAAGTACCTACAGCTATCGTGATTTAACAGTGTATTTACAAGGGCAATCAGGTACACACATCATAAGGAGTACAAACAGAGAGATATCCCATTTGCAAATGTGTATCTACGGTGAACTATTCCTGCTGTCTTTAAAACAAGGACTTAAAGAGGAAGGTTTTCCCATTTCCTAAGCCAGTTAAAGATCATCCTGAGTAGTGCAGAAGTTGAAAGTTTAGATTTGTGTTTTACCACATATGGTTGGTATTTGCCAAAAGATCAAATGGGACTACAAAGGATCTAGATGTAATTAAGCATTAATTACTTTATAATTCAAGGTTCTACATAACTCAAATAGTTTAACTAAGTTTGTGCAACATCACACCTTTAGTTCAGCTGATACAAATTTTAGATCAGGTCCAAATACATTTTAGTAATTATAAAAATGAGGTCATTTACAGCTACCTCCACCCCTGCAAGACTCCTTATTTCCCTAGCCTAGGCTCATACCTCTTTTAAAGTATCGTACATTTTATGCATCACCTGTGGGTATAGCCTGTCATTTCTATTTAAAGTCTACACACAGAGCATTTTTATTTCTCATTTTCGAATAGCTATCCCTGGGCCATTCTCTTTCTCTGTCCCCAGATACAATGTCTGACTTTCAGAGGTGAGAAACAGAATTGGGATTCTCTCTGAATAGGCTTGGGGGAGGGTGCAGGGCTAACCTTTGCTCTTGCTTTGCTCCGGATTCTTGGCTTTGCACATGAATGGATAGTCCTCTATTGAGGTCTTTCTTTTGGGTGATGAAACAAATTGACTGCAAAAGAATACCAAGGAATTCACTTTGTGCACTATCTCTGCAAAGTTTTTTTCTGAGACTCCATGGAAAAAGGAAATTCAGAAGCTTGAAATGCTTGATGCAAAACTTTCAGAATAGGCAGGGCAGCCCAGCGTTCCTGAGGCGCTGCTCTACAATAAAACTAAACACAAATCTCTTACCAACTATATGGTTTCTTACCAAAGATGGAGTATAAAATATGTTACTATAATTCTTTTGAAGTCCAACTGTAGTTTTGAACATAAAAAGTTTTGCACTTGTTTTTTTAGTTCAATAACTTGGGGAGTTTAACAAAATATGATGTGCAGAAAAGGATTTTTTCATCTTGAGAACAGAACTCTGTGTGACAAAATGCCCACACTGTGTAGAGTATGATTATATACAACGATTGTTTTTCTCAAACAACCTCATTATGCTTGTGCTATTAAACATCTTGACATGCGGAAACAGACTCCACAATCAGTGAGATTGTAAAGTAGGTACGTTTATTCAGCGCTGGACAGCACGGGGGTAGTCCCACCAAAGTCGTGCGTGCCTGACTCGGCAGTTCGCTTCAAATTTATACAGTCAAGTGTTACATATACATAAGATTTTCTAATACGCCTATACATAGGCATGACCTATCCCCGCTTCATATTAAAATTAGTTCCAAGAAGTCATTTCCCTAAGTCCCTCCTAACTGAGCCTGCGCAATGCCTCCTTGTGGTGGTCGTAAAGATGAAGGCTGAATGTCTTCCTCGCGATGAACTCTTTACCTCTTGCTCCTGCGCAGGCTCAGTCGCCCTTTGGCTTTTGTTCAAATCACGTGGTTGGTCTTGGCTAGCTCTTGGGGTCGACTTCTGCTTTTCATCAGGAACTATCTCTTGCTTCAGTTAGTTATGTTGAAAATATTTTGATAAAGAAATTAAAATCTAATTATATAAAAGTCTTTGGTTTGACTAAGAAGTAAAAAATTGTGAAGCATAGGTATGGGAGTGTTAAGTTTGAAATGTAGTCATAGGAACTTAGGAACTTTAGAAAATGTACTATGTGTGACTATAAGAATTCAAGTATTGTCTAAAATCAGTTAACCACAGAAACTTTGACAAAGATTTGTTGGTTTGTAGTGTTTTGTTTTAGGAAACTAGGGAAACCGTTATGGACACCAGTTTGCTGCCTGGAAACCCCTTACCCTTCCCACCTCGATCTAATTATTGAGGATTCCAATCAGTAGAGTTAAGTGAGATTAACCAATGATTGTTTTAACATAAGAATATTAATAAGATGGTGTGACTGAAGGACCAATTATTAGAAAGGTTAAATTTAAGAATAGACATAGTATGCATTTTTATGTAAACTAATATAGATGATTGTGGACACATATTTAGCTAACGGTCGCAAGAGCATTCCAGATGCCTTTAGAAGACCTTGAACAGAATAAACAAGAAGACAAAAAAAGAAAGATGCCAATTAGAAGAACACAGGTGCACATTCCAAGATAAAGGGAACTTGGCACAAAGAACCGCAATTTGGCAGTTTAACTTGACCAATTAGACTGAGACAAGTTTCGCATGTTTTAGTTAACATAACCAATTGTGTCCTATGTTTATGCACATGTACAGCGTTAGTATAACCAATTATATCTTATGTTTATGCGTGTGTACAGCGTTGATATAACCAATCATATTTTATGTTTGTGCGCGTGTACAGTGACTTTGCAGAATATGTGACTATAAGTATGTGTGTGTTTTAGCAATAAAGCGTCGTCTGCTGTCTGCTCTCAAGATTACAGGCATCCGTCTACTTCAATCTCCTCAAATGGTGACCCCGACGTGATTGCGGGCTGAGAAAACGCTGGAAGTGCTGGAAGTGCATCCGGAGGAGACTCTAGCCAAACGATCGTCTAGCCAGCTGGACTGAGCAGACAACCTTCTCCCGGGAGATCAATCACCCTGCTCGTTTGGAAGTAAGGTGAGCGGCTAGAAGGATTAAAATGGGTGCCCAGATGTCTGTGGAAGAAGGGGCAATTGTACGAATGCTTTCGCATATCCTCTCCGAGAGAGGGATTAAGTATGATTCAAATACTTTACGTATGATGCTGAAGTGGCTTAAGGACCATGGTGCCCCCACTTCAAATGTAGAAGTCTTTGAAGTTAAAAATTGGGAAGAAATGGGAAAAGTAATTTGGGACTTTGTATCGCGTGGGGACGTGAAGGCTCAGAAAATCTCCGCTATGTGGAGATTGGTGCTGGAAACGTTGAAAGCCCTTAAGGCAGAAAAGGAGGTGGCTGCTGCTGTAAAAATTTCAATTGAAGATACCCCGGAAAAAAAGAGAAGTGTGTGTGGCGAGGTGGTAAATAATTCGGACAGTGATGAGGAATTAAACACCGAGGGAGATGTCATTAATGGAGGCAACGATCAACCTTTAAGTAACCTGCCTCTCGAGCAGAGACCTATCCCCTCTGCACTTCCCTATGAGGCAGATACATCCCCAGGAGAAGCTATAAAAAAGCGATGGAAGGACATAAATGATAAAATGTTAACCAAAGGTCTAAATCCTGTGGCTTTTCCAGTTACAGTCAGGCAGAATGCCCCAAACGTGTGGCAACCTTTCAATTGGGATTTAATAAAAGAAGTACGGAAAACAGTAATGGCTAATGGACTGTCTGCTCCGTTTAGTCAGGCGTTATTGGAGAATATATTTTCTGGTCAAATTTTAACGGGCTTTGACTGTACACAATTGGCTACAATGATTTTTAATCCCGACTCAGCGTCTATTATGGAAGGCGAAATGGGCAGAATTATGTGATTTAGCGGCACTAAGAAATTTGGACCGCCCAGAAGGAGATCCGCGGTATATGATCACTTCTGCACAAATGATGGGGACTGGTGACTTTGCAGATGTTAATAGGCAAGCGAGGCTACCGGTGGAAGCATTACAAGAATCAGCTTCCTTAGCTCTGAAGGCAATGGTAACCTTGCCTGAAGCTGGAAAGCCACAACAATCATTTACAAGTATAAGGCAGGGTAATACGGAACCTTATATGTCCTTTATTGATCGTCTGTGAGATGCTATTGAAAAGCAAATAGATAATGCTGATGCCAAAGAAGCATTGATAATAAAATTGGCCGTGGAAAATGCAAATGCAGACTGTAAAAAAATACTACAATTGATGCCAGGAAGAGTGACGCTAGTAGATATGATAGAGGCCTGTAACAAAGTTGGGTCTTTGGAGCATAAAACTACATTAATGGCCAATGCTTTTGCCGTAGCCATGCGAATGGATACAAAAAATGTTAAGAAATGCTATAAATGTGGACAACCGGGACATTTGCAATTTCAGTGTAAAGAAGGGCGAAACAAAGTGGAAGCTGGGCCTAATATATGCCCTCGTTGTCATAAAGGGAGACATTATGCTAACCAATGTAGATCTCGTTTCACAAATGAAGGTGTAGCTCTGCCACCTCGAGGTACCCCATCTCCGGGAAACTACAAGAAGAGTGCGAGGAGCGGTGCGATGACCCCAACAGCTCCGAAAGGATCCCAGAACGGCGCCAAGAAGGATGTCTGGCAGAATTGCCAGCCCGAACAGCTGGAAGTGCCGGAGTGGATGTCTCAACAATAGAAACCATTCTACTATGGAACTCTCAGGTACACCGTGTGCCAGTAAACGCACAAGGACCATTAGGTAATGGGCTTAGTGCCCTGTTGTTGGGACGGTCTAGTATAACATTACAAGGAATTTTTGTGCTTCCCGGGGTGATTGATGCAGACTACACAGGTCGCATTTATGCTATGATTTGGACGCCGTCTCCACCAGTATCGATACAGGAAGGAAGCAGAATTGCACAGCTAGTCCCTTTTAAAGCAAATGTACCATGTAAGGTTAATCAACAGCGTGGCAATGCAGGGTTTGGATCTACGGGATTAGAAGCTCAAATTATGTGGTCAATGGAGATCAATAAAACAAAACCTAGTATATCAGCAGAGTTACAAAATGCAAAGAACAGGCCAGAAAAAATAAAATTACAAGCATTAGTGGACACTGGAGCAGATGTAACAGTTCTGTCGTGGGAGGACTGGCCTGTTACTTGGGAGCTTTCTGAGATGGATTTGAAACTGTTCGGTGTGGGAGGATTATCAAAAACTCGACAAAGCAAATATATGATTCAATTGATTTGTCAAAATTCAGTTTCTTATATCAAACCTTATGTAACCAATATCCCTATGAACCTGATAGGCAGGGATGCATTAAGTCAAATGGGATGTGTGCTTAGTACAGGAGACAATTTTGTGGCGCGGCCATTGACGGGCAACCATGCCTAAAACTGAAATGGAAAACAGAGGAACCGGTTTGGGTAGATCAATGGCCGCTGACTGAATCTAAGGTCGCCATCTTGAAACAGTTAGTACAGGAGCAATTGGAACAAGGGCACTTGGTGAATACCACGAGCCCTTGGAATACACCAGTTTTTGTCATTCCAAAAAAATCTGGGAAATGGAGACTGTTGCATGATTTAAGAAAAATAAATGAAGTAATGGAAAATATGGGAGCCCTTCAATTAGGGTTACCCACGCCTACCATGATTCCACAAGGATGGAACATTTTGATTATTGATTTAAAGGATTGTTTCTTTACAATATATTTAGACCCAAAAGATGCGGAAAAATTTGCCTTTTCTATCCCCACCATAAACAAACAGGAACCCATGGAACGTTATCATTGGGTAGTTCTGCCACAAGGAATGAAAAATTCTCCAACCATATGCCAATCCTATGTATCCCAAGCTCTAAAAGGGTTTAGACAACAAAATCCAGACTTGATTACTTATCACTATATGGATGATATCTTGATAGCAGGGAAAAGAGAGTTATCCGAAAAGCTCAAAGAATTGACTACACAATTGTCTGATTTTGGTTTAAAAATAGCACCAGAAAAGGTACAAAAAATGCAACCATGGAAATATTTAGGCTGGAAGATTTTAGAAAAAACTATAGTTCCACAAAAACTGGAAATTACAGACAAGATTGAAACATTGAATGATGTGCAAAAATTACTGGGGACAATCAATTGGGTTCGAACACTGTTGGGAATAGATAATGAGCTTCTGACCCCTTTATTCGAAATGTTACGAGGCGACACTACCTTAACGGCACCTCGACAATTGACTCCTCAAGATTTCAAAGGAAAGGTAGATATTCATCTTCCTGCACACAAAATGTTTACCTTGCTACAAAATATACAACTAGAAGAAAAAGAATTGTGTGCAGAGTTACCTACTGATGGTCCTACAGTATTTACGGATGGCAGTGGAAAAACAGGAAAGGCAGTAGTAGTTTGGAAAGAAGGTCAGGTATGGAAAAATCACATTGTCACATGTGAAGGCTCCCCCCAAGTGGTGGAACTTCAAGCTGTAATAGAAGTATTTAAAAAGTGGCAGCATGTTGAGGTCAATATTATTGCTGATTCTTTATACGTGGTAGGTGTAGTAAAACGCTTGAGACGGGCTTATTTGAAAGAAATTGATAACATCACATTGTTTGAAAAATTTAAGATGTTGCTATTTCTGTTAAACCAACGGACAAAGTGTTATTATATAATGCATGTGCGAAGTCACACCAGTTTGCCTGGATGGATCACAGAAGGGAATAAACGAGCTGATTTGCTAGCTAATCCTGTATGGACTGGGCCACCCCCCAATAAACTTCTACAGGCACGTGGAGCTCATAGTTTTTTCCACCAACCAGCAAAAGTATTAGCCAAACAGTTTCAAATTTCTATAGCAGATGCCAAAGCCATCATTCAATCCTGTGCTGAGTGCCAGAAATTATCTGGGCACGGAGATGGCACTGTAAATCCTAGGGGTCTGCAATCCCTGCAATTGTGGCAGACTGATGCGACTCACATACGAGCTTTTGGAAAATTGTGTTATGTTCATGTTTCTGTTGATACATATTCCTTGATGATATGGGCCACAGCACTTGCGGGCGAAACAAGTCGACATCTACAAACACACTTACGACAAGCATTTGCAGTAATGGGTGTCCCGGCCCAGATAAAAACAGATAATGGACCATGTTTTATAGCACAACGGACTCAGGAATTTTTTCAGCAATGGGGAGTTACTCATATTACTGGCATTCCTCATTCTCCCACAGGTCAAGCTATAATCGAACGTACTCATAAAGTATTAAAAGATTTTTTGGAAAAACAAAAAACGGGGGAATTAGGGGAACCTCCTTCAAATAGACTCATGAAAGCAATATATGTGATGAATTTTTTGACCCTGCGTGGAGAGTCAGTTGTCCCCCCTGTAGTTCAGCATTTTCAAACAATGAATAGTGGGATTCAAAATATTGATAATGGGTGGAAAGTCTGGGTTAAAAATATTGAGCGTCAGCAATGGGAGGGACCTTTTAAAGTAATAATGTGGAGCTGAGGTTATGCTTGTGTCATTACAGAAAATGGGCCAAAGTGGATTCCAACTAAATGGACGAAACCTTATGCTGAGATTGATATGGAACACGCTGACAGTAGTAAGCAGCATGACAGTGGCACCGGTGATTGATCCACATCGTTTAACACCGTGGGACAGTAAGAATGTTTGGGTGACACTGGCTAAAGCTATTAATCAAACCTCTTTTTGTGTGTCATTGGCATTACCTGAACAGTCTTTTATTCTTATGTATTTTATTAGGTATAATGTTGCTTTTGCTGTGTTTAATTAACTGTGTTCATAGGTTTTTGCAAAGGGCAATACAGCATGTTGTTACTTGTCGAAAAACAAAAAAGGGGGAATTGTGGACACATATTTAGCTAACGGTCGCAAGAGCATTCCAGATGCCTTTAGAAGACCTTGAACAGAATAAACAAGAAGACAAAAAAAGAAAGATGCCAATTAGAAGAACACAGGTGCACATTCCAAGATAAAGGGAACTTGGCACAAAGAACCTCAATTCGGCAGTTTATCTTGACCAATTAGACTGAGACAAGTTTCGCATGTTTTAGTTAACATAACCAATTGTGTCCTATGTTTATGCACGTGTACAGTGTTAGTATAACCAATTATATCTTATGTTTATGCGCATGTACAGCGTTGATATAACCAATCATATTTTATGTTTGTGCGCGTGTACAGTGACTTTGCAGAATATGTGACTATAAGTATGTGTGTGTTTTAGCAATAAAGCGTCGTCTGCTGTCTGCTCTCAAGATTACAGGCGTCCGTCTACTTCAATCTCCTCAGATGATGGTGAGAATCGTACTGCGCAGAATCACCTAAGAGAGGTCAAGAAGCGGACAAGTGAGGAAGACTATGGAAGACCACCAGAGACCTTCACTGCACTTGCGTAAAGGACATTTACATATGTTAATAGTTTCCCGGAAAACTAATGATTATGTATAACATTTCTCGGAAATCTAGTGAATATGTATAACAGGTGTGTATTCAACCTGCACAGTTAGACTAGACAGGTGCACACGATAGGTGGAGCGATCCCCCGTGTGCCCAGCACTGCAATAAAGGAGTGCCTGCTTCTTAACTTCTCATTGTTGTTAAGGAGTTTTATTCTGGATTTCGGCAACAGTTTCAATAATGTATACATTAATCTTCATTCCTCATCCCTTTGAACTATGTTTACTACCATTAAAACTCTATTACAAGTTAGATAATCATTAAACAGCTCCTACCTAAATCCATTCTTTACCATAATCATTAAACAACAACCCTTACCTATATCTATAATAAGTAACCACGCTGATATATTTCTCCTAAAATTTCTAGCCCCCCATCTCAATCTCTTATGTCTAAGTAAATGTGCCTGGGTGGACGTGTTGCTACCAAAGTGTCTTCTGCCCCTTGCTAACATTTAGGCCTTTAAACATCTCAGTTGTTTCATGTATGTATTTTACATGGAACACAGTGACGTGCAGAAACAGACTCCACAATCAGTGAGATTGTAAAGTAGGTATGTTCATTCAGCGCTGGGCAGCACGGGGGTTAGTCCCACCAAAGTCGTGCGCACCTGACTCGGCAGTTCGCTTCAAATTTATACAGTCAAGTGTTACATATACATGGAGTTTCGCAATACGCCTATACATAGGCATGACCTATCCCCGCTTCATATTAAAATTAGTTCCAAAAAGTCACAAGGCTGGTCTTGGCTGGTTTTTGGGGTCGACTGCTGCTTCTTATCAGGGACTATCTCCTGCCCCAGCCAGCCTCAACAATGCAAACATTAAGCATCACTTCTCATCCCCTTGGGCCAACAATGCAAACGTTAAGCACCACTTCTCATCCTCTTGGGCCATGTCTACCTCTACTGAAATTTCTTTAACTTCATTATAAGCTAGATTATTAAACAGTTCTTATCTACATCCATATATCTACTATATCTACTAAGCTTCCTTTGGCTCCCTGTTTCAACAGGAATGAATCTCATATGATTCAATATGAAAAAGCTGTAGAAAAAGATGACCATCACTACTTTTTGTTTTTTCTCAGTTATGAAGCACTTAAGTATGCAATATACACTCATTGAATCTTACAGTGTTTTCAGGTGAGACAGTGATATTGTGATCAACAATAATGAATGCTGTGCTTTGTCCATCAACAATGAACTACCATCAGCAGTGGAATCAACAATATATCAGGGCTATCCTACTTCTGTCTCCTTCTCTGATCCTGTTTAGAGAATGTGAATTCTCCCCCCAACCTCTGAGATGCATTAAGAATATTAATGGTAAGTATGTGCAATCCAGCGGGTCATTCCCTCTTAGCTTATTGAACATCTTTTCACAAATGAGAAACATATTACTGTACATTAGTTGGCAAGGTCACACAAGCTTAGTGACTTAAATGCATATCAAAAAAACTAAACTATTTTATTCAAGTCTATATAGATTTAGAAATAGATTTTTTTCATATATATATGAAAACAGTATGTATGTATAAATCTAAAATGTGCATATGCTAGTATTGGGAGGGTGGGCAGGGCTAGTATTTTAATTAATTCTTTAAAATTTCCATGAAATAATGCTTTGCTATTAAAAAACCAAAATGATCTTGTCTTCTGGTTATAACACTGTGAGGTAAACTCAAATTCCTAGCTTTTCTCATCTTTGTTTTTGAATAAGCATTTTCTGAAACATTCAGATGGTTTGATAATAGTGAACTTACAAGCACTGTAGATTTATAATTAAGATGTTCTTAATACTCACAACTATATTTCTCTTCACAAACTGAGCATAAAGCATAATGGCAGGCGAAGATTCGAGACTGGGTTGTGAGAATTAGCTGAGAAAGGGGAAAGGTCTCTCCTGTTGTTGATACTCTAGTTTAGATTCAGCTTTTCAGACAAGTGTACAGGCCCTCACAACAAATAGTTCTGCTTTTGAGATTGAATAAAAGTAGTCTAGATTACCCAAATCATTTTTTTTAAACACATGACGTGTGGAAAACAGACTCCACAATCAGCGAGATTGTAAAGTAGGTATGTTCATTCAGCGCTGGGCAGCACGGGGGTAGTCCCACCAAAGTCGTGCGCACCCAACTCGGCAGTTCGCCTCAAGTTTATACAGTCAAGTGTTACATATTCACAATACGCCTATACATAGGCATGACCTATCCCCGCTTCATATTAAAATTAGCTCCGAGAGGTCATTTCCATAGTCTCCTCTCAACTGCGCTTGCGCAGTGCCTCTTTATGGTGGTCGTCTGGTGGTCGCAGAGATGAAGATAGATGACTCCTCTTCGTCACCGCTAGTAACCTTTTTTCTTGCGCAGGCTCAGTGGTTTCTTGGTATTCACCCAAGCCGCAAGACCAGTCTTAGCTGGCTCTTGGGGCCTGCTCCTGCTTCTTATCAGGAGCTGTCTTTACCTCATTGGCTGGTTCTTGGGACCAGCTCTTCTTATCAAAGACTGTCTTTGCCTCAGCTAATTTCAACAATGTAAGCGCTAAACATCATCTTTCATCCCCCTTTATGATGTCTACTGAGATTCTTTTGACTCCCCTTGTCTCAGTCCCCCCTTTTCTAGAAAATAGTAAATTCTTTTACTATATCTAATCCTAGTACTTCTAATACATTGTTTCCCTATCTAGCATCCTCTCAAAGTATTTGTTGGTCTCGAGTTTTCGTCGTAACTGATTCTTTTTCCATTCACTGTAAGAGTCTCCTGTACTCTTACAGCACAAAAAGCCACATCGAACCACTATGCAAAGGACCACAGACAGGAGAATGATGATTATTATAGTGACAAACAATTGCTTCAACCATGCCAAATTTGGCAACCAGGAGGTTAATTTTTCTAATATGCCTGTCAAGCCCCAAGAAGTGTCATCTTGGGAAGCTTCATGTAGTATTTTAGTCTTTTCCCATATCTCTTCAAGATCTGTTTCAATTCGTTGGTTTTGATTGATATAGGTACAGCAAGTTTGGTTTATAACTACACATAAGCCCCCTTGTTTTGCTAAAAGCATGTCCAATCCCATTCTATTTTGGAGTACTACTTTACTTAGGGATCGTATTTCCAGTTGCAGCCCTCGAATTGCATCAATTGTAGCATTTTCTATAACCTCTAATGTAGCAGATATATTCACAATAGCTTTCTCCAACTCACCCCTAAAGAGGGGATTAACCATCAGACAAAACTATGGTACCCAGTACCTCGAATAATTACTGGGTTTTCAGTCCATTTTACACGGAGCCAAGGTGTTCTCAAAAACCCTCGGGGAGGCGAAGCTCCCTCGAATATACTGATCTGAGGTGCAAGGTACCCCCGAACACAGTGTCCCTTCCAGTTCTGGGGTAAACTCTTTCTGGCCCTGCCATCCCCACAGAGCCACCAGTATCCAGGCCCTGTGTTGCATCTTGGACCGAGATGTGTCTCCCTTCTGTCTTGTTCTCGCCCCTCCTTTCCTGGCCCCCTCTTTGGTTTCCGGATATAATAGAAACTGATAGTTAAGTTCAGTCCAAGACGTTCTAATTTTCCTTTATCAAAAGTTCCCAGATTTTCTGCAAGGCTACAATTATCCATGTTTCCCCAAATATTATCAGTAATATTTAAGCAACAGCCAGTAATTAAGACCTCTTTAGGGTCAGGTACCTCCAGATCAAAGCTGGGTCCCTGCTGGGTATTTCCCTTTCCATAAAGGCATAATCCATTCCTGTCTGGCCCGTCTTTAATAAGAGATGTCCAATTTGTGGTTGGGACTCCTAAAAAGGGGAGTTCCATGTTCCCCTGAGGAAGGGGATTACATACCCAACAATCTGATAAATTTAGTACTTTCGAGATACTCTCTGTCATATTTAAATAAGTATTTTGATCCCAAGCCTGCCCCTTAGGCAAGGTCCAACTCAGGAGCGTGACAATCAATGTCTCACAAATTTGAGCTTCAAAGGTCCCTTTTCTTGTGAAGTCCTTTGGGTGCCTTCTTCACCCTAGTGTGATGGATCCAGGCGCTCTGTTCCTTGATCCTAATCGCGGTGAAGGAGGTAAGTAATACTTGAAATGGTCCTTCCCACTGCGGCTCCAGAGTTTTTCTGTAAGAGACTTTATATACACATAATCTCCTGGTTGTATATTATGTACAGGCCCATCCAAACCTCTCCCTCGAGTCCCTACCACATGCTTCCTGGTTTTATTAAGTTGCTTACCTAATGCTACCATGTAAGAAGTCATAATTTCATCCCCCGCTTGTACAGACACCCCTCTCTGTATCCCATAGGGTTGTCCATACAGAATTTCAAAGGGGCTCAGTCCTTCTTTCGCCCTTGGTCTTGTTCGTATACGCAGAAGGGCTAAAGGGAGAGACTGAGGCCATGTCAAATTTGCTTCTTGTCCTAATTTCACAATTTGCTGTTTGATTAAGTGGTTCATTTTTTCCACTTGACCACTCGACTGGGGGTGATATGGAGTATGAAGCTGCCAATCTATACCCAAATGGCGGCTAATTTGTTGTACTATTTTTGAGACAAAATGTGGTCCTCTGTCAGAGGATATGGTTGCTGGAACCCCAAAACGTGGTATTATCTCTTGTACCAGTATTTTAGTTAGCTCCCGAGCTTTAGCCGTTCTTGTTGGGAATGCTTCTGGCCAACCTGAAAAGGTATCAGTTAATACCAATAAATATCGATACCCCCCTTTTCTTGGAAGTTCTGTAAAATCAATTTGTCATTGTTGTCCAGGCCCATTGCCTTTTCCAATCTGGCCCATTTCCGCCTTGGGGGTATTCTTAGGATTAGTCTGGAGGCAAAGATCACACTGTTGAGTCACCTGTCTCACCGTGGTGTATAAATTTCTAGCCACAATTTCCCTTATCAAATGATTATACAGAGCCTCTGTTCCCCAATGTCTTTTCCTATGTTCCTCCCGTATCAAATGCCATAATAAGCAAGAGGGAATGATTAGCTTTCCTTGTGGGGTATGAGCCCACCCCTCTTCATTATATGACCCTTCTAAAACTGTAATGAGCTTCTGATCTTCCTTGGTGTATTCTGGCTTAACTTCTAGGGAGATCTGCCTATCAGGAATTAAGGCCCCTTCTGTTTTTACCTTTGTTTTGGCCACTTGTTTTGCCTCTCTGTCCGCCAGCTCATTCCCTCTTTCCAAATCTGAGCTCACTTTCTGGTGTGCCTTAATATGCATAATTGCTACTTTCTTAGGGAGCTGGACAGCTTCCAGTAACTTCAGAATTTCTTCTGCGTGTTTGATATTTTTCCCCTGAGAACTCAATAGTCCTCTCTCCTTCCAAATTGCTCCATGTGCGTGTACAACTCCAAAGGCATATTTTGAATCTGTATAAATGTTCACAACTTTGCCGTGGGCCAATTCCAGGGCGCGGGTTAGAGCAATTATTTCTGCCTTCTGTGCGGAGGTGTTCAAAGGCAAAGCCCCTGATTCTATTACCTCTTGGCTGGTGGTGACGGCGTATCCCGCATGTCGATTACCATTTAGGACGTAACTGCTTCCGTCTGTGAACCAAGTTTCCCCGTCTTCCATGGGGCTGTCTTTCAGGTCTGGGCGACTGGCGTATGTTGCTTCGATGGTTTCCAAACAGTCATGATGTACCGGTTCTCCTGTGTTCCCGCTGAGAAAAGAAGCTGGGTTGACAATGTTAGTGACTACAATCTCCACATCATCCTGCTCTACCAATATAGCTTGATATCGCAGGAATCTTTGCGGAGAGAGCCAATGTCCACCTTTCGCTTCCAGTACTGCTCATACTGTGTGAGGCACCAAAACACTCATTTTCTGGCCCAGAGTAAACTTTCAGGCTTCCTGTATATTCAGTATCACAGCCGCAACCGCCCGCAGGCATCTAGGCCAACCTTTTGCAGTCGTGTCTAACTGCTTAGAAAGGTAGGCAACTGCCCGTCGATACGGACCCAGGTTTTGTGCTAATATTCCCAGGGCAATGCCCTGCTTCTCGTGGGAGTAAAGAAGAAACGGCTTACATCTGGGAGTCCGATGGCCAGGGCCGACATCAAAGCCTTTTTCAGTAGCTCAAAGGCTCGTTCGGTCTCCTTGTTCCACTCAAGGTGTTTCTGCTCAGTGGCTGTCAACGTATACAGTGGTTTAACAAGCAATCCATAATTATAGATCCACAATCAGCACCACCCCGTCATTCCCAGAAAAGTTCGTAACTCCTTTACTGTCTGAGGTCTCTGGGTTTGGCATATTGCCTCTTTACGGGCCTGTCCCAAAGTTCTTTGTCCCGCACTAATTTCATAGCCCAAATAATTCACTTTGCGTTGCATTACCTGTGCCTTTTTCTTGGATACCCGGTACCCCTGGAGCCCCAGGAAATTCAACAGACTCACCGTCCATGTCATACAATCTTTCTCTGTTTTGGTGGCGATCAGGATATCATCCACATACTGCAACAGCTTCCCTTCCTCAGACGGGGCTTCCCAGGATTCTAAGTCTTTCACAAGCTGATTGCCAAAAATGGTAGGACTATTCTTAAATCCTTGTGGCAACACCATCCAAGTGAGCTGGGTCTTTCGACCACTCTTGGGGTTTTCCCATTCAAATGCAAATAATTTTTGGCTGGCTTCATGGAGAGGGAGGCAAAAGAAAGCATCCTTCAAATCTAAAACAGTAAACCAAGTCAATTCAGGTGTTAATACAGTCAACAGGGTATATGGGTTCGCCTCTACTGGGTAAAGATCTTCAGTTATCTTATTCACCGCCTGTAAGTCTTGGACCACCCGATATGACCCATTGGGCTTCCAAACAGGTAATATAGGGGTATTGAATTCAGACTCACACTCTTTTAATAATCCCAACTGCAAAAATTTTTCTATCACCGGCCGAATTCCTTCTCTGTCTTCCTTCTTTAGGGGATATTGTTTAATTCTTACTGGCTTTCAGCCTTCCTTGATCCTAACTTCAACAGGTGGAGCACTTTTCGCTCTTCCAGGTGCATTGGTAGCCCATACCCCTGGGTACACTTGGTTTAAGATGTCCTCGTTAATGCTTCCTTCTAGGGGGAGACTGGTTAAGGTTAGGCTCAATATTTGAATATATTGCTGATCTTTTACCTCCAGAGTAATTTCTCCCTTTTTGAATACAATTTTTGCTCCCAATTGTTCCAACAAGTCCCTTCCCAAAAGTGCCTTTGGGGAGTTGGGCATATATAAAAATTTATGAATGCCCCACTGTTTTCCTAATTTATATTCTAAAGGTTTACAAAAATATGCCTTTTCACTTTGGCCAGTTGCTCCCTTCACCATGACATAATCATCTCCCAGGGGCATCAAAGCTTGATTCAGAACCGAGTATGTTGCTCCTGTATCTACCAAAAATTCTACCTCTTCTTGTGTTTTCCCTAGCTTAATTATAACCAGTGGATCCGCTAGGGTAGATTCCCCAGGTTCCCATCAATCTCCCTTCACATGGGCTACCGTTCTTCCTGTTTGAGCCCTCTGATCCTCCTTCTTGTTCTTTGGGCATTCCTTTTTCCGATGACCGAATTTATTACACAAAGCACATTGATCCTTGCCCAGTCGGGGCAACTCTCGTCTAGGCCCTCTTCCTCTTTCTTCCTGGATAACAGACATCAATTTCCTTTGCCCTTGCCTATATCCTTCCTCTCTGTTACTAAATACTCTCCATGCTTCATCCAACAATATTTCTAAATTCCTATTCTCTGTAGGCCGTAATTTCTGAAGTTTGCGCCTTATAGCCCCTGTAGATTGACCCAAAACCAGGGAGACCAATTGTTGTACTCCTACCTCTGACCCAGGATCCAGCGGTGTGCTGTGGCGCATTACATCCCTCAGTCGATCCAGGAATTCGGATGGAGACTCGGAAGGACTCTGTTTGACTGCATACAAAGCTGACCAATTTATAGTTTTGGGGATTGTCCTCTCCATTCCTTTTGTAATCCAATCCTGATACCCCTGCAATCTTTCCATATGTGCAGATCTATTAACATCCCACTTTGGGTCTTGGAGAGGGAAATATTCCTTAATGTCCCCTCCTGTAATCTTATAATGATCTTCAGCAAGGTTCCCTGCTGTTTTTAAAATCAGCTGTTTCTCTGTCTCAGTCATATATTCCAATAATAGCTGTATATCCTTCCAATCAGGGTTATGCTGTTTTACAATAAATTGGAAATGCTTAGTTACACTTATCAGATCACTCCTATAATCTTTTGCAACCTTTTTCCATTCCCCTAGTTCAGCAGTAGAAAAGGGAACTTTGATTAACATCGTCCCACCATCCAGCCTCACCGCCTCTCGGAGAGGTGCTTGTAAAGCTGTTGAGGTAGTTTTCTTCCTAGTACGGGAAGATACAGGGCTGTCCGGAGGGGTTGGAGTTCTATCCGAGTCTGCATCCTGTTCCTGTGGTCGAGGGGGAGGCTTAAACAAATCAATTAGATCTTGTTCTGGTGCCTGATGGATTTTATTGGTCTTTGTACATCTTTGTCCAATACTACATGCCAAACAACACCGCCTCAGTTTACCTCTAAGCTCCTTGTTGTTCTCTCGCTCAAGTGCAAGCACCATGGGGTCCTGTGGGGGTACCATTCCACAGTCCCTTTGCCACTCCGGATGATTTCGGAGGGTGAAAAACATGTCTGCATACAAAACCTCATCCCATTTTCCTTCTCTTCTTAAAAACAGCATTAGTTGTAATAGAGTATTATAATCTATTGACCCATTAAGTGGCCACTTAGCATCACCTTCTAACTTATACAACGGCCACCATTGATTGCAGTATTTAATAAGGTTCTTTTTACTTTCCGTACCTCCGGTCCCAACAATATCTTTCCAGTGGGCAATTACACAACCCAGAGGACTCTTCCTCAATACTCCTCCTTGATTGTTTCCCATTTAAATACTCTTCCTAATGATTCTTAAGTTTGATTTTGGCTTCTCCTTTTAATAAGCTTCCATGCAAATGTTTCTTACACTTCTTTATAGTCTTCCCCCAGTTTCCCTCCCACACGTCCCAAATTTCTGGAATTAAATTTTCCCTTACACACACCAATCTCACTATTTCGGATTCTTAGTGAACTCTTTCCCAATCATAAAAGTGTGGAATTTGGGGAAAACACTCAAGGCAGTCTAGTTTCCGTCTGCTAGATGTACAGTACCACCTTCTCCCACAAGATTTACACTTCAACAAAACCCAAGCCAGATGCTAATTACTATATAGTCCAGTTACAAGCCCACATACAAAGCAGGGAATCACCCCTATTAATACGGAAAGACATTCACACATTAACAAACATACATACACCTATAGATTTCAACATATCATTTCCACACACCCACACAAAATCTTTAACATAAATTTCCAAACATTCACATCATACAATCATCGCTCCAGTTGACAATCTTTCAGCAGCTGCAAAAATAAACCAAGCGCAATTGCGAGGGGATCCGCTTACCCCATTAACCAAGCGCAATTGCGAGGGGGTGCGCTTACCCTTCTCCTGCCTCTTATATACCAGTCATCGACAGGTCCGTCCTGGCTCCCGATACTGGGATGCAGCGGTCACCCCGGATTTGCTCGATCTACCCCCAAGATCGCTAGCGGCCGCTCTATCTGTCAGCAAATCCCCCCTTGTTACCATACAGGGTACCCTCCTCCCATAGGGGGACTACGCTGCACACCAGACGTCTCTGCGCGATTTACCAGCTGCCCTGGCCTGTACTTTTACAGGCTCCCTTTGTAAAACATATCATTTAGTCCGCGGCTTCAGGAGGTTGTTGTCTGCTCCCGCGGTGAGCGGCTGGCAGCGGAGGCTCCTCCGAGGAAAGTGCTCGGGGCGCACCTAGGGGCGTCTGCTCCGCAGTCGGTC
The DNA here is from genome assembly GCF_026419915.1 of Harpia harpyja. NCBI lineage: Eukaryota > Metazoa > Chordata > Aves > Accipitriformes > Accipitridae > Harpia > Harpia harpyja. The sequence goes on along the minus strand of NC_068968.1, from coordinate 21,059,732 downwards.
CCGCAGCCGAGCAGAGAGTCTCCTGCCTGGCTCGCCAAACTGACGTGCGGAAAACAGACTCCACAATCAGCGAGATTGTAAAGTAGGTATGTTCATTCAGCGCTGGGCAGCACGGGGGGTAGTCCCACCAAAGTCGTGCACACCCGACTCGGCAGTTCGCCTCAAGTTTATACAGTCAAGTGTTACATATTCACAATACGCATATACATATGCATGACCTATCCCCGCTTCATATTAAAATTAGCTCCGAGAGGTCATTTCCATAGTCTCCTCTCAACTGCGCTTGCGCAGTGCCTCTTTATGGTGGTCATCTGGTGGTCGCAGAGATGAAGATAGATGACTCCGTCACCGCTAGTAACCTTTTTTCTTGCGCAGGCTCAGTGGTTTCTTGGTATTCACCCAAGCCGCAAGACCAGTCTTAGCTGGCTCTTGGGGCCAGCTCCTGCTTCTTATCAGGAACTGTCTCTGCCTCATTGGCTGGTTCTTGGGACCAGCTCTTCTTATCAAGGACTGTCTCTACCTCAGCTAATTTCAACAATGTAAGCGCTAAACATCATCTTTCATCCCCCTTTATGATGTCTACTGAGATTCTTTTGACTCCCCTTGTCTCACACAGTCAAATTTAAATTAGACTAATTAACTGTATAGTTATAGGGTAATTTGCATGATTAACAAACACTGCCTTTTACCCTTTGGGGGAAAAAAAACCCAATTAAAAGGAATTCCCCTTTTAAAATACAGCTGATTTTGGATATATTTCTTATCCATCTTTCTTCCTGTTATTTTACCAAAATAAACATACTTAATTGTTTTTTACATAATACTGGTAACAAGATCAGAATCTCCCTACAAATATTACAGCTCTGTCAGAGTAGGTAGTTTGTATTTCCCAACTTCACACTTGGTCATCAGGCAATCATCCCACATCAGGCAGCATAATACTTTAAACCCCTGAGCTATAGAGCGGCCAGCTGGAAGCAGAATAGGTTTCCCGTTACCCATTGCCAATGTGCTGGACTCAACCAGTTCCATGAAGAAAAATGACTATATATTTGGCACACAGCAGCTACTAAATTTAAATTTCTCCTGCCCGTATATACTAAGCTTTCTATCTGGTTCAACACTGAACTCTTATGATTTGGCCAGCTTGGATTCAGAAAGGGATCTTAGCCATGAATAAATTTAGTGAAAATGATGCTTTTCTTTCCTTTACTCGATAGTACTAAAAGGAAGTTTCAGGAAGATGGAAAAAGTGGCAGATACAGCCAACCTAACATGCCATTGACAATCATTTTGGCTCTATTACCTGCACCAGTCCACACCCAATTGCACTGCTTCATTATTATCAAATTCATTATTCATGAATTACTGTTGTCTGTAGCACTGTGCATGTTTAACCAGCAAATCTGAACTGAATTCAGATTTTCTAGAAAGGAATGGAAGAGGAAAATAGTCTGAATAGTCACTTTTACTTAATGAAAACAAATTTTAGTTAGGGTTCTCAACTGTTCCTGGGACTTCTATATGAGATTCATCCAACATTATATGGAAGAATCATTGTATCACACTCTTGTGATTGTTTAAAATAAGTGCAACTAAACTGAACAAATGTTGGCTGTGTGACTCAGCAGATATTAATTTAACCCAGATGTTTGAGTTCTCTGATGTCCATTTATTCTAGAGAAAACTTAATTGCAGAATTAGTATCTTTATCTCATATTAGATTATGTTATAAACTAGCCATGTATGTTGTAAGCCTGATGGATACTAGATAGGAGATGAATAAATATGAAGAACTCTGGCTTAAGAGATCAATACAACTATTATAGAAGCAGAAGCACAATTCTCTGATTTTGTAAACAATGAAATCGAGGTAATTGTGTTTGGTGTCAATGAAAGCAGGATTGGTTTCTTTATTTTTACTAATCTAATTTTGACACACAGCACTGTCTGTCTCCAGTTTCTATTATTCCTACAAACCCTTTTTATGTGGAGGCAAGATGGAACGACCCATTAAAACATCTTACAGCCACCCTTACTATGTATACTAACATTGAGATGAATGTATACTAACTTGACAGAAAAAGAAAATGATTGTCAGATGTTCAGAATCCTTATGCATATCCCTTAAATTAAATAGAAAATAGAGATTTTTTCCATTGTGTTTTTAGACCGAGAACTTTGGGATTTTTTTCTGTGTGACATTCATATTCTAATGTCTACCCCATATTAAGTCTAAATATAATGAAGCAACAGAGTTAATATTGCTCACAATATTTCTTGAATAAAATAACGGTTTAGCAGAAAACAGTCTTTTTCTGAGCCAAATGCTTTTCAGGTTGCACTGCCTCCACTGCTGTTTCATTCATTGCCAATACATCATTTGTGTTTGGAGCCATAAAGATCCCTCAAATTTGTAGAATTTGTTTGTAGAAAAAACAAAAAAAAGCTAGAGAACATATCTTTGGGCTTATATCCACTAGTGATTAGTCTCTTACAGTGGGTCACAGTTTTCATCTCCTTTCTTTGAGTTTGAGAGTTTAGGAATAGTGACGGCGAAGTTGAAAAGGAAGTGGTTTATCTGATTAAAAAAAAAATTCATGCATCTTCCCATTTAACAATGAGACAAAATATAGTCGTCTTTTAAATTGTACAACCAGAGCACTTAGCTGAGATGTGAGAGACCCAGTTTCATAACCCTGCTTCAAATAAGTCAATATTATTTAGAGTAACTGGAATGGATTTAACATAAAACTGGGGAGAGACCTATGCTTGACTGGTAAATAGGTTTGTTGTCCTGGTATTCAGTAACACAAATCAAAGTTCACACCTTTGCTTTGCACCAAGGTTTTACACATCCTATCTGGGAGCCCTTATGAACAGATTTTTGGGGGGGAGGGGGTTCTTTTTTTTGTTTGTTTAGTTTGGTTTTGGTTTTGGCCTTTGTAGACCTGAGAAACCTTTCCATAAAAAGAATACAATGAGCCATAGTCTATGGCCTGGATTTTAACTTCCATAAAACTGAAAAAAAAAAAAAAAAAAGGTATTTATTGGTTCCACCTACAATAGCGTATAAGTATTACAAGGAGAGAAAAAAAAGTCAGTTAAATGGCACACCTTACACTGAAAGATTTCCAACTATTCCATCACTACATTTACAGAAACTTGTTCTGAATTCAACTTTTTGAAAAGTTTTTATTTTCCACAGTTTTCTTACTTTTCATAAAGCTTAAGAGAAGGAACACAATTTGGACTATGCTTCTCTAAATTGATCTGCCAGGACCAAAGAATGTCAGTAATCAGCAAGTGAAGCGCAAAACCTTTGTAAAGAAAAGAAGCTCCCTTTCAAACTCTTAACTGGTAACCATTTTTTAAAAAAATAAGTAAGGATAGATAACAGTAATAAATAAACAGCAAATAGAAATGTAGTACATAGCACATGCTTGATCTTTGATCCACAGTTTTCCTGGTATAGAAAGTGTAATGGAAGCTCTAGACATTCAACATGCTTAAAGATCTAGTCACTTAGGCTAGAAACTAAATACAGAGCTAAGTGCGCAGCACCAATTTATAATTTGCCTCTAAAATGCTGTTCATCAACCTCTTCCAACAAACTGTTATTTGGTTTTGCAATTGTAATTCCTTTTTCCACCTTCCCAGTTTTGTGTGTGGCAGAGTTTGCCTTGTACCAAAATCTATTGTTGGGAAAATTATGTCCTTTTTCTGACAGAAAGACATTCTTATGTTCTAGGAACAAAGGACTGGAAGGCCCAACAAAAGCTGTGACCTGGATCCCTATGGCCTGTTTGCATGATCTTTTTTTTTTATTAAATATTTTCACTATCAGTGGCTTGGCATCAAGCAGTAGGCTAGTAGGAAGGAAAGCATAACAGAGTCTGAGGGCACCTAGAAGAGAGGTCCACAGCTTTCTGCAGTGGGAGCCGTTTTTGTACTATTTTAGCATTTTCCAGCTGGACCTGGCATGCAGGTTCACTCACAACACTTTCAGACTTCCCCTGCAGGGTCCAGATTTCAGTCTCTGTGCAGGTACATGATTACCAGGGTCAGTTGTCCCTCATCTTTTTTCCATGTTGATATTGGAACCCAAGGCAGTTTTTCTGTGTAATACTAAATATCTTCTGATTTACCAGTTTCATATGCTAATCTGACAAGTGTTCCACTGAAGATGGGAGAGGGACAACTGAATGATTCACAGAGCTAACTGAACTATCTGCATCTCACCTCCATCCACAGCTCTTCTTTGTTGCTTTAGCAGCTCAGGTGTGCACCCCTCACAGACAGTTTGATATTTGTGCTGATGACTTGCTGCTTTGGAGTCAGCAACAAGTGGCAGATGAAGAATTATCTCCCCAGGAGATATTGGTATGGTATCTGGATCAAAAATTTTACAGACTTTGTAGTTGCATGGAATGCAACTGTTCGTTCCTCAATAAGGAAACTTACCAGGTCCTCTGGGTTTCCTGGAAGCTGGAAATGGAAGGGGGATGCATCTACCCTTCTCTGAATGTATTTATCTCCTTGCTCTTTGCAGCAGCATCCTGGTCAGATGAAGGCTGACTGCCCAGAACAAGGCGGCAGCTGAAGATCCAAGATGATTCCCAATAGCTGATGGTCTGTTAGAAAGCTGACTCTTTTTCCACTGGTTAAGACATGACATAATGAGCTTCTGGAGGAGGATGCTCTTGCCATATACCTTCTAACGTGTTGGGAGGGATACAGACTTTTTGTTTTTATTCTTCATACAGGGGCTTTTCCTTTTAACATGATTCAGTGAGATTCTGCAAATTTCTTTCACAGTTTTACAACATAATGGGTTAACTCACACTTGTATTATTGGGAAATAGAATCATAGAATAGTTTGGGTTGGAAGGGACCTTTAAAGGTCATCTAGTCCAACCCCCCCGCAATGATCAGGGACATCTTCAACTAGATCAGGTTGCTCAGAGCCCTGTCCAACCTGACCTTGAATGTTTCCAGGGACGGGGCATCTACAACCTCTCTGGGCAACCTCTTCCAGTGTTTCACCATCCTCATCATAAAAAAATTCTTCCTTATATATGTAATACTATAATAATATATGTACTAATAACCCCATGTTTATAGGGAAGTTTTTGGAAAGCTCTAAAAAAGAAAAACATGTCCTGAAATGAGAATTTTTCACTAATTTGAATGAGGAACAACTGCAGGCAGTGCCCTGCTCACAAAGCAGCTAAAACTCTGCATCTGGTAACATTCTTGACAGGAAAGGGACCATTTCTTGCCCCTTAGCTTCCTCTGGACACTTCTGTAAGAAAAAAAGAGATGCATCCCTCAGAATTGCCTCAGAAACCAAATGAAACTTTTTTTTAATGTATTAGCTTTGAAGAGAAAAATCTTCAGAGCAAGCTGTGCCACAATAAGGCATCTGGATAGAGGCTCAGAGCCAAAGAGAGGTCTGGTTTGAGTTACAATAGGGCTAGGGAACACTCCGTTGTGAATACTACTTGACCTAGAAGGTACTGATTTTGGAAGGAGAAATGGGAGAAGAAAGGAAATAGAAAACAGAAAAGAGAAAGTCAAGAACAAAATATAGAGAAAGAAAACTTAAAATGCATATGGAGGAAGATGGAAAGAAGAAATAGACACAAAATCTCTCAAGAAAATCTATCATATGATCTTTTTTAATGGTGTGAACATGATAGAAGAAAAAAAAAAAGACAAAAATGGCAGTTTTTCCCAAAATAAAATGGTAGTTCTTACTCTAGAATTACTCTATATGCAATATATGGACTGAGATTTTTAACATCACAGCATATAACGTAACAACTATTTTCTTGTTTGTTTGTTGTTTTAATTTAGACTACTAAAGGATACATAAGTGCTTCATATATTGAGTAGTATATAAAAACAGTAGCATGTTATTTGTAATTAATTATGTATTACTATGCCAAAATAGGAAAACAACTTTCTAAAATTGATCACAACTTGTCTTATCCTTTGATTATCAAATGTTTTGGAAAGTAATAGTGATTATAAACAAAAACATTACTATTTTAATATCTAACTGCCATAGAGTATTAGTAAAGCATTACAATGATTACTTACTGCTTAAGTTTAGTTGAAATATACTGTTAATCAACAATGAAATTTTGATCACTATTACTATTGTCAGTAAATTTATGCAAAGGATTTCCTTAACCATCCAAAAAGCAGGCATAATTCTTTGAAATAAAACATTTTCATGGGAAAATGTAATATTCTAATATACTAAAAACATTCCATTTGGTCTGATTCAGACTGATTTGTCACTTACGGACAATTGTGTAGTTTGCTAATAATGTGCTAAACTCCCATATCTGATAATGTTTTTTCACATAAGCCTGATCCCTGCCATATATATGCATGTTTATTGGAAAACCACATACTAATATTACTTCAATATAATTTACTTCTTAAATTGAGTTCTGAACTGCTACCACAAATTAAATGTTTGAAAGTGAAACACATCAACTTCAGTTTGATCATTTCAGTCTCTATTTTTTTCTAGGTTCTCCTGCTTTTTAAAATTGGCAGCAGGTTTGTGACCCCTCACAGAATTAAGTGCATTCTGACTACCTTACAGATTGCGTTTTTGAATAATAGCAGCTTGAAAACAACCTTGCTAAAATGTTGCAAAGATAACTTTGTTAAACAATCACAACAATGCTTCTTTGTAAACACTGCTGCTGCAGTAATCCAGTGGGACAGTTTCATCCCTGGTATAGCCCCATGGACAGTCCTATCTCTAATGGAAAAGAATTGCTGCAGGAATTAATTTGGCTGAGTAAAATAACTCTAGATTTAAGGCGAAGGTTTACACCTAACTCCCGATAGTTCTATATAGAGTTAGCTGATTTGTTTTAGGATGTTTCTGGCATGGTATAGGAGACTTCTCATTGTAAGTACTATTCCTATCATACATCCTACTGGGGCTCCGTCTGTCTTCTCCCAATTTCATTTGCTTTACGTGACTCTTAGCTCCCTAAAAAGTGCTGCTTTTCTTGTGGTAATTCACAGTTGATGTAGAGATGTACTATTTAATAAAATTAGTATCTGTGTTACATTATAAAATTTGAACACTGCTGCAGCTACACTTTTCTTGATGTAGAACAGTCACTGTTTGACAAATTCAGTCAAGACATAGTTGTTATTCTCAAGGTCAACTTCAGTGTTCCTGAACTGTAACCCATATGTGAGAGCTTTTTTTCTGAGTTAGTCATCCCAAAGTTAGCAGTCAAGAGACTTGCAAATGTTTTTTAAATTCAGTTTTGTTGTTACCCGCCCATGTCAGTCCTAGCTGTAGGAGGAAAGTTACATACCAATTCGTATGTTGTTCTTAGCAGAATTCTGCTGAGACTCTCACATATGCAGTTATGGTATTATTTTTATACCTTTGCCAGCTTTTCAATATTTCATCCTCACAAATCAGACTATGTGCAATGTTGCCAGAATCCTGTCATATACAAGGGACTTTGATCAGGTTATGCTATTTTTGTCAAGCTTGCGCTCAGCCAAAGAATGTATTGACTGCACAGCATTAGCCTTCGTGCACAAAGAGCATCAAAACTAAGCTCTTGTTTGCAGTCAGGGGTTGCCCTGCAAGGTTAGAGCCATCTGGGAACTACCTGATAAAGTCTAGCTGAATTTTTAATTTGCAAAATGGGTAGGGGGACTATTCTGAACAGACTATCTAACTTTAAATTCAGTTCAGTTGAACAGTTTCACCTTTCCATGATGAAACACAGATCTGTTCCCTTCATTCACGTTGACCTTGGCCTTTGGATTCTTCTCTTAAATACAACAAAGCAGTTACCTAGTTTTCCAGTGTTGCAGTTCAGTGTTGCAGGACTATAACCAACATGTTCCTGGACCTAATGAAAATACAACTGTCAATGCAATGACTTTCACAAAACAAACCCCTCTAATAGTGAAATAGACACAAGTCCAAAAAGGAATCATACTAAAATAAAAGCATGCTGTACATTCAAATAAAAACCTAGATGCAACTGCTGATTGGCTCAGCTTTGGCCAGCGGCAGGTCCATCTTGGAGCTGGCTGGCATTGGCTCTATCGGACATAGGGGAAGCTTCTAGCAGCCTCTCACAGAAGCCACCCCTGTAGCTCCCCCGCTATAAAACCTTGGCATGCAAACCCAATACAATGTGGATAATTTAGTATTCTGGCAAAGATGTCTCTAGAAGATCATGACACCAAGAATAATGACTCGCCTCATCACCAATAAAAATTCTCCAGTGTTCTATTAAAAAAAAATAAAAACACTTTATAATCTTAAGGAAACTTGAGCAATTGATTGTCGGGGAAATTACTTATTATTTAGTAAAGGACTGGTTATTTATCAAGTAAACTGCAACATTAATCTATTTTAATTTGTATTTTAAGTCTTTCTGTCTGAAACAGTCTCCAGCAACTTATTTAAATGCAACCTAAATTACAATTACAATAGGAATACCGCCAAAATTACATTTTTCTTGGCTAACTATAAACCAAAAGCTCATTTGGAAGCACTTGCAAGCATCATTTATTGCCAAATAGAGAAGGCAAGATTATGTTTCATTTGACACAATACATTTTGTAAAGTATAGAATTTAAAACTTTTGCAGAACAAAGAACTTTTTGTAACCATGGCTGATGATTATTATGAGTAGTTCAGCACTGTTGATATACCTTGGAATGCACATTATTTAACTTGGAAACAATCTGAACTAAAACATAGTGTTAGTATTGCCTGAGAATATGCATGAAAAAAGAGTCTCACTGGCTTAATCACTAAAATTTCACCGCTGAGAATAAGTAAAAGTATTGTGATCAGAAAGTTGCTATGCTAAAACAGTTTGAAGCAAAATAAATAAACAAGCAAATAAAATATAAATCCAACAAGAAAAAAAATAATAGACCAAACCCAGTAGACCAAACCAAAACACTGAAAATAAAAAAAACCTTTCTCTCAGAAAGTACATGGATTGGCTATCTTTTGTGAATAAATAACTCATAAAGGATGCATTGGAGACTTAAAGTAAACAGGTGCAAGGTAGCAATACCTTACCAGACTAAGTTTTATATGCTGTTTATTTGACAATTCCTTTTTTTTTTAAGTTTCAAATACAATATAAGATACAGAAAATGTAGTGCTGTTGTATCAAAATAATAAAGATTCTTCTAGGTTTCAAGGTGCACTTATTTTTTTAATGCCTGTAACTAGCCATAGCAGTCTTCATTAATATCACCTGTTCTCTCTCAAAAACACAAGCAAAAAGCTCATCTATATTTCTGCCAAAACTTTTCTCGTGGTTTAACCCCAGCCAGCAACTAAGCACCACGCAGCCGCTCACTCACTTCCCCCCCACCCAGTGGGATGGGGGAGAAAATCAGGAAAAGAAGTAAAACTCGTGGGTTGAGATAAGAACGGTTTAATAGAACAGAAAAGAAGAAACTAATAATGATAATGATAACACTAATAAAATGACAGCAGTAATAATAAAAGGATTGGAATATACAAATGATGCACAATGCAATTGCTCACCACTCGCCGACCGATGCCCAGTTAGTCCCTGAGCGGTGATCCCCCCACCCTCACTCCCCCCAGTTTATATACTAGATGTGACGTCACATGGTATGGAATACCCCATTGGCCACTTTGGGTCAGGTGCCCTGGCTGTGTCCTGTGCCAACTTCTTGTGCCCCTCCAGCTTTCTCCCTGGCTGGGCATGAGAAGCTGAAAAATCCTTGACTTGAGACTAAACACTACTGAGCAACAACTGAAAACATCAGTGTGTTATCAACATTCTTCGCATACTGAACTCAAAACATAGCACTGTACCAGCTACTAGAAAGACAATTAACTCTACCCCAGCTGAAACCAGGACAGGTAACAATGGTCATAATGCTTTTTATATTTCTTCCCCTTGGAATTACAGACGTCTTTCTTTGAAATAAGGGTAACTGTTAAAGTTCGTAAATATTGGCTGAAGGACAGTAACAGATAAGAATAGCTTAAGTGCTTGTCCTGGTTTCAGATGGGGTACAGTTCACTGTCTTCCTAGTAGCTGGAAGCCAGGTGCCCACCAAAGCTGTTCTATCACTCCCCCTCCTTCTCAGCTGGATAGGGGAGAGAAAATATAACAAAAGGGCTTGTGGGTCGAGATAAGGACAGGAGAGATCACTCACCAATTACAGTCACGGGCAAAACAGACTCAGCTTGGGGAAAATTAACTCAATTTATTACCAGTCAACCAGAGTAGGGTAATGAGAAATAAAACCAAATCTCAGAACACCTTCCCTCCACCCCTCCCTTTTTCCCGGGCACAACTTCACTCCCGGATTCTCTACCAACCCCCCAGCGGCACAGGGGGACGGGGATGGGGTTTACAGTCAGTTCATCACACGTTATTTTCTGCCGCTTCATCCTCCTCAGGGGGAGGACTCCTCACACTCTTCCCCTGCTCCAGCGTGGGATCCCACCCACGGGAGACAGTCCTCCACGAACTGCTCCAGCGTGGGTCTCCCATGGGGTAACAAGTCATGCCAGAAAACCTGCTCCATGGGCTCCTCTCTCCACAGATCCGCAGGTCCTGCCAGGAGCCTGCTCCAGCGCGGGGTACCCACGGGGTCACAGCCTCATTCGGGAACCCACCTGCTCCGGCGTGGGGTCCTCCACGGGCTGCAGGTGGATATCTGCTCCACTGTGGACCTCCATGGACTGCAGGGGGACAGCCTGCCTCACCATGGTCTTCACCACGGGCTGCAGGGGAATCTCTGCTCCAGCGCCTGGAGCATCTCCTCCCCCTCCTTCTTCACTGACCTTGGTGTCTGCAGGGTTGTTTCTCTTACATGTTCTCACTCCTCTCTCTGGCTGCCATTTACCGTCTGTCCCAAATTTTTTTTCCTTCTTAAAAATGTTATCACAGAGGCGTTACCACTATTGCTGATTGGCTCGGCCTTGGCCGGCAGCGGGTCCGTCTTAGAGCCGGCTGGTATGGGCTCTCTCGAACACAGGGGAAGCTTTCAACAGTTTCTTACAGAAGCCACCCCTGTAACCCCCCCCCCCGCTACCAAAACCTTGCCACACAAAGCCAGTACATCATTATTAGTTTCTTCTTTTCTGTTCTATTAAACCATTCTTATCTCAACCCACGGGTTTTGCTTCTTTTCCCGATTTTCTCCCCCATCCCACTGGGTGGGGGGGAGTGAGTGAGCGGCTGAGTGGTGTTTAGTTGCTGGCTGGGGTTAAACCACGACAGTCCATTCTGGCGCCCAACGTGGGGCACGAAGGGTTGAGATAACAACAAACCTGGCCAGAGCTTGTTAAAACAAATTTGTTATAAGCATTCATCATATTGGTCTAATAGTCGCTGGTCATTATGTTGATTTATGTCTTCTTAGAGTTGTTGCTCTGGTTTTTAAAGTTCTGTTATGTATCAGCTCGCTTGCTGTATGTAGTCCCTCTTCTGCTGCTTATCATCCGTGGGAGGTGGATTAAGGTTTTCGCTTTGATGTTTTGTATAACACTGGTTTATGGTATGATAAAGTCGTTAGCTGTGGGATTAATCCGGTACTTGCACTCAGCATTGTCACCTTTATGCTCTGGGAGCCATGTGTGGGAAACTATTAATAATTATACCATTTACCTTTCCTCCTTGGAAAAGCAGTCTATGGGTGGGGTACCTTTCTTCCCCTCTCCTTTCTCCTTCAGTCCAGTTACAATGGTGTTTGAGAATTTTGAAAAATTTGAATACTCTTGGGATGTTGAGACCAGCACGGTCCCAGCCCTACTGCTAGGAATTAGCATGGTTCTGAATGTGGTCCAGCTCTTGTTTAAGGTTAAACAACTATTTAAGAAGATCACCCAGAGATCTGCCCTGAGGCTGGATAATTATGAGTGGCAGGGTGTGTGGGGTAGTATGGGCAAGTACCTAGGACAGTGGGCACCTCCAATGTTTTGGAAATTCACCCCTGAACAAGTGCAGAATCCAGAAGAACTAGTAAAATATTTGGAAAAGGTATGCTGTCACCCTGGCAACTCCAGAGAGATACAAATCACTGCAACGTGCTGGGGCCTGGCCCATGCCTGTCGAGCCCTGTTCAACACCACTCAGTACCCTCAAGGGGAAGAGAAGGTCTCTGGACCTAACAACAAAACGATGAGCACTGCGGTCACTCAAACCTCGGCAATGGGCACTGCGGCCCCTCCAGCCCCGGCGACGAGTACTGTGGCTACCCAAACCTCGGCAACGGGCACTGAGGTCCCTCCAGCCCCAGCAACGAACACAGCAGCTACCCAAACCTTGGCAACAGACACTGCGGTTATCCAAGACCCGGCGAGCGGTACTGCAACTGAACCAGCGGACCAACCTGCACCAGTATCAGTTGCCCCCGTACAGAAAAAGAAATATACAAAAAAATCAGTTCGCTTAGCGAAGGATGAAGGCGAACCAGGGTCATCATGGGAACAGGAGGAAGAGGCAGAACCAGAGGTAATAACCCGGTCCCTATCCTTGAGTGAGCTGCAAGATATGCAAAAAGATTTTGGCTGCCGTATAGGTGAGCATATTATCACCTGGCTGCTCCGATGTTGGGACAATGGGGCTAATAGCTTGGAATTAGAAGGTAGGGAAGCCAAGCAGCTGGGATCGCTTGCCAGGGAAGGTGGCATTGACAAGGCAATTGGAAGAGGGACACAAGCCATCAGCCTCTGGAGGCGACTCCTGTCAAGTGTGAAGGAAAGGTACCCCTTTAAGGAAGATGTTATATGTCAATCAAGCAAGTGGACAACCATGGAAAGAGGTATCCAATATCTGAGGGAATTAGCTGTGCTAGAGACGATTCATCATGACCCGGACAACCCACAATTACCCAAAGATCCAGATGAAGTCCAATGCACATGACCTATGTGGCGGAAGTTTGTACGGAGTGCACCATCGTCCTATGCCAACTCACTGGCAATAATGACCTGGAAAGACGAAGAGGCACCGACGGCGGATGAAGTGGCTCGCCAACTCCGTCAATACGAAGAAAATCTCTCCTCCTCCCTACAAGCCTGCATTTCGGCGGTGGAGAAGCTGTCCGAGGATTTCCAGCAATTCAAAGAGGAGATGTCCTATTGCCCACCTGTAAGGCCCAATGTCTCAGCTATTAGGAATGAGCATTCCTCTGCCTGAGAGAAAGAATATAGAAGGTAAACACCGCGAGGTGCCCTGTGGTTTTACCTATGTGATCATGGAGAAGACATGAGGAAATGGGATGGAAAACCTACCTCGGTCCTAAATGCACGGGTACATGAGCTGCGAGGAAAAACCACCACAAAAGGGGATTCTACCAGGAAAAGTGCCGCTCCAGTTTCCAAACAGAGTAGAAGGGCTGATCTTATTTCTGATCCTCTTGAAGGGAATTCTTAGCCAATTTTATGAGAAGTGAGTAATGGTACTCTGACCAGAATTAGAGGGGCCCTGCTGCCAGCCAGGTGGAGGAAAGGGATAACCGGGTCTATTGGACTGTGTGGATTCGATGGCCTGGCACGTTAGACCCACAGGAGTATAAGGCTCTAGTAGACACCGGCGCACAGTGCACTCTAATGCCATCAAGTTATAAAGGGGCAGAACCCATTTGTATTTCTGGTGTGACAGGGGGATCCCAAGAGTTAACTGTATTGGAAGCTGAAGTAAGCCTAACTGGGAATGAATGGCAGAAACACCCCATTGTGACTGGTCCAGAGGCCCCATGCATCCTTGGCATAGACTATCTCAGGAGAGGGTATTTTAAGGACCCAAAGGGGTATTGATGGGCTTTTGGTATAGCTGCCTTGGAGACGGAGGGCACGGAACAGCTGTCTACCCTGCCTGGTCTCTCTCAAGACCCTTCGATTGTGGGATTGCTGAAGGTTGAAGAACAACAAGTGCCAATAGCTACCACGACGGTGCACCGGTGGCAATATCGCACCAACCGAGACTCCCTGATTCCCATCCACAAGTTGATTCGCCAACTGGAGAGCCAAGGAGTGATCAGCAAAACTCGCTCACCCTTTAATAGTCCCATATGGCCCGTGCGAAAGTCTAATGGGGAGTGGAGACTAACAGTTGACTATCGTGGCCTGAATGAAGTTAGGCCACTGCTGAGTGCTTCCGTTCCAGATATGCTAGAACTTCAATATGAACTAGAGTCAAAGGCAGCCAAGTGGTATGCCACAATTGACGTTGCTAATGCATTTTTCTCAATCCCTCTGGCAGCAGAGTGTTGCGCACGATTTGCCTTTACTTGGAGGGGTGTGCAGTACACTTGGAATCAATTGCCCCAGGGGTGGAAACATAGCCCCACCATTTGCCATGGACTAATCCAGACTGCACTGGAAAAAGGTGAAGCTCCGGAACACCTGCAATACATTGACGACATCATCGTATGGGGCAACACGGCAGAAGAAGTTTTTGAGAAAGGGAAGAAAATAATCCAAATCCTTCTGAAAGCCGGTTTTGCCATAAAAGAAAGTAAGGTCAAGGGACCTGCACGGGAGATCCAGGTTTTAGGAATAAAATAGCAAGATGGATGTCGTCAGATCCCAATGGACGTGATTAACAAAATAGCAGCTATGTCCCCACCAACTAATAAAAAGGAAACACAGGTCTTCTTAGGTGTCGTGGGGTTTTGGAGAATGCATATTCCAAATTACAGTCTGATTGTAAGCCCTCTCTATCCAGTGACCCGGAAGAAGAATGATTTTAAATGGGGCCCTGAGCAACAACAAGCCTTTGAACAAATTAAATGGGAGATTGTTCATGCAGTAGCCCTTGGACCAGTCTGAGCAGGACAAGATGTTAAAAATGTGATCTATACTGCAGCTGGGGAGAATGGCCCTACCTGGAGCCTCTGGCAGAAAGAACCTGGGGAGACCTGAGGATGACCCCTGGGGTTTTGGAGTCGAGGATATCGAGGATCCGAGGCTCACTATACTCCATCTGAAAAAGAGATATTGGCAGCATATGAAGGAGTTCAAGCTGCCTCAGAAGTGGTTGGTACTGAAACACAGCTCCTCTTAGCACCCCGACTGCCAGTGCTGGGCTGGATGTTCAAAGGGAGGGTCTCCTCTACACATCACGCGACTGATGCCACGTGGAGTAAGTGGATTGCACTGATCACACAACGGGCTCGCATAGGAAACCCCAGTCGCCCAGGAATTTTGGAAGTGATCACGGACTGGCCAGAAGGCAAAGATTTTGGAATGTCGCCAGAGGAGGAGGTGGCACGTGCTGAAGAGGCCCCACTGTATAATAAACTGCCAGAAAATGAAAGGCAATATGCCCTGTTCACTGATGGGTCCTGTCGCATTGTGGGAAAGCATTGGAGGTGGAAGGCTGCTGTATGGAGTCCTACACGACAAGTTGCAGAATCTGCTGAAGGAGAAGGTGAATCGAGTCAGTTTGCAGAGGTGAAAGCCATCCAGCTAGAATTAGACATTGCTGAAAGAGAGAAGTGGCCAGTGCTCTATCTCTATACTGACTCATGGATGGTGGCAAATGCCCTGTGGGGGTGGTTACAGCAATGGAAGCAGAGCAACTGGCAGCGCAGAGGTAAACCCATCTGGGCTGCCACACTGTGGCAAGATATTGCGTCCCGGCTAGAGAATATGGTTGTAAAAGTACGTCATGTAGATGCTCATGTACCCAAGAGTCAGGCCACTGAAGAACATCAAAACAACCAACAGGTGGATCAGGCTGCCAAGATTGAAGTGGCTCAGGTGGACCTGGACTGGCAACATAAGGGTGAGCTATTTATGGCTTGGTGGGCCCATGATGCTTCAGGCCATCAGGGAAGAGATGCAACATATAGGTGGGCTCGTGATCGAGGGGTGGACTTGACCATGGACACTATTGCACAGGTTATCCATGAATGTGAAACATGTGCTGCAATTAAGGAAGCCAAGCAGTTAAAGCCCCTGTGGTATGGAGGGCGATGGCTGAAATATAAATATGGAGAAGCCTGGCAGATTGACTATATCACGCTCCCACAAACTCGCCAAGGCAAGCGCTATGTGCTTACAATGGTGGAAGCAACCACTGGATGGCTGGAAACATATTCTGTACCCCATGCCACTACCCGGAACACTATCCTGGGCCTTGAAAAGCAGGTCTTGTGGCAACATGGCACCCCTGAAAGAATTGAGTCAGACAACGGGACTCACTTCCGAAACAACCTCATAGACACCTGGGCCAAAGAGCATGGCATTGAGTGGGTGTATCACATCCCCTATCATGCACCAGCCTCTGGGAAAATTGAAGGATACAATGGACTGTTAAAGACTACATTGAAAGCAATGGGGGGTAGAACTTTCAAACATTGGGATACACATTTAACAAAAGCCACCTGGTTAGTCAACACCAGAGGATCTGCTAATCGGGGCAGCCCTGCCCAGTCAGAATTTTTACATACTGTAGAAGGGGATAAAGTCCCTGTAGTGCACATAAAAAATATGTTAGGGAAGACAGTCTGGGTTACTCCTGCCTCAGACAAAGGTAAACCCATTTGTGGGATTGCTTTTGCTCAAGGGCCTGGGTGCACATGGTGGGTGATGCGAAAAGATGGGGAAGTCCGATGTGTGCCTCAAGGGGATTTGATTTTAGGTGAGAATAGCCAGAATTAAACTGTATGATATTAGTTGCAATATAACCCTGCTACTGTATGTTATCCTTACTATAATTGTTATATGCTATATCCATAGTACTATAGTAAGAATCACTTAGATCAAGCAAGAAAGAACTGTGATAAAACTGAGCAAAGCGCAGTAGTGATGGAACCAGAACTGACTCCAGCATGCAACAATCCAATGGTGCACACCATCCTCCTGCTGCGCCAAATGTCACCTGCTTGTCACACTGCACTGAAGCCCAATTCTGCTCTACTGACTGAAAGGACTTTGCACCATCCCTCCTGCCCAGAAAGACTGGTATGACAGGTGGAGCCCAGAGTCGGAAACTAAATGAACTCAATGAACATTTTATGAACATAACCCTTAATCTAAAGGAATGATATCTCCGTGTGTGTATACATATATATATATATATATATCTCATTGTTTATATGTCTTAAAGGGATGGAAAGGTGATGATGATTGATCAGGATGTAACTAAAGGTATGGGAACTGAGCATGACGTCACTGGTATAGAATAAGGGGTGGATACTGTCCTGGTTTCAGCTGGGATAGAGTTAATTGTCTTCCTAGTAGCTGGTACAGTGCTATGTTTTGAGTTCAGTATGAGAAGAATGTTGATAACACTGATGTTTTCAGTTGTTGCTCAGTAGTGTTTAGTCTCAAGTCAAGGATTTTTCAGCTTCTCATGCCCAGCCAGGGAGAAAGCTGGAGGGGCACAAGAAGTTGGCACAGGACACAGCCAGGGCACCTGACCCAAAGTGGCCAATGGGGTATTCCATACCATGTGACGTCCCATCCAGTATAGGAACGGGGAAGTGGGGGCGGGGAATTGCCGCTTGGGGACTGGCTGGGTGTCGGTCGGCGGGTGGTGAGCAATTGCACTGCGCATCATTTGTACATTCCAATCCTTTCATTATTACTGTTGTCATTTTATTAGTGTTATCATTATCATTATTAGTTTCTTCTTTTCTGTTCTATTAAACCGTTATCTCAACCCACGGGTTTTGCTTCTTTTCCCGATTTTCTCCCCCATCCCGCTGGGTGGGGGGGAGTGAGTGAGCAGCTGCGTGGTGTTTAGTTGCTGGCTGGGGTTAAACCACGACAGTGCTATATCAGATTATTCAGGTGCAGGATGAAAGAGAGCAAGAGCAATGGCTGTAGCATTTGTCAGTGATGTCTCCTCTCTTTGGGCAGAAGATTTACCTATGTTTGTTGATTAATGATGTGAAACACTTATGACAAACTAACTTCAGTCATTATCAATAGCTGAAAGGGGGGGAAGATCTGTGTCTATTCCTGAGTGTTTTCTAAATTATTTGGGGGAGGAAGGGTCTACAATACCCAGAAGAAAAAAAAAATGTTTCTGAAAGAATCTGAGCCAAAACTTCAGCCCCAGATAATTGCAGAAGCTGAAGAGACAGGAGGAGGTTGTTGGAAGCTACTACTGTAGACCGGTTAAAGTCTATTGTGCCATGTATGATGATGATTGGGATGGGGATATCTGGAAACAAGCAGACCTGCATACCCTCCCCTCACGGCAAGGGGATAATGCAAATGATTCCCTGCCCTCTTGGTACCAGTAATCAAGACTGAACAACAGAGCACACCCGTGGGGGCACAAAACCTGACTCCCTCCACAACAGCTATTCAAGGGTTTACTGCCCTAGAGTTAAGAGATCTGGAGGAGAGATACGGAGCTAACCCAGAGGAAACACATGGACTGGCTAGCATGGATCTGGACAGCCAGAGCCAACCAGCTCCACCTTGCCCCAGCTGAAGCTGGATTGTTGGCATTAGGTCCGGGAATACTGTTAGATACCACTGGACCAAATATTAACAGTGTGGTGGGTTGACACTGGCTGCATGCCAGGTGCCCACCAAAGCCATTCTATCACTCCTCCTCCTCAGCTGGATAGGGGAGAGAAAATATAACAAAGGGCTTGTGGGTTGAGATAAGGACAGGAGAGATCACTCAGCAATTATCGTCACAGGCAAAACAGACTCGACTTGGGGAAATTAGTTTAATTTATTACCAATCAAAACAGAGTAGGGTAATGAGAAAATAAAAATTAAATCTTAAAACACCTTCCCCCCACCCCTCCCTTCTTCCTTGGCTTAACTTCACTCCCGGATTCTCTACCTCCTCCCCGAGTGGCACAGGGGCACCAGGAATGGGGTTTATGGTCAGTTCACCACACGTTGTCTCTGCCACTGCATCCTCCTCAGGGGGAGGACTCCTCACACTCTTCTTCTGCTCCAGCGTGGGGTTTCTCCCATGGGAGACAGTCCTCCACAAACCTCTCCAATGTGGGTCCTTCCCATGGGCTGCAATTCTTCACGAACTGCTCCAGCATGGGTCCCCCACAGGGTCACAAGTCCTGCCAGCAAACCTGCTCCAGCATGGGCTCCTCTCTCCACGGATCCGCAGGTCCTGCCAGGAGCCTGCTCCAGCGCGTGCTTCATACGGGGTCACAGCGTCCTTCGGGCATCCACCTGCTCTGGTGTGGGGTCCTCCATGGGCTGCAGGTGGATATCTGCTCCACCGTGGACCTCCATTGGCTGCAGGGGGACAACCTGCTTCACCATGGTCTTCACCATGGGCTGCAGGGGAATCTCTGCTCTGGCGCCTGGAGCACCTCCTCCCCCTCCTTCACTGACCTTGGTGTCTGCAGAGTTGTTTCTCACTCCTCTCTCTTCTGACTGCTGCTGGTGTTGCACAGGTTTGGGGGGGTCTTTTTCCCCTTCTTAAATATGTTATCACAGAGGTGCTACCACCATCACTGATTGGCTCGGCCACGGCCAGCAGCAGGTCCATCTTGGAGCTGGCTGGCATTGGCTCTATCGGACATAGGGGAATCTTCTGGCAGCTTCTCACAGAAGCCACCCCTGTAGCCCCCCACTACCAAAACCTTGCCATGCAAACCCAATACAACCAGTCCCTTATGGGTTTGCGCTTTGCGCTGGGGGCACACTATCCATCCAACTGACTGTGGGGAAAAGGTGCGTGGCCCTGGAACTCAGCAGCCAGCCTGCAAACAGCCCTGCTGAAAACTGTGATTTTAGCTGAATTAGAAGGACCAGCACCTGTTGCCCTGTGTGCCGGACAACCCCCTCCCGCAGAACAGAATCCCTGGGAGGTAACTTGTGAGCCTGTACACTTCCGACCTATAATAAAGGGAGCTGAGGGAGTGTTGAAATCTTTAGCTTTAGCCATTAAGACAGGCTTAAACGGTATTACTTTCCAAGAGGTCCTTCAACGTATGCTAGCAGATTTACCACTATACACCCGACAGGATAAAAACCAGGGAAGAACCTCTGCTAAAGTAAATGTAATAGAAAAGAGACAGCTGTCTCCATGCAAAAGACAAAAGCAAAAAGGGGAAATTGGGAAATGCCCTCAGTTACTACTGATCCTAAGAGATTATGGAAAATGCGTTTAGATAAGGGGCTCTCTCCAAATCAGTTAAATGGGCTGCCAGCTCCTGTCCTATGGCAACTGGCTGGGTTTCCCTCATTAACTTCTCATGATAGCCCTCTGGGATCTGTGTCAGGACATGGGGGTGACACCGTAAGATTTAAAGGGATAATGACTAGGGAGCCATAGGATGCAAGAGAAGTGAGCTAAGGGATATACCCAAATCCATCAGCACTAAACCTAGACCTTGAATATGCGGGAAACTAGGGGCAAGGCTCGGTTCAGTAGCAGTACTGGCAGCTGCTACTCCCACTGCCGAGGATCCCAGTCCCGAGATGATGGTCACAGTTAATGATTGCTACCTTACAACATTCCTCATTGACACAGGAGCCCAAATATCAATGGTAGATAAAGACACTTGCGAAGGACAGCCCCCATTTAGCAAGCAGTTGGTTTTTATTGTAGGCATTAATGGGAAAATCACTACTCACCCATTGGTCAGGGCTAAACTAATTCTGTCTAATGGACAGACAGTCTGCCTGACCTTACTTTTGGGTTCCCATAATATATTAGGTATGGATGTATTGAAGGGTCAGTCGTGGGTGGACTCATGGG
Organism: Harpia harpyja; assembly: GCF_026419915.1. Taxonomy (NCBI): domain Eukaryota; kingdom Metazoa; phylum Chordata; class Aves; order Accipitriformes; family Accipitridae; genus Harpia; species Harpia harpyja. Next base: position 21,039,009 of record NC_068968.1, on the reverse strand, counting down.
GAAAATGGGAAATAGGGACACCACCCTTTTTGCCCCACAGTTTACCTCCTACAAATGCATGCCTGACTGTTAATCTGTTGCAAAGAGCTGCTCCTTTACCCCATAGCAAACTAGTTAATATTCCACAATACAGATTGCCTTCTGATGCTATGCGTCCTGTTACTGAATTGATAAAGGAGCTGGAAGAATGGGGAATCATTGTCAAGTCTCATTCCCCCTACAATTCTGCTGTATGGCCAGTAAAGAAACCTAATGGCAAGTGGCGACTAACAGTAGATTACAGAGCCTTGAACACTGCTACTGAACCGCTCACTGCAGCTGTTCCCAGTATAAGTGATATAGTCAGTTTTCTTAACAAACAAGCATGGATGGCAACAGTGCATGTGAAGGATATGTTTTTCATGATCCCAATATCAGAGACAGATAGGGAGAGATTTGCTTTTACCTGACAGGGACTCCAATATACATTTACTTGCTTACCACAGGGTTTTAAACATAGCCCTACCATTGCTCATGCTACGCTGGCTAAAGAGCTAGAAACATTAAAATTACCACAAGAGGTTACTGTGGTGCAGTATATAGATGATGTCTTAATAGGTGGACACTCAGCAGAACCTGTGAACCAGGCTATGGACATTACTATAACACACAGTCAATTGGGGTAGAGATACTGGAAGAAAAGAAACAAGGACCCAGCCAGGAAGTAAACTTTTTGGGAGTCAGATGGATAGGTGGGAGGAAAACAGTTCCTGCTGAGGTCCTACAAGAAATCCAACAGTTACCCATCCCTGAGAATGAAAAGGAGTTGCATGCTGTGCTAGGGACTTCAGGATTTTGGAGGGCACATATTCCAGGTTTTAGTATAATAGCATGACCACTCTATAACTTACTAAAGAAAAATGCAGTCTGGGAATGGACTCCACAACATGAAGAGGCCCTGGAGCTTCTAAAGGAAAATGTGAATGTGTATCAATCATTGGGACCCATCCACTCTGTGTGGCCCCTCTCACTAGGTGAGAGAGAAGGGATATTGGTGGGGACTATGGCAACAAGGGTGTATTGGGTTTGTGTGGCAAGGTTTTGGTAGCGGGGGAGTTACAGGGGCAGCTTCTGTGAGAAGCTGCTAGAAGCTTCCCCTATGTCCGACAGAGCCAATGCCAGCCAGCTCCAAGATGGACACGCCGCTGGCCAAGGTCGAGCCCATCAGCAATAGTGGTAGCGCCTCTGTGATAACATTTTTAAGAAGGAAAAAAAAGTTGCGAGACACACAGAAATGGCAGTTGGAGAGAGGAGTGAGAACATATAAGAGAAACAACCCTGCAGACACCAAGGTCAGTGAAGAAGGAGGGGGAGGAGGTGCTCCAGGCACTGGAGCAGAGATTCCCCTGCAGCCCATGGTGAAGACCGTGGTGAGGCAGGCTGTCCCCCTGCAGTCCATGGAGGTCCAGGGTGGAGCAGATATCCACCTGCAGCCCATGGGGGACCCCACACCAGAGCAGGTGGATGCCCAACAGAGACTGTGACCCCGTATGAAGCACGCGCTGGAGCAGGCTCCTGGCAGGACCTGCGGATCTGTGGAGAGAGGAGCCCATGGAGCAGGTTTTCTGGCAGGACTTGTGACCCTGCAGAGGACCCACACTGGAGCAGTGTGCTCCTGAGGGACTGCACCCTGTTGAAAGGATCCATGCTGGAGCAGTTTGTGAAGAACTGCAGCCCGTGGGAAGGACTCACGTTGGAGAAGTTTGTGGAGGACTGTCTCCCGTGAGAGGGATCCCACGCTGGAGCAGGGGAAGAGTGTGAGGAGTCCTGCCCCTGAAGAGGATGAAGCGGCAGAGACAACGTGTGATGAATTGATAGTAACCCCCATTGCTGTCCCCCTGCGCCGCTGGGGGGTGTAGGTAGAGAATTCGGGAGTGAAGCTGTGCCTGGGAAGAAGGGAGGGGTGGAGGGAAGGTGTTCTGAGATTTGGTTTTATTTCTCATTACCCTACTCTGGTTGACTGGTAATAAATTAAGTTAATTTTCCCCAAGCTGAGTCTGTTTTGCCTGTGGTGGTAATTGCTGAGTGATCTCTCCTGTCCTTATCTCAACCCATGAGCCCTTTGTTATATTTTCTCTCCCCTATCCAGCTGAGGAGGAGGAGTGATAGAGCTGCTTTGGTGGGCACCTGGCGTCCAGCCAGGGTCAACCCACCACAAAGGGCCTACTGGTTCCAAGGAACTCCCTATTACTTTTGGCTCCAAATCATGGCAGAATGCTCAGCAAAATTACTTGACTTTTGGAAAGGTGCTATTAGCAGCTTATGAAGGGCTAGTAGCAACCAAACCTTTGACTCAGGGAAGAAGCATAAAATTACATGTGCAAATACCTATTCTTAAACCTATTCTCGGTGCCTTTAGGTGTAGCACATAAGGTCACTGTACAAAGGTGGATACTGTATATCCACCATCGTGTAACCGCAGATGGTCTGACTAAGGAGAATAAAGTTACTGAAGTAGTGGAACATATAGGAATGCCTACTGAATACACGGAGCCTCCATGCCTTCCTATCCAGGATGCTCCTGAATTCAGTCTGCATCAGTCAGATGGTGTCTGGTTTACTGATGGGAGTGCTCGTAAAATACAGTGTAAATGGCAAGGAATGGCTACTGTTGTATCTGTAGCCGATGAACTTGCAGTAACTGAATGAGTAGAAGGTTCTGCTCAATTAGCAGAGCTTTATGCCATAATACTAGCTCTTAGAAATGCCACACGGACCATATACACTGATTCCTACCCTGTATGAACTGGTGCTACACAATGGCTAGGAAATTGGGCAAAACACAATTGGCAGATAGGGAATTGAGATGTATGGAGAAGAAAATATTGGGAACAAATATACCAAATCACCAACTCCTGTCCTATTGCTATAGGGCATGTAGCTGCACATCAGAAAAATACTACTCAGGTGGCCAAATGGAACAATATGGCAGACCACCTAGCCAGTATACATGTGGCAGGATTTTCCTCTGCCTTGAGTATTGAATGGTTAGGTAAATGGCTGCATGAATGGTTGGGACACACTGGTGCATATGACCTATCAGCATGCAGCAAGACAAGGCTGGCCAATTTCTAAACAAGCAGTTCAACTAGTGACCACTTGTGGATTTTTATAATAATATGAGGGATTATCTTGTCAAAAGTCAACAACAAGCAAACCTTAGAGAAGGGAAAGTCCTTTGGGGTACTTGGCAAGTTGACTATATCAGACCCATGACACACATCTCTGAAGGATGGAAATTTATTATGACTGGAGTTGAAATAGTAAGTGGTTTGGGTAATGTTTACCCTATATGCACTGCACCTAGATTAGCAACTGTAGCAGGATTAAACCAATGGTTTGCTGTGCACCCAATGCCACAAGAGATACAGTCAGATAATGGTTCATGTTTTAAAAATAAAATAGTACAGGAATGGTGTCTTAAGCAAGGAGTTAAGTAAGTGGACTTTCAACTTACCCTATCGACCTCAGAGTAATGGTATAGTAGAAAGATGGAATGGGTTGCTTAAACAACAGCTCAAATGGCAAAACAGTAATGCTAATTGGGGGAGGAACTTACGGGAAGCCATACGAGCATTGAACTCATGGCAGACTCCTACTGGCAGTCCACTATATAGAGGTTATGAACAATCCCCTGTGCTGAACCAACACCAGCAGGATGCTTTGAATACCTCTGTGTGGCATCCAGGAGATCGGGTGTGTAAAGGACTGAGATAAGAACTTTGTCCCACCATTGCCTGATTAATGTTGGCTCTGCCTACATGCTCTGGCTGGCCTTGCGATGGGAAGATAAGCAGCAAACACAGGCTTATCCTTGAACAGTCACAATGATAATGCCAATGATTTGTGAACAGCCTAATTTATGCCTGCAAGATTGGAGGTCAATTGGCGGGCATGGCACTTAGAGGGAGATCTGGCGCCTAACGACCCCCTAAGAGGTGTCCCCATGCGAAGCTTATGAGGCAGATGTGCCGTTACCATGGCCACCTAGTTTGAGCAAAACTGCTGAAAAGCAACTGTAAAGCCCACCGGTGGGACTGCATAAAATAGGTACTAGGCAAGCACAGGCAGAGCTCTCCCCACAGAAGAAGAAGAGGATCAATGGGATGCCGCTGGATCCATGGTGGTGACTATCACTTGCTTTTCTTAAGGAAATCTCTGCTTCTTTTCCCCCTTTTCTATCATTTCCCTCTTTTCTCTTTTTGCAAGCAATAAAATGAATTAACCTTTGAATATCAACATTTGACCTCGTTTGTGTCTTAATCTTGCTTCAGGTGTATCCGACTCTCACCCCCCCCCCCCCCCGTACCTTCGGAACGGGACAGGGTGAGAATTCAACACCCATCATTCAGAAAACACTGGGTCACTTTGCAGCACTTCCAAGGGAAAGGAATATGGGAAACTGTGGATGCTGTTGGAGTGAAATTAATTATTACCGAGGCTTGGATACGATCCAAGACCTAGGTCTTCTTTCTCTCTCTCTCCCTAGGAACTGTTGAACTTCTGGACGAATACATGAAAAACTGTCATTTAACCTGTGTACTATGGAAAGTATCCATCTAGAAAGTACACTAAGCATTCCCTGGAACTTTGTTAATACTCACTATGGTGAGGTGTTGACAACATCTAAAAAGACAAGAGCCTTCATGCATTGAAGAATTCTAATCCTCACATTGGGACATCTGGCATTCTGTCACATAAATGTTGATGTACTATGCAATAATCAAACAAACCTACAGAAGCTGGTAACCTCCGCCATAACATGGACAGTGAGGCCCAACATATCTGACGTGCGGAAACAGACTCTACAATCAGTGAGATTGTAAAGTAGGTATGTTTATTCAGCGCTGGGCAGCACGGGGGGTAGTCCCACCAAAGTCGTGCGCACCTAACGTAGCAACTTACTTCCAATTTAAACAGTCAAGTGTTACATATACATAAGATTTCCCAATACGCCTATACATAGGCATGACCTATCCCTGCTTCATATTAAAATTAGTCCCAAGAAGTCATTTCCCTAAGTCCCTCCTAACTGAGTCTGCGCAATGCCTCCTTGTGGTGGTCGTAAAGATGAAGGCTGTATGTCTTCCTCGCGATGAACTCTTTACCTCTTGCTTCTGCACAGGCACAGTCGTCCTTTGGCTTCTGTTCAAACTGTGTGGCCGATCTTGGCTAGTTCTTGGGGTCGACTCCTGCTTCTCATCAGGAACTATCTCTTGCTTCAGTTGGTTACAACAACATATACATTAATCATTGTCCCTCATCCCTTTGAACTATGTCTATTGCCATTAAAACTTTATTATAAGTTAGATAATCATTAAACAGCTCCTACCCAAATGCATTCTTTACCATAATCATTAAAACCCTTACCTATATCTAAAATAAGTAATCATGCTGATACATTTCTCCTAAAATTTCTAGCTCCCCATCTCAGTCCCCCCTTTTTCTGAAGATTTAGTAAATTCTTTTACTATTAATACATGGTTTCTCTGTCTAACATTCTTTCAAAATATTTGTTAGATTCTAGTTTACACCTCAACTGATTCTTCTTCCATTCACTGTATGTCTCCTGTGCTTTTAAAACACCATAGGCTACACCGCACCATTATGCAAAGGGCCATTGAGAAGAGAATAATTACTATTATGGTGACAAACAGCTGTTTTAACCATGTCAGATTTGGTAACCAGGAGGTCAATTTATCCCATACTTCAGTAAATCCCCATGATGTATCATCCATGGTAACAAGATGTAATTCCTTGGAGACTTCCCAAATCTTTCTGATATCTGTTTCTACTTGTCGTCTTTCATCTAAATAAGTACAACAGCTTTGATTTATAAGCACACATACCCCTCCCGCCGTGGCAGTTAACATATCTAATGCAAGGCGGTTTTGTATCGTCATCTTTGCCAAGGAATCAATTTCAGCTTGTAACTTCCCTAGAGCGTCAGCGGTGGTGTTGGCTAAAGTCTCGACCATTGCTGACACATTGACTATTGCCTTTTCCAGTTCAGATACTCCAAGCATGGGGAAGAGCCATCGTACCATACTGTGAAATGAGGTACCTCTTTCTATAAGGGGGTTGAGAGTTCTTTTAGCTCTTGTATAATGCCAGGAGGATTGAGATATTCCCTGTAATTTCCCCAAGACTGGGAGTGTTTGTGGGATTATTATTCCCTCGGCACACTCTCCCCACCAATTGGGAGGTAAGCATTTATACGCTTTCCCGTTTGCACATAAATACCACCGTCCATTAGGGAGGTTACACTCTTGGATGGGGGGACCTTTGGCTGGCGAAGATTGATTAAGTTGTTCGGGACAAGCAATACATACTCCTTTGACATTTCCCCAGCCTAAGGCGGGAGGTTGGTTACACATAATTGGGTTTATCCCTTGATAACATGACCACGACTCCATTCTTGTTGTGCATTTACGAGGTTTACATGAACAAGTACTGTAGGCCCCGTCCAGTGTTCCCATGAAAGTTGACAGTGTAAATGCATTACACCTTGTCCTCATTGTTACTGTTCGTGGTCCGGATATATTAAATATATCATAAACACCCCGGAGATCGAGCCTATACTTTATCACAGTTGTTAAGTCACTACCATAGAGACAATACCAGGTCTTTTTGTCTGCTGTTAGGTTGGCTGAACTGTTATGGTATTCAATTACTGGGCCTGAGAGATTGGCAAGGATATCTCCAATAAACGGGAAGGTATCACCTTGTCTAGGTATTAAAGTACACATCCAACAGCTTGACACATTAATGTCTTTTGCCAATTCCTAGTTATATCTGACAAACAGGTTTTCATTCCATGCCATGCATATGATCCCAACAGTTCCCCATATTACCGCGTAAAAACTAAACGTCCATCAGGTTTTGTGGTGACTTTCCATGGAGTTCTGGGTGCCTTTTTCACTCTGGTGTGATGAATGCAAGCGTTCTGTTCCTTGATTCTGATTGCAGTAAAGGAGGTAAGCAGTACTTGGAATGGTCCTTCCCACTGTGGTTCCAGGGTTTTTTCTGTAAGAGACTTTACATATACATAATCCCCAGGTTGTATATTATGTACAGGTCCATCCAAACCTCTCCCTTGAGTCCCAGCTACATGCTTCCTAATTTTACTGAGCTGTTTGCTCAATGCTGCCATATAAGAGGTCATAATTTCTTCTCCTATTTGTCCAGATGCCCCTTTCTGTATCCCATAGGGTTGTCCATACAGGATTTCAAAGGGGCTCAGTCCTTCTTTCGCCCTTGGTCTTGTTCGTATACGCAGAAGGGCTAAAGGGAGAGACTGAGGCCATGTCAAATTTGCTTCTTGTCCTAATTTCACGATTTGTTGTTTAATTAAATGGTTCGTTTTTTCTACCTGGCCACTCGACTGGGGGTGATATGGAGTATGAAGCTGCCAATCTATACCCAAATGGCGGCTAATTTGTTGCACTATTTTTGAGACAAAATGTGGTCCTCTGTCAGAGGATATGGTTGCTGGGACCCCAAAACGTGGTATTATCTCTTGTACCAATATTTTGGTTACCTCCCGAGCCTTAGCCGTTCTTGTTGGGAATGCTTCTGGCCAACCTGAAAAGGTATCTGTTAATACCAATAAATATCGATACCCCCCCTTTTCTTGGAAGTGCTGCAAAATCAATTTGCCGTCCAGATCCATTGCCTTTCCCAATCTGACCCATTTCCAGCTTGGGGTATTCTTAGGGTTAGTCTGGAGGCAAAGATCACACTGTTGTGTCACTTGTCTCACCATGGTGTACAAATTTCTAGCTGTGATTTCTTTTACTAAATGATTATACAGAGCCTCTGTTCCCCAATGCCTTTTGCTATGCTCCTCGCGTATCAAATGCCATAGTAAGGAAGAAGGAATAATTAATTTTCCCTGTGGGGTATGAGCCCACCCCTCTTCATTATATGACCCTTCTAAATCTGTAATAAGTTTTTGATCTTCCTTGGTATATTCTGGCTTACCTTTCAGGGAGAGTTGTCTATCGGGAATTAAAGCTCCTTCTATTTTTACCTTTGTTTTGGCCACTTGTTTTCCCTCTCTGTCTGCTAGTTCATTCCCTTTCTCCAAATCAGAGCTCACTTTCTGGTGTGCTTTGATATGCATAATTGCTACTTTCTTAGGGAGTTGGACAGCCTCCAGTAGCTTCAAAATCTCTTCTGCATGTTTGATGTTTTTCCCTTGGGAATTCAATAGTCCTCTCTCCTTCCAGATTGCTCCATGTGCATGTACAACTCCAAAGGCATATTTTGAGTCTCTATAAATGTTCACAACTTTGCCCTGGGCCAATTCCAGGGCACGGGTCAAAGCAATTATTTCTGCCTTCTGTGCGGAGGTGTTCATGGGCAAAGCCCCTGATTCTATTACCTCTTGGCTGGTGGTGATGGCGTATCCCGCATGTCGATTACCATTTAGGGCGTAACTGCTTCCATCTGTGAACCAAGTTTCCCCGTCTTCCATGGGGCTGTCTTTCAGGTCTAGGCGACTGGCGTATGTTGCTTCGATGGTTTCCAAACAGTCATGATGTACCGGTTCTCCTGTGTTCCCGCTGAGAAAAGAAGCTGGGTTGACAATGTTAGTGACTACAATCTCCACATCATCCTGCTCTACCAATATAGCTTGATATCGCAGGAATCTTTGCGGAGAGAGCCAATGTCCACCCTTTGCTTCCAGTACTGCTGATACTGTATGAGACACTAAAACAGTCATTTTCTGGCCCAGAGTAAACTTTCGGGCTTCCTGTATGTTCAGTATCACAGCCGCAACCGCCCGCAGGTATCCAGGCCAACCTTTTGCAGTCGTGTCTAACTGCTTAGAGAGGTAGGCAACTGCCCGTCAATATGGACCCAGGTTCTGTGCTAATATTCCCAGGGCAATGCCCTGCTTCTCGTGGGAGTAAAGAAGAAACGGCTTACTTACATCTGGGAGTCCTAAGGCCGGGGCCGAAATCAAAGCCTTTTTCAGTAGCTCAAAGGCTCATTCGGTCTCCTTGTTCCACTCAAGGTGTTTCTGCTCAGTGGCTGTCAACGCATACAGTGGTTTAACAAGCAACCCATGATTATAGATCCACAATCGGCACCACCCCGTCATTCCCAGAAAAGTTCGTAACTCCTTTACTGTCTGAGGTCTCTGGGTTTGGCATATCGCATCCTTACGGGCCTGTCTCAAAGTTCTTTGTACTGCACTAATTTCATAGCCCAAATAATTCACTTTGCGTTGCATTACTTGTGCCTTTTTCTTGGATACTCGATACCCCTGGAGTCCCAGAAAGTTCAACAGACTCACCGTCCATGTCATACAGTCTTTTTCTGTCTTGGTGGCGAGCAGGATATCATCCACATACTGCAACAATTTTCCCTCGTGTCCTGGTTTCAGCTGGGATAGAGTTAATTGTCTTTCTAGTAGCTGGTACAGTGCTATGTTTTGAGTTCAGTATGCAAAGAATGTTGATAACGCTGATGTTTTCAGTTGTTGCTCAGTAGTGTTTAGACTAAAGTCAAGGATTTTTCAGCTTCTCATGCCCAGCCAGCGAGAAAGCTGGAGGGGCACAAGAAGTTGGCACAGGACACAGCCAGGGCACCTGACCCAAACTGGCCAACAGGGTATTCCATACCATGTGACGTCCCATCTAGTATAGGAACGGGGAAGTGGGGGCGGGGAATCGCCGCTCGGGGACTGGCTGGGTGTCGGTCGGCGGGTGGTGAGCAATTGCACCGCGCATCATTTGTACATTCCAATCCTTTCATTATTACTGTTGTCATTTTATTAGTGTTATCATTATCATTATTAGTTTCTTCTTTTCTGTTCTATTAAACTGTTCTTATCTCAACCCACGGGTTTTGCTTCTTTTCCCGATTTTCTCCCCCATCCCGCTGGGTGGGGGGGAGTGAGTGAGCGGCTGCGTGGTGTTTAGTTGCTGGCTGGGGTTAAACGACGACACCTCGTCAGACGGGGCTTCCCAGGATTCCAAGTCCTTCGCAAGCTGATTGCCGAAAATGGTAGGACTATTCTTAAATCCTTGTGGCAACACCGTCCAAGTGAGCTGGGTCTTTCGACCACTCTTGGGGTTTTCCCATTCAAATGCAAATAATTTTTGACTGGTTTCGTGGAGAGGGAGGCAAAAGAAAGCATCCTTCAAATCTAGGACAGTAAACCAAGTCAATTCAGGTGTTAATACAGTCAACAGGGTATATGGGTTTGCCACTACCGGGTAAAGATCTTCAGTTATCCTATTTACCGCACGTAAGTCTTGGACCACCCGATATGATCCATCGGGCTTCCGAACAGGTAATATAGGGGTATTGAATTCAGACTCACACTCTTTTAGTAGTCCCAGCTGCAAAAATTTTTCTATCACCGGCCGGATTCCTTCTCTGTCTTCCTTCTTTAGGGGATATTGTTTAATTCTTCCTGGTTTTCGGCCTTCCTTAATCCTAACTTCAACAGGTGAAGCACTTTTTGCTCTCCCAGGTACATCGGTAGCCCATACCCCCGGGTATACTTGGTTCAAGATGTCCTCGCTAATGCTTCCTTCTAGAGGAAGATTGGCTAAAGTTAAGCTCAATATTTGGATATACTGCTGATCTTTCACCTCCAAAGTAACTTCTCCGTTTTCAAATACAGTTTTTGCTCCCAATTGTTCCAACAAATCTCTTCCCAAAAGTGCCTTTGGGGAATTAGGCATATATAAAAATTTGTGAATGCCCCATTGTTTCCCTAATTTATATTCCAAAGGTTTACAAAAATACGCCTTTTCACTTTGGCCAGTCGCTCCCTTTACCATAACATAATCATTTCCCAGGGGCATCAAGGCTTGGTTTTAAACTGAGTATGTTGCTCCCGTATCTACCAAAAATTCTACTTCTTGTTGTGTTTTCCCTAGTGTCGTGGTTTAACCCCAGCCAGCAACTAAACACCACGCAGCCGCTCACTCACTCCCCCCCACCCAGTGGGATGGGGGAGAAAATCAGGAAAAGAAGCAAAACCCGTGGGTTGAGATAAGAACGGTTTAATAGAACAGAAAAGAAGAAACTAATAATGATAATGATAACACTAATAAAATGACAACAGAAATAATGAAAGGATTGGAATGTACAAATGATGTGCAGTGCAATTGCTCACCACCCGCCGACCGACACCCAGCCAGTCCCCGAGCGGCAAATCCCTGCCCCCACTTCCCCGTTCCTATACTGGATGGGACGTCACATGGTATGGAATACACCGTTGGCCAGTTTGGGTCAGGTGCCCTGGCTGTGTCCTGTGCCAACTTCTTGTGCCCCTCCAGCTTTCTCCCTGGCTGGGCATGAGAAGCTGAAAAATCTTTGACTTTAGTCTAAACACTACTGAGCAACAACTGAAAACATCAGCGTTATCAACATTCTTCACATACTGAACTCAAAACACAGCACTGTACCAGCTACTAGGAAGACAGTTAACTCTATCCCAGCTGAAACCAGGACACCTAGCTTAACTATAACCAGGGGATCTGCTAGGGTAGATTCCCCAGGTTTCTGTCAATCTTCCTTCACATGAGCTACCATTCTTCCTGTTTGAGCCCTCTGATTTCCTTTCTTATTCTTTGAGCATTCCTTTTTCCGATGACCAAATTTCTTACACAAAGCACATTGGTCCTTGTCCAGTCGGGGTATATCTCATCTAGGCCCTCTTCCTCTTTCCTCCTGGATAACAGCCATTAATTTTCTTTGCCCCTGCCTATACCCTTCTTCTCTGTTGCTAAATACTCTCCATGCCTCATCTAACAATATTTCCAAATTCCGGCCCTCAGTGGGGCGTAGCTTCTGAAGTTTACGCCTGATATCTCCTGTTGATTGCCCTAAAAACAGGGAAACTAATTGTTGTATTCCTACCTCTGACCCAGGATCCAGCGGTGTGCTACGGCGCATCACATCCCTCAGTCGATCCAGGAATTCAGATGGAGACTCGGAAGGACTCTGTTTGACTGCATATAAAGCTGACCAATTTATAGTTTTGGGGATTGTCCTCTCCATTCCTTTTGTAATCCAATCCTGATACCCCTGCAATCTTTCCATATGTGCAGATTTATTAACGTCCCACTTTGGGTCTTGGAGAGGGAAATATTCCTTAATGTCCCCTCCTGTAATCTTATAATGATCTTCAGCTAAGTTCCCTGCTGTTTTTAAAATCAGCTGTTTCTCTGTCTCTGTCAGGTATTCCAATAATTACTGTATATCCTTCAAATCAGGGTTATGCTGTTTTATAATAAATTGGAAATGCTTAGTTATACTTACCGGATCACTCCTACAGTCTTTTGCTACCTTTTTCCATTCCCCTAGTTCAGCAGTAGAAAAGGGTACTTTGATTAACATTGTCCCACCATCCGGCCCCACCGCCTCTTGGAGAGGTACTTGTAAAGCTGTTGAGGTAGTTTTCTTCCTAGTACGGGAAGATACAGGGCTGTCCGGAGGGGTTGGAGTTCTATCTGAGTCTGCATCCTGTTCCTGTGGTTCAGGGGGAGGCTTAAAAAAATCAATTAGATCTTGTTCTGGTGCCTGATGGATTTTATTGGTCTTTTTGTACATCTTTGTCCAATACTACATGCCGAACAACACCACCTCAGTTTACCTCTAAGCTCCTTGTTGTTCTCTCGCTCAAGTGCAAGCACCATGGGGTCCTGTGGGGGTACCATTCCACAGTCCCTTTGCCACTCCGGATGATTTCGGAGGGTGAAAAACATGTCTGCATACGAAACCTCATCCCATTTTCCTTCTCTCCTTAAAAACAGCATTCGTTGTAATGGAGTATTATAATCTATTGACCCATTAAGTGGCCACTTAGCATCACCTTCTAACTTATACAACGGCCACCATTGATTGCAATATTTAATAAGAGTCTTTTTATTCTCTGTGCCCCCCTTTCCAACAATATCCTTCCAGTGTGCAAGCGCACAGCCCATAGGGCTCTTCCTTAATATTCCCCCTTGACCATTTCCCATCTTGCAATATTGTTCTTTAATGATCCTTATTTTTCCTCTTAGTTAGTTTCCAAGTGCCGCACTTTCTCCGCTGCGACAATCTAGGGAAAACGACACATCGCCAGGGACTCGCCCTGGAGAGAAAACGGACCAACACAGATACTGTGGATCAAACGGTTTCTCCGTTTATTAACTGCACAATACTCGGTTATATATGTTTCTAATTGGATAAAGTCTTCTGATCACGCGAATAGTTCCTCCACCTGCATGCTGTCTTGCACCCTGTCTTCGGTCACGTTGCCCTCCTGTTATCAGTCACGTACGCCCGACCTTGTTCTACTTTTTGTGCTTACTTCAACAAACTTATAACAAAGAACAGTAGTGTCTTGTGCTAGCAAACAGAGAATAACAGTTGTGCCTTACGCAGTTTCCCTCGTTCTCCCACAATTCTCCCACACCAAGCAAACCGCCTCTTGCACCTTCTTACAGTCTTTTCCCAATTTTCTTCCCACACGTCCCAAATTTCCAGAATTAAATTCTCCCTTCCACACACCAATTTCACTATCTCAGATTCATGGTGAGCTCTTTCCCAACCATAAAAACGTGAAATTTGGGGAAAACACTTAGGACATCCAGGCTTACGTCTACCAGACGTACAATACCACCTTCTTCTACAGATTTTACACTTCAACAAAACCCATGCCAGATGCCAGTTATTATATAGTCTAATTACAAGTCCACACACAAAACAGGGAATCACCCCTATTTGTCCACCAATCGTGGGATCTTGGGATATATTTAAAGCAGGTTGTTCCCATTCCAAAGCTACTTGCCAGCCTGCGGGAGTCACATATGCTCCTTTTAAATAAAATTGTTCATTCTCCCTTCTTATCCAATGCCCTCCGTCATTTAAATATTCCCAAGGTTCAAGCCCAAACCACTGAAGAAGTGATTCCCTTCGCTCTAATCCTCCATTAAGATGTATAGACATTTACACATCAACAAATATATACATATAAATTTCAACAAAACATTCACACAAAGTCTTTAACACTAAACTTCCAAACATTCACATCATACAATCATCGCTCCAGTTGACAACATTTCAGCAGCTGCAAAAATAAACCAAACGCAATTGCGCGGGGGTGTGCTTACCCTTCTCCTGCCTCTTATATACCAGTCATCGACAGGTCCGTCCTGGCTCCCAATTCTGGGATGCAGCGGTCACCCCGGATTTGCTCGATCTACCCCCAAGATCGCTGGCGGCTGCTCTATCGGTCAGCAAATCCCCCTTACCATACAGGGTACCCTCCTCCCATAGGGGGACTACGCTGCACACCAGACGTCTCTGCGCGATTTACCAGCTGCCCTGGCCTGTACTTTTACAGGCTCCCTTTGTAAAACATACCGTTTAGTCCGCGGCTTCAGGAGGTTGTTGTCTGCTCCCGCGGTGAGCGGCTGGCAGCGGAGGCTCCTCCGAGGAAAGTGCTCGGGGCGCACCTAGGGACGTCTGCTCCGCAGTCGGTCCCGCAGCTGAGCAGAGAGTCTCCTGCCTGGCTCGCCAAACTGACGTGCGGAAACAGACTCTACAATCAGTGAGATTGTAAAGTAGGTATGTTTATTCAGCGCTGGGCAGCACGGGGGGTAGTCCCACCAAAGTCGTGCGCACCTAACGTAGCAACTTACTTCCAATTTAAACAGTCAAGTGTTACATATACATAAGATTTCCCAATACGCCTATACATAGGCATGACCTATCCCCGCTTCATATTAAAATTAGTCCCAAGAAGTCATTTCCCTAAGTCCCTCCTAACTGAGTCTGCGCAATGCCTCCTTGTGGTGGTCGTAAAGATGAAGGCTGTATGTCTTCCTCGCGATGAACTCTTTACCTCTTGCTTCTGCACAGGCACAATCGTCCTTTGGCTTCTGTTCAAACTGTGTGGCCGATCTTGGCTAGTTCTTGGGGTCGACTCCTGCTTCTCATCAGGAACTATCTCTTGCTTCAGTTGGTTACAACAACATATACATTAATCATTGTCCCTCATCCCTTTGAACTATGTCTATTGCCATTGAAACTTTATTATAAGTTAGATAATCATTAAACAGCTCCTACCCAAATGCATTCTTTACCATAATCATTAAAACCCTTACCTATATCTAAAATAAGTAATCATGCCGATATATTTCTCCTAAAATTTCTAGCCCCCCATCTCATATCCAACACCTCAGATCAGTGCTGGTGGAATTCTGGCCTACAACTTGGTCCAGACCAATATGGGACACACAGTATACTCTCAAATTGAAGAACTGGAGACCTTAATTGCCAGCTATGAAAAAGCTATTACATACCAAAACCAAGTGACTTGCTATCAAACACGATAACAGCCAAATTGTCAGAATTGCAACAGAAATTGAACAAACTGCTGGACATCACAGGTATGACATTTTTATGGGATATGCAACATCTGCAACTGGCATATTGAATCTTGTGTTACATCCTATGATTATTGTGTTCTATTTTATTAGCTTTGCTATCAGTATGCTTGTGTATCCATGTTTATTGCTTATCTCGCCATGTTGAAAGCATGTACCATCAATTGGTAACTGATTACAAACTGTGAAGCCAGACTTCAGTGACAGTGCTCAAAACTTTCCCCTACCCTCACCCCCAACAAGGCAAGAGGAGTAACAGTACCTCCACTTGTTGACGCAGAAGTCACGGACACTGCACACAATCAATATGATCAAGCAGATGCCACTTTATTGCCAAGATAGCTCGGTTTATATATTCATTCTAGTTACTGTTCACGCATAAGCAAATTAGAGATTGGTTAGCATGAGCTGTCCACGCGCCTAGTTACACCTAATGATTGGTTATATCAACACTGCACATGCGTATAAACATAAGGCATAATTGGTTGTATTAACTAAAACATGCGAAACTTGTCTCAGTCTAATTGGTCAAGATAAGCTGTGGAATTGAGGTTCTTTGCCAAGTTCCCTTTATCGTGGAATGCGCACCTGTGTTCTTCTAATTGGTATCTTTCTTTTTTTGTCTTCTTGTTTATTCTGTTCAAGGCCTTCTAAAGGCGTCTGGAATGCTCTTGCGATCGTTAGCTAAATATGTATACACAAACAAAGCGTCCTTGAAGCCTGCTGCCTACAAAACATCCTTGGCTCACAAATTGATCAATTCCATTGAGTCTGGATTGTTCACTACATGCCCATTACTTTCCAAGTATCCCACATCCACTCACCAAGGCAATGGGTTTGCTAGACATTTGGTCTATACCAAGGGGTGGAGTGTAACTGTTCACTCAACTCCTGCTTAGATTTTGGCTAACCCAGCTCATGCTAAGGCCTGATGTATGCTGTGAGCAGCACCATTAGGTCAAAGTGAGAGCACCACATAGGCAGGACAGGTGGCCAGAAAGAGCTAAAGGGCCATGATGCAGCCATTATCACCTGCAGATTGCTGTCTCCAGCAGCCATCATCTTTTGTCTAGCAGTTTCCTCAGAATCCACTAACTTATGGAAACGGTATAGACCAAACCTCCAAGCTCGGAGGTATAAAACATCAGATTACTCAAAAAGCTTTTGAAGTGGATCCAACAGCAGCTGGACTGCTGAGGCTTTCATGCTTCCTGGTGTGATACAGGGGACGCCTGCACTGTGACCATGGGTTAGGTAACTAATTCTTTTCTTTTGCTTATAGGAGCCCGAATTAAGAGTTACGGGTTATAAGTTATGAAACCTTATGAGTTGAATTGTGAATAAGTGAATTAAACGCAGCGTAACCATCAGCAGCACTCAGTCAGCGGCGAGCCCAGCAGTGGCAACGGTAAGTTCGGCAGCTGAGCGCTAGACTGAGACAGACAAGGAGGTTCCCAGAGCCTGGGAACCCTGAGGAAGAGCTGAGAGACCCGTCCAGAGCCAGCAGCTCTCGCGAGAGAGGCTGACGCAGCATGGGGGTTGCCAGGAGCAACCGTGGGAGATTTAAACCGCCCTGGGGAGCGCCAGTGACCAGGGCGGGCAAACAGGGCGTGGTGCTGCAGTTCGCGCAGCAGTTCGCGCAGGGAGGGCGCAGTCCCCCTCCCAGCTCAAGAAGGCTACTCAACTGGTGGGCATCGTCATCTCAGAAGGAGACCCATCTATGGTTGCCACTTGGATGAAAGCCATTGCCAGGAAAAATGTGGTGACCCAGATGGAGCTCCCAAGTAAACATGCAGCTGTCCAGGTCTTCGGCTGCAGGGAGTGCCTGAGCCTGTCACTGGTACCAGAGGGCAGCAGAGACAACACCTGTGTGAGATGTGACCAGGTGGATGATCTGCTCAGCCTGGTGGCAGAGCTGAAGGAAGAAGTGGAAAGGTTGAGGAATATCAGGGAGTGTGAGAGGGAGATAGATTGGTGGACCCACACCCTACCATCCCTGAGGCAGAGGCAGCAGATGGAGGTTCCACAAGAAGCGGAGGACCTCCTGCCCTCTTGCCACCAGGCAGGAGGGGACCTAAGAGATGGAGGGGAATGGATACAGGTTCCTGCTCGGGGAGGCAGGCAAATCCCCTCCCGGTCTCCCTCACCTTCCCAGTTGCCCCTACACAACAGGTATGGGGCTCTGGAACTTGAGGGCCAGGCAAATGAAGATCAGAATGTAGATGAAGGTGTAATCAGGGGGCTGCCTAGGTTGAGTCAGTCAGCCCCATGCATTCTGACAGCCTCTGAAAAAAGAAAAAGGAGGATAATTGTCGTAGGCAATTCCCTTCTGACGGGGACAGAGGGCCCAATATGCAGACCTGACCCATCCCACAGGGAAGTCTGCTGCCTCCCTGGGGCCCGGGTAAAAGACATTACCAGGAAACTCCCTGGTCTGGTTCGGCCCTCTGATTATTACCCGCTATTGGTTGTGCAGGTTGGCAGTGATGAGGTCACGGAGAGAAGTCCAAAAGCAATCAAAAGGGACTTCAGGGCACTGGGGCGATTAGTGGAAGGATCAGGAGCACAGGTAGTGTTTTCCTCAATCCCTTCAGTGGCAGGGAAATACACTGAAAGGAACAGGAAAACACACCTGATTAACACGTGGCTCAGAGGCTGGTGCCATCGGTAGAACTTTGGGGTTTTTTGATTATGGGGAGATTTACATGGCACCGGGCCGGCTGGTGACAGATGGAGTCCAGCTATCTCAAAGGGGGAAAAGGATTCTCGCTCATGAGTTGGCAGGGCTCATAGAGAGGGCTTTAAACTAGGTTTGAAGGGGGTAAGGGATAAAACTAGGCTCACCAGAGATGAGCCTGGGGGCAGCATGCCGATGTTGGGGGTGGAATCGATAGCCCAGCTCAAGTGCATCTATGCCAACGCACGCAGCATGGGCAATAAACAGCAGGAGCTGGAAGCCATTGTGCAGCAGGATAGATATGACGTAGTCGCCATCACAGAAACATGGTGGGATGACTTCCATGACTGGAGTGCTGCAATGGATGGCTAAAAGCTCTTCAGAAGGGATAGGCAAGGAAGGAGAGGTGGTGGGGTGGCTCTCTATGTTAGGGAGTGTTTCGATTGTACAGTGAGGAGATTGAAGTAGACGGACGCCTATAAAGTTGAATGCAGACGACCCTTTATTGCTAAAACACACACATATTTATAGTCACATATTCTGCAAAGTCACTGTACACACGCACAAGCATAAAATATGATTGGTTATATCAACTCTGTACACGCGCATAAACATAAGATATAATTGGTTATATCAACTAAAACATGTGAAGCTTGTCTCAGTCTAATTAGTCGAGATAAACTGCCAAATTGAGGTTTTTTGTGCCAAGTTCCCTTTATCGTGGAATGCGCACCTGTGTTCTTCTAATTGGCTTTATTATCATCTTTCTTTTTTTGTCTTCTTGTTTATTCTGTTCAAGGTCTTCTAAAGGCGTCCACAATGCTCTTGCGACCAACGTTAGCTAAATATGTGTCCACAATTCCCCCTTTTTGTTTTTCGACAATTAACACCTGCTGTATTGCCCTTTGCAAAGACCTATGAACACAATTAATTAAACACGGTAAAAGCAACATTATACCTAATAAAATACATAAGAATAAAAGCCTGATTTTTAACAAAGATACAAACCAACTCCCAAGTCCCCATCCCTCAGCTAAATGCTCTAAGCCAAAAAACCCATCATCTTCTTGCAATTTCTTTGTCTGATCCATTAACTTTTGAATACTTTTATGTATTGATTCTGAATGATCTGACAAATTCATACAACACATTCCATCGAAATCCTGACATCCATGCCCGTGAGCTAATAGCAAAAAATCAATAGCAGCCCGATTCTGTAAAGTGGCGTGTCTGATCGATTGAATGTCAGATGCCAAATCACTCAGTATTCTTGCAGTTTGATCTGTCTGCCTAATCAACATGACAGCTTTCTTAATTGCGTTAAAGCTCCTGCGGCTGCTACACCGGGGGTTAATAGGCTAGCTACAATGATCTCTCCCCTATTCCATAAATCCACATTATCATCACACTTGTTGGTTAAAATATGTCGCTTATATCTATGTAAATGAGTATGATTTAAAATCATGCTAACATTTGGAGTAAGCAAAGTTAATCATCCCAAAGTACAAGGCCCTCCCCTCCCGCCGGAAGGGAGTCCAGGCCAAGCTCTATCTCCACATATCAAAAACACTCCCGGAGGCAGTTTTCGAGGTTCTGCAACTCCTAGGGACTTATTAGTGGCTGTTTTGTTACACCAAAGAGATGCATTTTTAAACAAAGGCTTTTCGGCAGTTACGTCTTGTCCTTCTGTTCCATAAGGAGGCTTAAAGTAAATACACTTTGGGGTTCCCACACTTCCTAAAATGTTCAATTTCTGGGGTTCATTGGGCTGCCTTAGGCAGCAAGACCTTCCATTTGTCCCAATTTTCTACACATCGTTCTGTAGTGCTACAGAGGCACCCACATGACTCTGTAGCATTACAGGCCCGATTGCGGGTGGCCGATCTGGACCCATTGACACCCTGGAGCACCATTGCACTGTTCTTTAACGGTACTCCTACCAAACATGTATGAAAAGGCTGTTCAGGTAATGCCAATGACACACAAAAAGAGGTTTGGTTAATAGCTTTAGCCAGTGTCACCCAAACATTCTTACTGTCCCACGGCATTAAACGTTGTGGATCAATCACCGGTGTCACTGTCACGCTGCTTACTGCAGTCAGTGTGTTCCATATCAATCTCAGCATAAGGTTTCGTCCATTTAGCTGGAATCCACTTTGGCCCATTTTCTGTAATGACACAAGCATAACCTCAGCTCCACGTTATTACTTTAAAAGGTCCCTCCCATTGCTGACGCTCAATATTTTTAACCCAGACTTTCCACCCATTATCAATATTTTGAATCCCACTATTCATTGTTTGAAAATGCCGAACTACAGGGGGAACAACTGACTCTCCACACAGAGTCAAAAAATTCATCACATATATTGCTTTCATGAGTCTATTTGAAGGAGGTTCCCCTAATTCCCCCGTTTTTTGTTTTTCCAAAAAATCTTTTAATACTTTATGAGTACATTCGATTATACCTTGACCTGTGGGAGAATGAGGAATGCCAGTAATATGAGTAACTCCCCATTGCTGAAAAAATTCCTGAGTCCGTTGTGCTATAAAACATGGTCCATTATCTGTTTTTATCTGGGCCGGGACACCCATTACTGCAAATGCTTTGTCGTAAGTGTGTTTGTAGATGTCGACTTGTTTCGCCCGCAAGTGCTGTGGCCCATATCATCAAGGAATATGTATCAACAGAAACATGAACATAACACAATTTTCCAAAAGCTCGTATGTGAGTCGCATCAGTCTGCCACAATTGCAGGGATTGCAGACCCCTAGGATTTACAGTGCCATCTCCGTGCCCAGATAATTTCTGGCACTCAGCACAGGATTGAATGATGGCTTTGGCATCTGCTATAGAAATTTGAAACTGTTTGGCTAATACTTTCGCTGGTTGGTGGAAAAAACTATGAGCTCCACGTGCCTGTAGAAGTTTATTGGGGGGTGGCCCAGTCCATACAGGATTAGCTAGCAAATCAGCTCGTTTATTCCCTTCTGTGATCCATCCAGGCAAACTGGTGTGACTTCGCACATGCATTATATAATAACACTTTGTCCGTTGGTTTAACAGAAATAGCAACATCTTAAATTTTTCAAACAATGTGATGTTATCAATTTCTTTCAAATAAGCCCGTCTCAAGCGTTTTACTACACCTACCACGTATAAAGAATCAGCAATAATATTGACCTCAACATGCTGCCACTTTTTAAATACTTCTATTACAGCTTGAAGTTCCACCACTTGGGGGGAGCCTTCACATGTGACAATGTGATTTTTCCATACCTGACCTTCTTTCCAAACTACTACTGCCTTTCCTGTTTTTCCACTGCCATCCGTAAATACTGTAGGACCATCAGTAGGTAACTCTGCACACAATTCTTTTTCTTCTAGTTGTATATTTTGTAGCAAGGTAAACATTTTGTGTGCAGGAAGATGAATATCTACCTTTCCTTTGAAATCTTGAGGAGTCAATTGTCGAGGTGCCGTTAAGGTAGTGTCGCCTCGTAACATTTCGAATAAAGGGGTCAGAAGCTCATTATCTATTCCCAACAGTGTTCGAACCCAATTGATTGTCCCCAGTAATTTTTGCACATCATTCAATGTTTCAATCTTGTCTGTAATTTCCAGTTTTTGTGGAACTATAGTTTTTTCTAAAATCTTCCAGCCTAAATATTTCCATGGTTGCATTTTTTGTACCTTTTCTGGTGCTATTTTTAAACCAAAATCAGACAATTGTGTAGTCAATTCTTTGAGCTTTTCGGATAACTCTCTTTTCCCTGCTATCAAGATATCATCCATATAGTGATAAGTAATCAAGTCTGGATTTTGTTGTCTAAACCCTTTTAGAGCTTGGGATACATAGGATTGGCATATGGTTGGAGAATTTTTCATTCCTTGTGGCAGAACTACCCAATGATAACGTTCCATGGGTTCCTGTTTGTTTATGGTGGGGATAGAAAAGGCAAATTTTTCCGCATCTTTTGGGTCTAAATATATTGTAAAGAAACAATCCTTTAAATCAATAATCAAAATGTTCCATCCTTGTGGAATCATGGTAGGCGTGGGTAACCCTAATTGAAGGGCTCCCATATTTTCCATTACTTCATTTATTTTTCTTAAATCATGCAACAGTCTCCATTTCCCAGATTTTTTTGGAATGACAAAAACTGGTGTATTCCAAGGGCTCGTGGTATTCACCAAGTGCCCTTGTTCCAATTGCTCCTGTACTAACTGTTTCAAGATGGCGACCTTAGATTCAGTCAGCGGCCATTGATCTACCCAAACCGGTTCCTCTGTTTTCCATTTCAGTTTTAGGCATGGTTGCCCGTCAATGGCCGCGCCACAAAATTGTCTCCTGTACTAAGCACACATCCCATTTGACTTAATGCATCCCTGCCTATCAGGTTCATAGGGATATTGGTTACATAAGGTTTGATATAAGAAACTGAATTTTGACAAATCAATTGAATCATATATTTGCTTTGTCGAGTTTTTGATAATCCTCCCACACCGAACAGTTTCAAATCCATCTCAGAAAGCTCCCAAGTAACAGGCCAGTCCTCCCACGACAGAACTGTTACATCTGCTCCAGTGTCCACTAATGCTTGTAATTTTATTTTTTCTGGCCTGTTCTTTGCATTTTGTAACTCTGCTGATATACTAGGTTTTGTTTTATTGATCTCCATTGACCACATAATTTGAGCTTCTAATCCCGTAGATCCAAACCCTGCATTGCCACGCTGTTGATTAACCTTACATGGTACATTTGCTTTAAAAGGGACTAGCTGTGCAATTCTGCTTCCTTCCTGTATCGATACTGGTGGAGACGGCGTCCAAATCATAGCATAAATGCGACCTGTGTAGTCTGCATCAATCACCCCGGGAAGCACAAAAATTCCTTGTAATGTTATACTAGACCGTCCCAACAACAGGGCACTAAGCCCATTACCTAATGGTCCTTGTGCGTTTACTGGCACACGGTGTACCTGAGAGTTCCATAGTAGAATGGTTTCTATTGTTGAGACATCCACTCCGGCACTTCCAGCTGTTCGGGCTGGCAATTCTGCCAGACATCCTTCTTGGCGCCGTTCTGGGATCCTTTCGGAGCTGTTGGGGTCATCGCACCGCTCCTCGCACTCTTCTTGTAGTTTCCCGGAGATGGGGTACCTCGAGGTGGCAGGGCTACACCTTCATTTGTGAAACGAGATCTACATTGGTTAGCATAATGTCTCCCTTTATGACAACGAGGGCATATATTAGGCCCAGCTTCCACTTTGTTTCGCCCTTCTTTACACTGAAATTGCAAATGTCCCGGTTGTCCACATTTATAGCATTTCTTAACATTTTTTGTATCCATTCGCATGGCTACGGCAAAAGCATTGGCCATTAATGTAGTTTTATGCTCCAAAGACCCAACTTTGTTACAGGCCTCTATCATATCTACTAGCGTCACTCTTCCTGGCATCAATTGTAGTATTTTTTTACAGTCTGCATTTGCATTTTCCACGGCCAATTTTATTATCAATGCTTCTTTGGCATCAGCATTATCTATTTGCTTTTCAATAGCATCTCACAGACGATCAATAAAGGACATATAAGGTTCCGTATTACCCTGCCTTATACTTGTAAATGATTGTTGTGGCTTTCCAGCTTCAGGCAAGGTTACCATTGCCTTCAGAGCTAAGGAAGCTGATTCTTGTAATGCTTCCACCGGTAGCCTCGCTTGCCTATTAACATCTGCAAAGTCACCAGTCCCCATCATTTGTGCAGAAGTGATCATATACCGCGGATCTCCTTCTGGGCGGTCCAAATTTCTTAGTGCCGCTAAATCACATAATTCTGCCCATTTCGCCTTCCATAATAGACGCTGAGTCGGGATTAAAAATCATTGTAGCCAATTGTGTACAGTCAAAGCCCATTAAAATTTGACCAGAAAATATATTCTCCAATAACGCCTGACTAAACGGAGCAGACAGTCCATTAGCCATTACTGTTTTCCGTACTTCTTTTATTAAATCCCAATTGAAAGGTTGCCACACGTTTGGGGCATTCTGCCTGACTGTAACTGGAAAAGCCACAGGATTTAGACCTTCGGTTAACATTTTATCATTTATGTCCTTCCATCGCTTTTTTATAGCTTCTCCTGGGGATGTATCTGCCTCATAGGAAGGTGCAGAGGGGATAGGTCTCTGCTCGAGAGGCAGGTTACTTAAAGGTTGATCGTTGCCTCCATTAATGACATCTCCCTCGGTGTTTAATTCCTCATCACTGTCCGAATTATTTACCACCTCGCCACACACACTTCTCTTTTTTTCCGGGGTATCTTCAATTGAAATTTTTACAGCAGCAGCCACCTCCTTTTCTGCCTTAAGGGCTTTCAACGTTTCCAGCACCAATCTCCACATAGCGGAGATTTTCTGAGCCTTCACGTCCCCACGCGATACAAAGTCCCAAATTACTTTTCCCATTTCTTCCCAATTTTTAACTTCAAAGACTTCTACATTTGAAGTGGGGGCACCATGGTCCTTAAGCCACTTCAGCATCATACGTAAAGTATTTGAATCATACTTAATCCCTCTCTCGGAGAGGATATGCGAAAGCATTCGTACAATTGCCCCTTCTTCCACAGACATCTGGGCACCCATTTTAATCCTTCTAGCCGCTCACCTTACTTCCAAACGAGCAGGGTGATTGATCTCCCGGGAGAAGGTTGTCTGCTCAGTCCAGCTGGCTAGACGATCGTTTGGCTAGAGTCTCCTCCGGATGCACTTCCAGCACTTCCAGCGTTTTCTCAGCCTGCAATAACGTCGGGGTCACCATTTGAGGAGAATGAAGTAGACGGACACCTGTAAAGTTGAAAGCAGATGACCCTTTATTGCTAAAACACACACATATTTATAGTCACATATTCTGCAAAGTCACTGTACACGCGCACAAGCATAAAATATGATTGGTTATATCAATGCTGTACACGCGCATAAACATAAGATATAATTGGTTATACCAACTAAAACATGTGAAGCTTGTCTCAGTCTAATTAGTCGAGATAAACTGCCAAATTGAGGTTTTTTGTGCCAAGTTCCCTTTATCGTGGAATGCGCACCTGTGTTCTTCTAATTGGCTTTATTATCATCTTTCTTTTTTTGTCTTCTTGTTTATTCTGTTCAAGGTCTTCTAAAGGCGTCTGCAATGCTCTTGCGACCGACGTTAGCTAAATATGTGTCCACAGTACAGAGCTCCACGATTGTGATGATAAGGTCAAGTGCTTATGGGTAAGGATGAGGGGGAAGGCCAATGTGGTAGGTTGACCCTGGCTGGGCACCAGGTGCCCACCAAAGCCACTCTATCACTCCTCTTCCTCAGCTGGAAAGGGGAGAGAAAATATAACAAAAGGCTCGTGGGTCAAGATAAGGACAGTTTAATATAGTGAAAGCAAAGCTCGCGCGCAAAAGCAAAGAAAAACAAATGATGTTATTCTCTACTTCCCATCAGCAGGCGATGTCTGGCCACTTCCTGGAAAGCAGGGCTTCAGTACTCGTAGCAGTTGCTCCAGAAGACAAAAATGCCCCCCTTCCATCTCCCTTTACTTAGCTTTTATAGCTGAGCTGACGTCATATGGTATGGAATATCTGTTTGGTTAGTTTACGTCAGCTGTCCTGGCTATGTCCCCTCCCAAGATCTTGCCCAGCCCCAGCCTGCTGTTGAGGTCGGGCAAAAATGTTGGAGAGACAGCCTTGATGCTGTGCCAGCACTGCTCAGCAGTAGCCAAAACACTGGTGTGTTATCAATACCTTTCTAGCTACCAATGCAGAGCACAGCACTACGAGGGCTGCTATGGGGAGAATTAACTCCATCTCAGCCAGACCCAATACAGCTATCATGCTGGGAGTCTGTTATAGACCACCCAACCAGGTTGAAGAGACAGATGAAACATTCTACAAGCGGCTGGCAGTAGTCTTACAATCATGTGCCCTTGTTCTCGTGGGGGACTTCAACTTTCCGGATGTCTGCTGGAAATACAACACAGCAGAGAGCAAAAAGTCTAGGAGGTTCCTGGAGTGTGTGGAAGATAACTTCCTGACACAGCTGGTAGGTGAGCCTACCAGGGGAGTAGCCTCGCTAGACCTACTGTTTTCAAACAGAGAAGGACTGGTGGGAGATGTGGTGGTCGGAGGCTGTCTCAGGCTTAGCGACCATGAAATGATAAAATTCTCAATTCTTGGTGAGGTAAGGAAGGGGGTCAGCAAAACCACCACTATGGACTTCCGGAGGCCAAACTTTGGCCTTTTCAGGACACTGGTTGAGAGAGTCCCTTGGGAGACAGTCCTGAAGGGCAAAGGGGTCCAGGAAGGCTGGACATTCTTCAAGAAGGAAATCTTAAAGGCTCAGGGCCAAGCTATTCCCATGCACCACAAGATGAACTGCCAGGGAAGATGACCGGCCTGGCTGAACAGGGAGCTTTTGCTGGGACTCGGGGAAAAAAGGAGAGTTTACCATTTTTGGAAGAAAGGGCAGGCAACTCAGGAAGAGTACAGGGATCTTGTTAGGTCATGCAGAGAGGAAATTAGAAAGGGAAAAGCTCAGCTAGAAATCAACCTGGCCACTATTGTAAAAGACAACAAAAAATGTTTTTACAAATATGTTAACAATAAAAAGAGAGCCAAGGAGAATATCCATCCTCTATTGGATGCAGAGGGGAACACTGCCACCAGAGATGAGGAAAAGGCTGAGGTACTTAATGCCTTCTTTGCCTCAGTCTTTAATAGGGAGACCAGTTATCCTCAGGGTACTCAGCCCCCTGAGCTGGAAGACAAGGACGGAGAGCAGAATATACCCCCCATAATCCAGGAGGAAGCAGTTAATGACCTGCTGTGCCACCTGGACACTCACAAGTCTATGGGACCTGATGGGATCCATCCAAGAGTACTGAAGGAGCTGGCAGAAGAGCTTGCCAAGCCACTCTCCATCATTTATCAGCAATCCTGGTCAACAGGGGAGGTCCCAGAGGACTAGAGGCTTGCCAATGTGACGCCCATTTACAAGAAGGGTCAGAGGGAGGATCTGGGGAACTACAGGCCTGTCAGCCTGACCTCGGTACTGGGGAAGATTATGGAGCGGTTCATCTTGAGTGCGCTCACATGGCATGTGCAGGACAACCAGGGGATCAGGCCCAGCCAGCATGGGTTCATGAAAGGCAGGTCCTGCTTGACCAACCTGATCTCCTTCTATGACCACGTGACCCGCCTAGTGGATGAGGGAAAGGCTGTGGATGTTGTCTACCTGGACTTTAGTAAGGCCTTTGACACTGCCTCTCACGGCATACTCCTTGAGAAGCTGGCGTCTCATGGCTTAGACAGGTGTACTCTTTGCTGGGTAAAAAACTCTCTGGATGGACGAGCCCAGAGGATTGTGGTGAATGGAGTTAGATCCAGTTGGTGTCCGGTCACAAGTGGTGTTCCCCAGGGCTCAGTTTTGGGGCCAATTCTCTTTAATATCTTTATCAATGATCTGGACGAGGGGATTGAGTGCACCCTCAGTAAGCTTGCAGATGACACCAAGTTGGGAGGGAGGGTTGATCTGCTCAAGGGTAGGAAGACTCTACAGAGGGATCTGGACAGGCTGGATTGATGGGGTCAGGCCAACTGTATGAGATTCAACAAGGCCAAGTGCCGGGTCCTGCACTTGGGTCACAACAACCCCATGCAGCGCTACAGGCTTGGGGAAGAGTGGCTGGAAAGCTGCCCAGCAGAAAAAGACCTGGGGGTGCTGGTTGACAACTGGCTGAATATGAGCCAGCAGTGTGCCCAGGTGGCCAAGAAGGCCAATGGCATCCTGGCCTGTATCAGAAATAGTGTGGCCAGCAGGAGCAGGAAAGTGATAGTTCCCCTGTACTCGGCACTGGTGAGGCCGAACTTTGAATACTGTGTTCAGTTTTGGGCCCCTCACTACAGGAAAGACATTGAGTTGCTGGAGCATGTCCAGAGAAGGGCAACAAGGCTGGTGAGGGGCCTGGAGCACAAGTCTTATGAGGAGCAGCTGAGGGAACTGGGGTTGTTTAGCCTGGAGAAAAGGAGGCTGAGGGGAGACCTTATCGCTCTCTACCTGAAAGGAGGTTGTAGTGAGGTGGGTACTGGTCTCTTTTATCAAGTAACTAGTGATAGAATGAGAGGAAATGGCCTCAAGTTGCACCAGGGGTGTAGAGAAATTCCATGCGGGGACGGACGACAGCATGCCAATATGATGATCAAAGTCGCCAGTTTATTGAGCATAGCAGACCATTCTTATACAATTCTCTAAGTTCCTCAAAAGCTCTGATTGGTTGCTGCATGCAAGCATACAGTGTCCACGCGCATAAACATAAAACATAATTGGTTATACTACTCTGTACACGCGCATAAACATAAGGCATAATTGGTTATATCAATCAAAACATGTGAAACTTGTCTCAGTCTAATTGGTCAAGATAAACTGCTGAATTGAGGTTCTTTGTGCCAAGTTCCCTTTATCGTGGAATGTGCACCTGTGTTCTTCTAATTGGTAACTTTCTTTTTTTGTCTTCTTGTTTACCCTGTTCAAGGCCTTCTAAAGGCGTCTGGAATGCTCTCGTGTACTCTACTTTCAGACCCAGTCACTAAGTTCCATATAATTGACTCCTACATCTCCCCCTTTTTCTTTAAAAAAAGCATTAACAGATCTAGTCACCATCATCCGCGAACATTGAATCATACATGGGATAATAACCAAGATTATAAATATAGGAGCCACCAAAGAAATCAACCACTTTAATATTTGCTGTATCCAAGGTCCAAATCCCAATGATTTTAACCATTCACTAAACGGGTCAGTATAATATCTAATCTTGTTTAGGTTCTCCCGTAACTGATTTAACTGTTTGTGAATGCTTATAGAATGGCCCGACAGGTTCATGCAACACATTCCTTCAAACTCTTCACACCCAAGTCCTTGCACTAAAAGTAAGAAATCTATAGCCGCTCGATTTTGCAAAACAGCATGCCTGATACTATCAACATCGTTAAGAAGTTCTGATATCATTAATGATGTTAAATTGAATTGTTTTACAGACCAGCAGGCTAATCTTTTTAGTTCCCTATAATTTCTTCCTGCCGCTCCACTAGGAAGAAACGTTGCTAATGCAACAAACTTCGCCATGGACAAAAATTCCACCTCATCTTTACAGGTTTCATCAAAATTTTTAACTCCTCTCTTTTCCCTGCGTGCTCTGGTGTTACTAGTCAATTGTCTCATGGAGGGTGTAAACATTGTCAACTTACCCAAGTAACATGGTCCTCCTACAGGCTTATATGGTATACCATTCCATGCCCTATCTCCGCAAATCAAAAACACTCCTGGGGGCAACAATTTTCCCCCTGCAGTATTTACATCCAAACTTGCAGCATCAACGTCAGGCCATAAGGACAACCCTGTTATGTTCTGCCATCCCATAAAGTATGACCCTGGTTGCTCTTTCTCCTTCCTTAGTAAAACGGTGTCCCCAAAAAATATTGCCCCTATGCCATTATAGGGTTGTAATTGTGATCGGAGGTATCGACAATCTTTTAAATGGGAAATATTGGTTACCTCAACCGGGGGCAAGGAAAACATTAAATCTAATTCCTGAAGGGGCAAGTTCGCACTAATCAGAAGGTTTTCTACAAACAATTGCTGTTGTTTAGCTCCTATCAAAGAGGGCCACCACTTTTCGCCAATATTTATGCACATCGCCGAATCGCTTGTTGTCATCATGTTGAATTTTTTAAATTCTATGTTGTAGCTGGTCTGGTTGTACCATGAGCTGTAAAATTCAGGGTTAAAGTCTGGATACCCAATTAGACATGTACGAAAAGGATCCCCTGGTGTAGCTAAAGACAAACAAAATCAGTCTGTCCGGTACTGTTCGCCCAAGTTACCCACATATTCTGCCTGGGGTCAATTTTAAATACAGATCCCGTGACTAAGGTCATCGCAGTCATTATCACTACTATTTCTTTTTCCAAACTCATCTTTTTTTTTTTTTTTTTTTTAGTCTTTATCATAAGCCAATCAACATTAAATCAAATATATTTGCTGTAATAGCTCTAAGCTGCTTATTCTCTTATACAATTAATAACATGCACGAAGCCAAAATCAGCAAGTGATCTATTGCAAAAAAATAAATGCTCTGCTCATCTACGCAAGGTTAGTAGGTTAGTTGATTAGTTGAATTTCTATCACAATAATCACAAAAAAATTGTTTATCCTTTTCACCCACTCATACTACTCTCCGCGTCTTCTGCCTGGGCAGAAGATGCATATCCAGGGCTGGCACCGTACTCCATTTTTTTTTTTTTTCACACGCGTTCTTGATTTTCGTATTGACTGCCAGTCTCCGCCGTGGTTTGTCCAGGTAGTCTATCCAGGGCTTCAGAATTTGCTGAAGTCTCTACTGGCTCCTGCTCTTGATCTCCTGAGTTGTCTGTGACATCTGATTGTTTAATCCATGGCTCGACCCATTTCGCCGGTATCCAATAGGGCTGCTCGTTACCTGTGGAAACACAAGCATATCCTCTTCCCCACGTGAATAGCTTGCAAGGTCCCTGCCATTGTTGTAAATCTGGATTGAATATTGAAACTTGTGGCTGGTTTTCATCAATATTTTGCTCCCACACATATGCCTAGTAATTGGGATCTGATCCTCGGTACTGCGTGGCTGTAGCCAATTCAAAACATATAGTGCTTTGCTTATTAATTCTTGGGGGGTACAATGCTGCATGTCTTCCCCCGTTTTTAAGATATTTAAACAATCCTTTAAGGTTCTATGTGCGCGCTCAACAATAGCTTGACCAGTAGAATTATGGGGTACGCCAAATGTATGAGTTATTCCCCATAACTGTAAAAATGTTTCTAATGACTGGGCGCGATATCCCGGGCCATTGTCTGTTTTAATTTCCGTTGGCACTCCCATGGCAGCGAATGCTGCCAAAAGGTGCTTAATTACTGATCTGGCATTAGTTGACACATGAACAGTAGCCCACATAAGGTTCGAATACGTGTCAATAGATACATGAACGTATTTATATTTCCCAAAACTGGGATACTCCGTAACATCTGTTTGCCAAATTTGCAATGATGATAATCCCCGGGGGTTTACCCCTTGTGGTTGTAAGTTTGGAATGTTCGCGCAGTCAGGGCAAGCAGCAATAATACTTCTGGCTTGCTGCAATGGGAGGTCAAACTGCTTACTCAGTGCTTTTGCAGACTGATGATAAAATTTATGGGATAACAGCGCTTGTCCAAATAAATCAGGTTTGGGTGTATTTAAACAAATGTCTGCATTGGCTACTACCAACCGATCCTCACGCGCATTACCTTCCACAATAAATCCTGGCAACGTTGTATGGCTATGAATGTGATTGATAAAAAATAAGTCTGTTCGTTTTTCTAATAACGTCCATAATTTCAAAACCGCCATAAATAGCTGCTCGTTACTTACAGTTTTTAGCAAGGATCTGTGCATACGTCTGACTACCCCAACGACATATTGCGAATCCGAAATAATGTTGACAGGTGATTTATCCCATTTTTTGAAAACAGAACATACGGCTAATAACTCAAGCACCTGTACTGACCCTTCTGACAAAATGACTGCAGACTTCCAAGATCCATCCTGAAGATACACAAATCCCGCTTTACCTGTTCTGCTGCTAGCATCAGTAAAAACAGTAATTGCTTCCAATGGGTTTTCACTGCAAATAGAGCGTGGTTCCAATGTCAACATTGTTTTAAACAATGGTTGAGGGGGATAGTGATTGTCCACTTCCCCCTTAAAGCCCATCAGAGCTACTGCAAGGCAATCATTTTTCATGATGGCATTATTCACAATATCAAGTGATATAGGCAAAATAATTTTGTCCATTTGCTTCTCTGAAATTTGTATCACCCTCGCTCCTGCCTTTTGAATGCACATCCCCAAGGCTTCAATTCTAGTGACTACCGTTTTTGACATGCTAGCAGGCAAGAATATCCATTCTATTATTATCAACGGGTTTTGTTCCTGTTGTTCATCCCACTGACCCAAAATTCCTGCAACTTCCTTATCTGAATTATATACATATAAATTTATGGGTAAGTCAGGAATGTATCTGCCAGACATGGATGAAGTGATTTTTTGTTCAATTGCTGCCAAGGCTTGCCGTCCCGGTGCACTCAGTTGTCTTGTGGAAGTTAAGCTATTGCTACTCCGCAATAAATCCAGCAGTGGTTGCAAGTCTGTATTTGTAATACCACAATAAGGTTGAATCCACTGTAGGTCTCCGACAAGCTTTTGCACGTCATGTACATTTCGTATGTCTTTGTGTAGCGACAACTTTTGTGGACAAACAGAGGCTTCTGCAACTTGCAAACCCAGATATTTCCATGGTGCCATTAGCTGAATTTTTTCTGGAGCTGTGACTAGGCCATACGTCCCAAGGCACATTTAAAGGTCAGATAATACCTGTTCATATGAAAGTTGTTGTGCACAGAGAATCTTGACCTGTTATGTTGGCCAAGGTGACCTACACGTTAGTTTTTGGCTGAGGTGGTATTCATATTGCTGCACCATCTAGGATGTTCCAGATGATGATGGTCGTACAAATCGAGCGGGAGTCCATCGTGCGCCTGTATCCCTAATTTCTGGCCGTTCCTGATATGTGGATAAAAAGTGTCTAAATATCGGTGGACCGCCTGCATCAGACCAACGATTTAGAAAATTTAAAACATAAGTGGCTTTAGCTAACTTTTCTTGTGGAGAGAGATTCCCTACTCCCTTTTTTTTTTCATCAATTAACACCTGCTGTATTGCCCTTTGCAAAGATCTATGGACACAATTAATTAAACACAGTAAAAGCAACATCATACCTAATAAAATACACAAGAATAAAAGAAACCCCAATTTTTAACAAAGACCTAAGTCCCCATCCCGCAGCTAAATGCTCTAAGCCGAAATGACAGCTTTCTTAATTGCGTTAAAGCTCTTGCAGCTCCTTCTTGCCTCTGCAGTTCTGTTATCTTGTTTATTAATTGCTCCACTGTCCAAGTTCCTCATGTCCGTTGTTTTTCTGGTGGTTCAAAGTCCGTTCATGCTGCAGCTGTCACGTGCTCTGGCCCACTCATGCTAACTGCGGCCTACTTATGCTAACTCTAAATAATCAGGCTCAAAGAAATGTCCCCCATTTTCCATGAAATCTCCCACAATTCCCCCTTTTTGTTTTTGTGCAAGCCAAGTTACGTGAAATGCTTTTGTAATCATACGTTCAATTATTTTTATGATACGTGGTACAATCATTACAACTGCTCATATTACAATTAAAATAACTAAGCCATGCATAAGCAAATCTTTCAACCATCCCGTAATTCCCAAACTTGCTAGTCATCTACTTAACCCTGTGTTAGTTATTGTGAGCCTTTTTACTGTGAATCATATTGATATCGGGTGTCAGTAACTTAAGTCGTCCGAGGCTACATGGCCTCCTGTTAAGTTTCGATGGAATTCACCCCCACGCTCTATCCCCACAAATTAAAAACATCCCTGCAGGTAAAGCAGCTGGAATAGAAAAAAAGTGTGTGATATTCTGGAATAGATATAGTTACACCAAGCTGTAGCATTTCTATATACAGGCAAAATAGCATTTACATTCTGACCCTTTCGAGTGGTGTTATAGGTGTAATTAAACATCACACAGGCATTCACGATGACTGATCCTAACAACTCTAACTCTTGAGGTTCTTGCATTACTTGAGGCAGGTGTGCATATACACCGTTCCAATTATCGACACAGGATTGTGGGTTAGTACAAAGGGAAAATTCAGGCATTGGATCTGGCCAGGTGTCTAGAGGTAACCCCACCAAAGAGGCAGAAAAAGGGTTTTCAGGGGTAGCAACAGAAAGACATATAGCTTCTTGATGCGTTATGTTTGCCAAAGTTACCCATACATTCTGTTTTGGTTGTTGGATCATCCATTCTTCACTTATGTGTGTCACCCATAACAGGCCAAATGCAGTGAGGAGGAGGAAAGCGGGGGGGGGGGGGGGAAAGGGGGTGCATCAAAGGATACGGTTAGCGGTTTTTCTTGCTTCACAGCAGCCTCCAGCTGTGCCAGCTTTTCTATTACTGACTGCGACTGCTGCGAAGTAGGCTCCGGCCCCTCTTCATGCTCTTGAGGTGATCCAGGTGTAGACGGATGCAACGGAGGGTATATGCTAGGTATAATTTGCTCATGTTGAGCGGCAATATCTGGGGGCTGTTTTCTCGTAGGCAGATTTTTACTCGCTTCCTGATTCTGTAGGGTTTCCTTTAAGCATACGGTTAGGGAGGCTTGGGAACTGTCAGATGGCTGATTAATATCAGCAGTCCCAGGGAGTGGAGTAGAAATCAAGGGCACAGGAGCAGGCGGACAAGCTCCAAAAGTCTCTCTCGCTGCATTATGTTTTTCTCCCCGCGTTTCTCCTTCACTTGCAGTGGGAGAGAGAGCAGCAAAAGCAGACGCAGACGCATTACGATCTGCTTTTATTTCTTGCAGAGTTGTCTTAATTACTTTCCATAAAGTTGCAAGACCTTTAACTTCTTTAGACCCGTCACTAATTTCATCCCATAGGGAGGTTCCGATAGCTTCCCAGGTACTAAGCTCAAAAGCTGTACCCACACTAATTAAAAGGTTTCTGTCCTTGCTCCATTGTAAAAGCCACTTTAAACAAGCTTCATCATATTTTATGCCTCTCTTTGAGAGTATATGTTGGAGGAGCTTAACTATCGCTGCTTCTTCTTTGGAAAGCGTAGACCCCATCTCCTCCCCTGACTGCTCACCTCCTTTACGGGCGAGTCCTCACCTCAACGGGTGAAAAAATGACAGCGCTGTCTTATCTGCCTCTATGGGCACACCAGCTGGGGCAGCCGGTCTTTCAGTCAGGATCCTCCCATCTGTTTTTTCAACCAGCCTCATAAATGTCTTTACGGCTGCCTTTTCCTTCGCAGATGCTGCGATACCCATGCCGCCTTTTATCACGTAAGCTTACGATTCCTGCCTCTCTCGAGCAGCCCGGCGCTTTCTTCTAAGCCCACTGGCATCTACGGCAATCTCCCCCGCCTTTTCAGTCGTTAGTGTTCCCCTCTCGTTCCTTACCGGATCACGTCGGAGTCGCCAGATGTAGAGAAATTCCATGCAGGGACGGACGACAGCACGCCAATATGATGATCAAAGTCGCCAGTTTATTGAGCATAGCAGGCCATTCTTATACAATTCTCTAAGTTCCTCAAAAGCTCTGATTGGTTGCTGCATGCAAGCATACAGTGTCCACGCGCATAAACATAAAACATAATTGGTTATACTACTCTGTACACGCGCATAAACATAAGGCATAATTGGTTATATCAATCAAAACATGCGAAACTTGTCTCAATCTAATTGGTCAAGATAAACTGCCGAATTGAGGTTGTTTGTGCCAAGTTCCCTTTATCGTGGAATGTGCACCTGTGTTCTTCTAATTGGTAACTTTCTTTTTTTGTCTTCTTGTTTACCCTGTTCAAGGCCTTCTAAAGGCGTCTGGAATGCTCTCGTGTACTCTACTTTCAGACCCAGTCACTAAGTTCCATATAATTGACTCCTACACAGGGGAGGTTTAGATTGGATATTAGAAAAAAATTTCTTTAATGAAAGGGTTGTCAGGCATTGGAACAGGCTGCCCAGGGAAGTGGTGGAGTCACCATCCCTGGAGGTGTTAAAAAAACCTGTAGACGTGGCACTTCAGGACATGGTTTAGTGGGTATGGTGGTGTTGGGTTGGCAGTTGGACTTGATGATCTTAGAGGTCTTTTCCAAACTTAATGATTCTATTCTATTCTATTCTAATGTGATAGACTAGTCTGGGGAAAAGGGGATCGAAACCCTGTTTGTCATGTTTGTTTATTATATTTGTTAATGAGCTCACGAAATAAAGTTTAAATCAGAGTACTTTTTTTCTTCAAAGACAGGATTTGAATTTATACTGATCCAGACTGCATCTTCTTGCCATGAGCAATAAGAGGGAGAGTTTCAATGCCATCCTGACCTTTCCCTTCCTTACACTAACGCACGAGGTGTGTATATATAGCTTTACGAAAAAGCTATTTAAGAGTTTATGAACTTACATACGTAAGGTACAAAGGTATGTACAATGGAATCTACACCAAACTACATGCAAACCAGAAATTTTTTCCATGAAGTGGGACAGCATACTCAAGTGACAGATTTAATACTCAGTGTTAGATTTAAACCGACTGTACAGGTCTGCCCTTTCTATTGAGGTTTCTAATCACCAAGACAATTTATCCTAAGTAGCATGAAATGAGAAAGGAAGCCTGGGGAACATTGAGTAGGGAGGAATAAGGTACATGACCTTCATAACCAGCAGTAGAAAGTCAGAACAAATGGGTATCAAAATGCAGCAGCAGCTCAATATAAGGTGACCAAAATGAGTCATTGATTGTTAAATAGGGTTCATGTGGTGTGCTCATTAATCTGTTTATAAGAATCTGGAAGACCAAAAGGATGAGATTTAGAAAATGAACAAAACAGCTGGATTTTTATCTCCTTTATTACAATAATTTGTACAAATTATTGTAATAAGAGACAGTTATATTGCCTACATAAGAAATACAAGGCTACAGGAGAAATACAAGACTTGTTCAAGGTAGAAGTAAAATGAAGAACTTCCAATTAACTTCATTATATATTTTTTTAATATAAAAATTAGAACCAGAATTGTCCTTTTATCCAGACTGTTTTTCACCATCTGTCAAAAAGTCTTAGTGTATTTTAGGTAGTGTCTAAAAAAATCTGAATGTGAAGGTGGTAAAATCCTTATATAATTAATCTTTAAATCAGTATCTGTCAATTTGGGATTAAAAGCATTAAATAAAGAGGGAAAGCTAGATTTTTGAAATCACTTGTCTCAAAACCATAGTGACTTACTGCCAACAAATAGTCTTTCTCCCTCACTCTTTCAGATTTTAGCAGAGAAGAATGTCCATCTTACAATTTTTCTAAATTTCATCTCACTAATAAACTAAAAAAAAAAAATCCGTCATCTTAGATTGGAAAGAATTATTTTTAGTTTGCACCTATGAAAAGTTAAACATCGCAGTCATTTCACTACTTTTGCACATCAAATCTTTTTGCTCATCTCAAATGGATTATCCAAATTCTTAATATCACTTCTTGTTTGAGCATGACAAGCACCTTACAACAATTCACCTACTCTTGATACTTCCTTACTTCTTCCTTCCTTATCTAAATATAGTATTAGTTAGTGGAATTAAAAACAAAGATCAGTTTTGACATTCTTTTTCTGTTCTTGGAGACCATGTTTATGCCCTCATAATATTGCTCACAGGGAATACTGCAGACATACCTACAGATTACCCATCTTATGGTGCTCTCTCTATTCATCCCAGATACTTCATCATCTTTCTACTCAGAGCTTCTAAAAGTTCTAGCTTTCCCAATTTCAGTAAATACAAAATATTCTGCCTGCCTCTTTACTGCTAAAGAAAACCTCATCAAAATCCTCATTACCAGACTTTACTTTTTTTCATCCATTCCTATTTTCAAAAATAACTGCTCTTCCTTTTTTCAGAACATTCCAAAGAACTCTTCCAGTTTATGTCTGTTATACTTATCTGCCCCAATTCTGAATATTTACTCCAAATACATTATTTAGATGAACTGTTACTTTTCTGACATCTGATATCCCAAAATAGCCTTTATGGCTATAACTTTACATACATTTGTATTGTAAACATTCTTTCAAATCTTAAACTAGTTCACTAAATTCTCAATCAGAGAGTGATGTCAGAAGGACAATCTGTTATTGAAACCATAGGAACAAGAATGGAAGGTCCCTACATTGAATCCATTGAAGCAAGGAGGTGAAACAATGAGGTTCTGCTATTGCCTTACTTCTGATTTATATCACAAGTGCCCAGTTCTGGAGTAGCGTCAAGAAAAAAGTGTGTCCTTAGCTAACTTAGCTTGATTTTAATATTAAAAATGACACCCACTTGCACATAATGACTATGTAAATGTAAGACCACCTTAATATAATGAGTTAGGTAATTATCTAGACATGCATAGAATTACTTTTGTTATATAAATTGTTTGTAATCAATCATATATCTTGTTACCACTTTTTCCTTGATCCTGATGTGTATATAAGACCCTGTTTGCCTTTCAAGTGTGTGCTAGCTTTGTGGAGTTACCACCTAGCACCCATCCCTGTGCAGACATGAAATAAACAAATATCTCGGCTCTTCGCACACTGGGTGATGAACCCTGTTTTGGGACAACATATAGTTATTATTTGGACTGAAGAAACAAAAATAAAAGTCATCAAATAAGGTCACTATTTTTATTCGAACGAGGTTCACTCTGAAAAATTATTTTATGTAATAAAGCAAAACAGGTAAGTCAAACTGTATTGGGAATTCTGTCAGAAATTCTAATCACAGACGATCAGGAATTTTTTAACTGGAGCCAAAGCATTTCCTGATAATATACTAGTTTTGACAAAATTACTATTGGAAACATTTTCTCAGCTCCAGCAGTGGGTGCAAGCAAGAAAATGTAGTTGTCTGGGTGTATTGGCTTTGTGTGGCAAGGTTTTGGTAGCGGGGGGGGTTACAGGGGTGGCTTCTGTAAGAAGCTGCTGGAAGCTTCCCCTGTGTCCGACAGAGCCAATACCAGCTGGCTCTAAGATGGACCCGCCGCCGGCCAAGGCCGAGCCAATCAGCAATAGTGGTAACGCCTCTGTGATAACATTTTTAAGAAGGAAAAAAAAAGTTGGGACAGACGGAAACGGCAGCCGGAGAGAGGAGTGAGAACATGTAAGAGAAACAACCCTGCGGACACCAAGGTCAGTGAAGAAGGAGGGGGAGGAGGTGCTCCAGGTGCCAGAGCAGAGATTCCCCTGCAGCCCGTGGTGAAGACCGTGGTGAAGACCATGGTGAGGCAGGCTGTCCCCCTGCAGCCCATGGAGGTCCACAGTGGAGCAGATATCCACCTGCAGCCCGTGGAGGACCCCACGCCAGAGCAGGTGGGTTCCCGAAGGAGGCTGTGACCCCGTGGGAACCCCGTGCTGGAGCAGGTTCCTGGCAGGACCTACGGATCTGTGGAGAGAGGAGCCCACAGAGCAGGTTTTCTGGCAGGACTTGTGACCCCATGGGGGACCCACGCTGGAGCAGTGTGCTCCTGAAGGACTGCACGCCATGGAAAGTACCCATGCTGGAGCAGTTTGTGAAGAACTGCAGCCCATGGGAAGGACCCATGTTGGAGAAGTTTGTGGAGGACTGTCTCCCGTGGGAGGGACCCCATGCTGGAGTAGGGGAAGAGTGTGATGAGTCCTGCCCCCGAGGAGGATGAAGTGGCAGAAAATAACGTGTGATGAACTGACCGTAAACCCCATTCCCTGTGCCACTGGGGGGGGGTTGGTAGAGAATCCAGGAGTGAAGCTGTGCCCGGGAAGAAGGGAGGGGTGGAGGGAAGGTGTTCTGAGATTTGGTTTTATTTCTCATTACCCTACTCTGGTTGATTGGTAATAAATTGAGTTAATTTTCCCCAAGCTGAGTCTGTTTTGCCTGTGACAGTAATTGGTGAGTGATCTCTCCTGTCCTTATCTCGACCCACAAGCCCTTTGTTATATTTTCTCTCCCCTGTCCAGCTGAGGAGGGGGAGCGATAGAGTGGCTTTGGTGGGCACCTGGCATCCAGCCAGGGTCAACCCACCACACTGGGACAGGGAATAAATAACTTGTTGGTCTGAGCAAGCAGCTGGGTTTTGCAGAGCCCATATATCTTTGCTTTGCTTGATTTAGAGCAGGGAGTTGAACCCATGTGAGGGCCCTAACCAGACAGTGATAAGCTGTCATTCTTTTTAGCTTGATGAGTATTTAATCAGTTATACATAGTGGAGCAGCTCCAGCCATGGAGGCCAGTCTAGCACACCAGAATGGTCCCCAGCCTGGCAGTCAGACATCAACGTGAGCATTCCCGAGTCTGATTCAGGCAGGATCTGATTTGAAGGCAAGTCTTCCAAATCCCATGAGGATCTCATGAGCATGAGGCAATTGGCTATGATATGTGCCTGTCTGTTCAAAAGGTTATTTTTGGTCCTGATGCAGAATGGGGAAAAAACTCTCTTCACAATCTGTCCTTTCAAAAGGATAGATTCTCCCTGTTCTCCATACCACTGCGTTTGCAGAAAAGGTTGAGCAGAACCTGTCACAATGTCTATCCACGGAGGCAGATGATGTGGCTAAGGTACACCTAGCTGCATCTGCTGCAGAGCTTGCTTGGTGACTGTGGTTTATTCATCTTATAAATGAATTTGCTGCAGAAGCAGGAACTTTGGAATAGTAATAAAAAATACTCATCCATGCTCAACGTTACAAATACCTGTTTTAATTAAGTAGACATACCCAGAAATACACACCAAAGCAGCAATTACACATGTGCGTATATGATGAAGAGGAAACGGAGGAACTCGCTCCCTTGTGTGTCACATGGCAGTGAGCAGCGCTGCACCGCCCAGGGCACTCTCCCGCGCTCCTTCCCCGCTCGCCGACGCAGGATGGCGCTCTCGGTATGAGCAATTAAACCGGGAGGGGGAGGCGGGGGCAGGTTGACAACGTATTTTGAGAATAAAGCGTTTCTCTCTGAATGCCTGTATTCCTAAAGAACATTGGGTTTACAGCTCCAGTTTTCAATACGGTGATATATTCAGCTACCCCCCAAACCACTGTAACATTCATTTGCCCAAAGACTGTAAAAGGATCTCACAAATAAGTGTTTATTGTATTTAGTGGGAAGTTTCAGTATGACTGATAAAAAATGCAACTAACTTTTTAAGGGGTTGTGCTTATTTTGTCATAACTACTGTTAAAAGAAATTTCACATACTTATATGTAGAAATCTAATTCCACTATACCAGTGCTTCATATTATAAAAAGGTGTGCAGCGTTTATTTGAAACAGTGAATGCCAGCCACAGGTCTGACTTCTCCATCTCACATGGCATGCAGCCAGTCCTAAGTGACCATTACTATGAGGACTGTTGACTCTGTAGGCTGATCCTGTTCTTTCAGTCCTTGGAGAAATCCCAGAGTAGCTGTACTCTTTGACCTTTCACTGTGAATCATTTCACAGTTCAGCCAACTATTATAGATTCACCGGAAGAATTACACCTACTACCTCCAGCTCAGGAGTGTAATGAACTGGTTAACTTTGTTCATGAAATCGCATGTGGGGGTAGAGACATTCCTCGCTTATCTAAAACCACAGTATCCAGTTAAGTACCGATGATTAACGAAAGACGTTCCACCTAACAAACAAATGACGGCGCAAACGCACACACAATGCAGAAGATACCAGCCGCCACCTGAAGGCAGATTACGACCACCTAGCAACTGACGGCACAAACGCACACGCAATGCAGAAGATACGAGCCGTCACGTAGACAGAAACTAGAAACTGTATAAATAAAGGGACTCTTCCCCATTTTCGGCGCGAGCCTTTGGCGGAGCACTGTCTCCCCGGCCGCCCAGCGCTGTTTTGCTCTCTTATCGCTTGCTAATAAATTCGATCTTGTCATTTAATACAAATTGGCTCCTCCAATTTGTCACGAGCGTCTATAACAAACTTGGTGCCGTGACTCGGATCCAGGTTCTTTGGTGCGGACCCTCGCAAGCGGGGAGGCGCCCTATCCCCGGATAGCCCCGTCTTGAGGAGGTGCCGCCACCATACCCTGGACCCACGAACTCCCTTTAAATTACGATAATTGAGCAAAAGAACCTGCAGGACCCCTTAAATTTTGTGCACGAAGACC
This sequence comes from Harpia harpyja, assembly GCF_026419915.1. Classification (NCBI taxonomy): domain Eukaryota; kingdom Metazoa; phylum Chordata; class Aves; order Accipitriformes; family Accipitridae; genus Harpia; species Harpia harpyja. Next base: position 20,997,007 of record NC_068968.1, on the reverse strand, counting down.
AAACGAAGACCCCAGGAGCGGGTGAGTATATAAACTGTGAGCCGTTTGGTTGGGGTGGTTATCCCGAGGTGCGACTGTGTGAGAGGTCTCTCTGAGATCATGCGAGTGCGGACCCTCCAGTAGTGCAGTTCTCGTAGCCCGCGAGGGAGCGAGTCACGACCGAGGGGAAGTGTGTGCGTGTGGATAAAGGCACCTCGGAAGATGGGGCAGAGGAAAAGCAAGCCCTCTGGACCCATGGGGACGGGGAAGACCAGATATACCCCCAGATAGTCCCCTAGACCTGATGATAAGATATTGGAACAGTTCCCCAAGGAGAAAGGATAAGTCTAAGGAAAAGATGATTAATTATTGTATTGAGATTTGGGGTGGGAAACCCCTCAACAATCCTCATGTACTCTGGCCTGTGTTCGGGTCCTCTGAGGATTGGGTGTGTCAACAATTAAATATATGGGTAAACAATAGGAGACCACCAGCCGGCCCAGAGGAGAGTGAATATGCTGCCTTATGGATCCCCCAATCCTGGGAACCGTCATTCCTCTTTGCCTTAAGGGAAAAAAAAGACCGGAAAAACCTCAAAAAGATGATGTGGACCCCCTTTGACCCCCTCCCTATGCCCCTCAGGCCCCTCCGCCTCAGGACCCACCCCAAGGCCAGGAAATAGCCCAGGCCCAGGAGGGGTCAGATTCGGAACCTGATTCCCCGACACCAGCACCCCCTCCCAGAAGGTCTGCACGTAATAGAATAAGGCGAGGAGAGGAGAGATTGTTTCCTCTTCGGGAAATGTTAGTGCCTGGTGGGGATGGACAGGGGGGACCGGGAACAGGGTATGTGGCAGTTCCCCTTAATACGGGGGATGTAAGGGAATTTAAGAAGGAAATGGGGAGTTTGTTAGATGATCCCCTGGGGGTAGCCGAGAGGCTGGATCAATTCTTGGGACCGAATTTGTACACGTGGGATGAATTACAGTCTATCCTGGGCATACTATTTACCGTGGAAGAGAGGGACATGATTAGAAGGGCTGGAATGAGAGTGTGGGATCAGCAACATCAAGCTGGCCCGGCTGTGGATCAGAAGTGGCCTTTAAATCGGCCAGACTGAAATAACCAGGATCCAGCTCATAGGAATAATATGTCGGATCTGAGAACAACTATAATTCAGGGGATACGAGAATCTGTTCCCCGAGGTCAGAATATTAATAAAGCCTTTAGTGAACAACAGAAGAAAGATGAAACCCCGACAGAATGGCTTGAAAGGCTAAGAAAAAGTTTCCAGTTATACTCTGGGGTGGACCCTGCTACCCCTGTGGGACAGGCGTTGCTGAAAACTCAGTTTGTGGCAAAATCTTGGGGAGATATTAGGAAGAAATTGGAAAAGATTGAGGACTGGCAGGAGCGGGGGTTGGATGAATTACTTAGACTCAGAAGGTGTATGTAAGGCGAGAAGAGGAAACTGAAAAGCGGCAGACTAGGCTGCTGGTTGCAGCGGTAAGAGAAGGACAGAAGGGTGTGATAAGGAGACCCGGTAGGTCTGGAGGGGGAGATAAGGAAAGAATCGAGAGGAGAGGAGATAAAGCTGTAGAATGTTTCTATTACGGGAAAAAGGGACACATGAAGAAAGAATGTAGAAAAAGGATTCAAGATGAAAAAGCGTTCCGGGAGGATTAGCGGGGTCAGGGGCTCTATGTGCTGAGGACCCCTGGTAAAGAAAGAGCCCTTGATAACTTTAAAAGTGGGTCCTCAGCACCAGGAGGTGACCTTTCTTGTGGATACTGGAGCCGAAAGGTCTACTGTACAATCATTACCTCCGGGATGTAAAATCTCTGGAGATAAAGTTAATGTAATTGGAGCAAAAGGGGAACCTTTTAAGGTCCCCGTTATAAAAGATGTGGCGGTGGAATCAAGTTGCAGGTACGGAACTGGGACGCTGTTGTTAGTACCTGAAGTGGAATATAACCTATTAGGTAGGGATTTAATCGTAGAAATGGGGATTTGGGTGGACGTGGAAAAGGAAGAGTTAAAAATCAGGCTTCGAAGCAAATTAACCCCTAAGTGTGGTATACTCCCAAAACAGTTGGAAAACTGGATATTGAACCGTTTGAAGTGGTTATTAAGAACCCCAAGATTCCAGTGAGAATTAAACAATATCCCCTTTCTAATGAGGGGAGAAAGGGACTAAAACCTGAGATCGAGAGACTATTGGGAAAGGGATTACTCGAACCCTGCATGTCCCCTTACAATACCCCGATTTTACCAGTAAAAAAATCCGATGGTAGCTATCGGTTGGTGCATGACTTAAGGGAAATCAATAAACGGACTGTCAACCGGTTCCCGGTAATGGCAAACCCACACACCCTGTTGAGTCAATTGGGGCCCGAGAACCAATGGTATAGTGTAATAGATCTTAAGGATGCATTCTGGTCATGCCCTCTAAAGGAGGAATGTAGAGATTATTTTGCCTTTGAGTGGAAAGACCCAGACACTCATAGGAGACAGCAGTTAAGGTGGACTGTACTCCCCCAAGGGTTTACGGAATCCCCAAACTTATTTAGACAAGCCCTAGAAAGGATTCTACGGGAATACCGGCTACAAGATGGGGTCGTGTTAGTACAGTATGTGGATGACTTATTGTTGGCAGGAGAAAATCAGGAGGCAGTCAGAAAAGAAAGCATATGGTTGTTAAATTCCTTGAGCCTTCAAGGCCTCAAAGTATCACGGTCGAAACTACAGTTTGTGGAAGAGGAGGTGAAATATTTAGGAAAGAAGGGAATGGTGGTACAGAGGCCACCCCTAGATATATCTATACATTCGGTGAAACCAGGTGATATGGTATTAATCAGAGCCTGGAAAGAATCCTCTCTCACTCCTAGGTGGGAGGGGCCCTTTCTTGTTTTGTTTACTACAGATACTGCAGTCTGGACTGCCGAAAGAGGGTGGTCTCATGCAAGCAGAATCAAAGAACCAATTCAGAGTTCTCACTGGGAGGCGACCAGAGACCCTGATAGCTTGAAAATTAAGTTCCGAAGAAAAGCGGATGAGTGAGACTATCTTTTGTAAAGATCCTAACTGTATATGTTATCCTTTTGTATGTTACAGGTGTAAACTCTGTAGAGAAAAGTGGTGGGATATCTTTGCCAAAGGCATAAACCCTGAGAAGTGTTGTTTCCATACAAATGAGCCCTGTCCAACAAAGACTGAAATCGTGCATGTAACCTGCAGACGGACCGTGGCCAGAGTGAGGTGTGGAGTTTAGGAGGTGAAAGATAAGAGCTGAGAGAGCTATAAGTCAAGGTTGACTAAATATGACAAAGGAGGTTCCCCTGAAAAATACGACTGCTGCCGAGAAGATGATACACCTCGCTGCTCTAAGCAACAGAGTAGGCGGAGGAGAAGGCAGAGGCGTACTGCTGTGGGGATTGAGGTTGATGAACCACCTCCAGAAATGGCACACGAGGCCCCTTGACTCACAACTCCCAAATCCGATAACCTCAGGGCCACCCCGAAGTTTCTTATCTCCCTCGGGGAATAAAACCACAAACCAAATTAAATGTCAAAAATTTGGAAATGCTTATAGAAAGGACAAAACCACACCACTTTTCTCAATCTTATATCTAGGTATGTGGATAATAAGTCTGTTACCGATGCTGGCGAAACCTGCCTGTGGGGACGAGAACCCCCATCAGCCCTATAGGTAAACCTTGACCAGAGTAGATGATTCAAACATAATAAAAGAAAACATCACGGCGGGTCCCCCGAGGTTTGAAGTAACGGTTTGTGATTTATTAAGAATCTATATGACAGATACCTGTAACAACAATTGGGGAAAACCTAACCAAAGAGCAGTCTACTGGTGCCCAAGCTCTAACCCTGGATGAGAGTATTGCAATTACCCTGGTCACTTTTATTGTGGATATTGGGGCTGTGAGACAATAACTACAGGATATTGGACTGTTAAGAATCCAGATAAATATCTTTCTGTGCAATGGGGGACCCTCGGGGTGCATTCAGCCGACGCATTCTTTAGACGGAACTATGATAACGACAGGAATTGTAACCTATTACACCTAACAGTATTGAACCAGGACCAAGCTGTGTGGACAATTGGGAAAACTTGGGGGGTAAGAGTCTGGGAACATGGATTTGATAGGGGTGGCCTATTTCAAATAAGAAAAGAAACAGCCAAATTTTCTCCTCCTTCAGCGATCGGACCAAATCTAGTCATAGCAGAGGAAGATGATAGTAACAGTATTGTACATACTGTTACAATCTCTCCTAACATAAACGTCACTGGAAATAACACTCTGGACGTATCAACAAAAAAAAAAAAAAATCAAACCCTCGACTCTTACACCCGAAGTCAGCCCATTGTGAGATATACTTCAAGCCAGTTATCAGGTTAATCGCTATTGTTAAAGGGCGCTTAGAAACTACACACTTAATGCTGCTCCGGAAGCAATACGAACAAATCGGGGACGGAGGAATTACTCCTATCCTCGGGTGGGCTAAAGAAGCATTGGATCGATTTAATGAACAAAATCAGGATAAAATAGAAAAGGGGGGATTGTAATGAACTGGTTAACTTTGTTCATGAAATCGCATATGGGGGTAGAGACATTCCTCGCTTATCTAAAACCACAGTATCCAGTTAAGTACCGATGATTAACGAAAGACGTTCCACCTAACAAATGACGGCGCAAACGCACACACAATGCAGAAGATACCAGCCGCCACCTGAAGGCAGATTACGACCACCTAGCAACTGACGGCACAAACGCACACGCAATGCAGAAGATACGAGCCGTCACGTAAACAGAAACTAGAAACTGTATAAATAAAGGGACTCTTCCCCATTTTCGGCGCGAGCCTTTGGCGGAGCACTGTCTCCCCGGCCGCCCAGCGCTGTTTTGCTCTCTTATCGCTTGCTAATAAATTCGATCTTGTCATTTAATACAAATTGGCTCCTCCAATTTGTCACGAGCGTCTATAACAAGGAGGACAATGTGCACACACACCACCCGGTAAATACTGTTAGCAGAAGCTTGAAACCTTAGAACCTAGATTCAGGAAGGATTTTTTCTCTTTTTTTGGCTATTGGAAATTAACTTGGTGGTTATGAGAGCGAGTCTCAGATTCCACCCTCTCCCTCCCCCAGCAGCTTCTATCCCCACACCACCGTTAGCTTCACTAAACACAAACGATCCCGCAGATCGCCCAGCTACCCTGTGCCATTTGCACCTTTCTCCTGCTTCTGACGCGTACACCAGATTGGGCTGGCGATCCCGCGACACGACGACCGCATCCGGATCGCCCCGCTCTCCCCCACTTCCGCCCCGCCCAGTGCCACCAGATTCCTCGCAGCAAATGAAAGTGAAAGCGCTACGTGTGGCACCGCGCGGTGTGCGCGGGCAAGGCCAGGCCCACACGGGACCCCCGGCCGGGCTCCGGCCCCGCTGCGCTGCAGCCACGGTGCGGCCGCGCTGCAGCGGTTACTCAGCTGCCGCTCGTCTGCGCGGGCTTCAGAAACCGCCTCCCCTCAGCTGGAAATGATGGGGTTTTATTATTTTTCTTTTAATAAAGCTTGTTATGGAGCGTGAGCCGGTCCGCCGGCGGGGAGGGGGCCGCCCCGGCCCGCCGCCCACCGGCAGCGCCTGCCCGGCGCCAACCGACTGCACACCGGAGCTGCAGCAGCTGGAGCACGGCCACCCCAGCACCTCCCTGCGGCAAGACTAGGCTCCTCGCTGGCGACGCTGCTCCCGCCTCACCCCACGGCACCGGATGGGGGTCGCTCCGAGGACATTGCCCCCACCCCCTCCGCCACGAGGTGCGCGCAACCTCCTCCCCCCTCACTGTTTTTCGTTACCCCGACTGTACCCCTACCCCCCCGCTGCCACGTGACGCGGCGCGCACGCGCAGCTATGCCGCCGGCCCGGGGCATATCTGCAGACTGACGTCAGCGTGCTCTGTGTCGTCCCCCGACCGAGACTGCTAAGATTCTCTGCTGCTGCGCTCGGTTTGTCTGGGGGCTGGCAGGGAGAGGAGGTCTGGGGTTACTTCAACCAAGCTTTCCTCCTCCCCTTCCAACTCAGATGATACTCATATGATATTTTGCACAGAGGAGACTGCTCAAGAGGAGGGCACCTACC